>NC_142389.1:9858125-10207500 GCF_059441005.1 Hippichthys cyanospilos | reverse complement strand
AGCACCGCAACGCAATTGAAGACACATATCAAGTAATCTTTACTTAGTAAGCGAGTGCAGCACCCTTTTCGCCCTCTACCCTCGACAACAATCTCATCTTTAGCCCAAGTAACCTTGTCGTTCACCCGGCCGACCCACCTAAAGACCGATGCCCTAAACTCCGGCATATATAGGCTGGCATTGATTGCTTTTCTAAGGGCTTCAAAGTTCCTCCGTTTGTTTTTTTTTCCCCGCTCTCATCTGACCTCAATTGTACTCCTCATCGCTAGGTGGATAGCATACCATCATACTGAATTGGCTTACAGTGGCAATAATGAACTGAAGGAAAACAGAAGCGCGCATTCAGAACGGAGTGCACAGTTAAATTTACAAAATGCTTCCCGCAGTCATTTCTCAGGGTGAATTATTCAAAAAGCAAACATTTTGTGCGATGCTGACTAAAGTAAATGACTGATCATTTTGCAAAGCTCATTTTCGACTATCAGCAAAGAACTTCAAGATGACAGACTATAAACTAGGAAAGTAAAAACTAAGGATGCGGCACACTATATATATACATCTACAAACTATTTTACTAACTGATTCATTTTGTTAATTCATTGAATTGGATAACAAAATTCAATTTACATACCTTTATTAAGAACAAGATATTTTTTCACTTTGATATTTTTAGACACTACAAATAAAAAAACAGCTCAATTTAGATAAAGACATATACAGTATAATATGTATAACAATTTATATAGTACTTTTACGTTGCTGGTGGGGCTGCAATTATTGAATATTTTACTGACTGATTAATCTGGTGATTATTTTGTCGATTAATCAAATTAGATAAAAAAAATAATTTGCATACTTCTTTACTGAAAATTTTTGACACTGCATAAAAAAAATAAAAAAATGTCTCAATGTAGATAAAAAGACATATAAGCATAATAGGTATAATAATTTATATTATATAATATATAAAAAAACAATTTTATATGTAGCTGGCATGGCTGCAACTGACTATTTCCTTAACCGAATAATTTATTTTGTCAATTAATTGAATGGGATAACAAATAAAATGTGCATACCTTAATTAGAAGGAGACTTTTTCAAATTGACTGTGAAATTAAAAAATGAAGATTCCCTTACCTATTTAGTAAGTAAAAAGTCTGTATTTTTTTTTTTTTTTTTTTTTTAGAATGTCGATTCAACATAAATTTATGTCTACTTACATGGAGGACTACATAAGTAGGAAAAAAATACTGGTGGGAGACAGAAATGCTGAGGATTTGAACGATTTTGTATTAGGCCACAAAATTATTAATCAATTATCAAATTTTAGACCCTCTTTTACCATAATATAAAGAAAACAAACAAAAAAAAACAAAGGTGAGGGCGATAGAAATAAAAATGGCTTGTAAAAAGTAACTGCGATCAAATGTCTGGATTCTTAAAAGGTGTACAAACTCATTTTACATTTTCATTCTTACATAGTTTGTGTTCAGTTTGTGAAATAATTAAAACCTAGACTTTCTGAATGTGTGGCGCAAATGCTAACCACAATAAACCTGTTCAGCCCAGAAAACTGTAAAAGGGGAAAGCAGTTTCATTTGATGGCCGCAGATGAATATTTACAATCCAAACCCAATAAATTGGCTAAATTGTACATAAATCATTCAATTTGTTTAATGTCATTATACATGAATTTTCTAGAATGGCATTTTGAAATATTTGTTAAAGAATCAATTTCTGTTGCTCAATTACTCTATGTGGCCTCACTAAAAATCCCTTTTTGTAGCCCATAGATGCTAGCTTTCTATCCTTTCAGCTATGATACAGGCTTTCTTTGTAAAAAATATTAATGCGTCATTCACTGTTTCAATGATTTTTCTTTACCCGTCTTCTTTGTCTTTATAAATTACATTTTACAATATCATTTGCCTCCTCTATTTTTCACCAGCCTTTGACCAGCCGCTCCTTGCTGAAAAGCCCATTTTATCGACTTAGCAATATGCCCGCCGCATGCGTCCGACCGACACTCATATAGCAGACGCCGTAAACACATTTCCAAAGATTCCGGCATGAGACGAGCGGATCGAAGCCAATCAGACATCCAAACACAAGCCTCGCTTTGCATCGAGGCCCCTGAGAGCAGACGCTAACGTATTGAGTTTGTTCTCGCGCAAAAGTAAATACGGCCGGTATTTCAAGCATCCTCACAAACAAATATATATTTAAGATACATTAACACAGCTGGATTTTTGTATGAGCATCTCTTAAGCGTTCCTATACGTGACTTTCAAGACACTATTACATGTTTATGTACATTTGTATGCCTGATTTAAAAGGTGGTTTTGTAGACCTTAAATTGGAAATCACTAGCATGCTAATGCTAATCGCGATTGCTAACCAGTTAGCATAAAGCAACATTTGATAGAATATAACAGATAATGAAGCGATGTATCCGCTCACAATAATAAACAAAGAATATGAATGAATATGAATATTTGTAGCCACTCCGCAACCCGTGGTAAAATGTAGTAGCTTATAATCAAAATGTTAATCAATTTTAAAAAGATGTGTAGCACGTTCTTAAGTTTGAATTTATAGCTCATTCTGTTGTTTTGTTTGTCTGCTGTTTCACTTTAAAATGTCAATAAGTTGATGCTCTTGTCCATAAAAGATAAGAAGTTTTGCAATTTAGTGCGAACATAGCAATTTGTGAACTGAACTGTGACTGCATTTTTTTTTTCTGACGATACTGCACTTCTTGATCCGATAACTGTTATTAGACATAAAAATACAGTATTAAACTTAAAACTGACAAAAAGAACACACCAAACTGTTCCCAAGCCAGAGTGCCAAAAAGCGGTAATTTTCTGCCATTTTCTGAACGCAGGAAAGCCAAACTGCTTTCACTTTAATTTGAAGCCACGCGTGTTTGTGTTTTCCAGGCCAAAATCTCCCCCAGTGATAACCAACCCTACAAAAGTTATTTAGTGTGCGGTCAAATTATAGGTCACCTGTCAAGAAGATATTCTCTGCAAAACATAAGTCAGGGGAAGATAGGAAGGGGTAAAAAAAAAAAAAAAAAAATGTGGGGAAACTATATGCAAATGTGTCAGGTTGAATTAGCATGAAACCTGAGAGGAAGCTGCGTCCCGTCTGTCAATCCCATGAGAGGCTAGTAGTATATGAGCAACTTCTCCCGGAGTTGCATGAATACATGCATGGCTAAATCGCCGTAACTTTTCCAACTTCCATACAAAAAAAAAAACAGCAGATAAACAAATATAACGAGGCTGAATTGCTTCGTCCTTGAATTAGTGTTCCTCATTCAAAGTGGCTGAATGCTAGCGTGCTGCGGGCCAAGCAGACTTTTCTCATAACACCAGCGGCTGTCAGCAGGCCAACTTGGATCCGCTCTAATGGAACATGCGGCTCAAGTGAGGTGCCCTTTAATTAATTATGAAAACTTGTAATTAGAACAAATTGTTGTGATGGTAGTAGTAAACTCATAAATAGATGTAAGCGCTGATTAGGAAACTTTTATGTTTGGCTTTTTTTTTTTTTAATTTTATGAATGAGTGTTGTCACGTCGTAAAATACTAAGCAATACATCTATCCGTTCTTTTTCCATTGTGATCGTCCTCATTTGCTGAGTTTGCTAACATCCTGGACAAGACCCGGAGACATTCTGGGAAATTCCTGCTGGGCCAACACTCCAGCTCACAGATTTTTTCATCTTTTTATTTTTAATCAGGATATATAGTTGAATCAACACAATTTTTATCCGTCCCATTTTAACTTTTTACGTCTCATACTTTTTTAAGAATAAATGATCTTGCAGGCGCATTTAATCAAATGTTGATTTTTGATTGAATACGAAATAAAAATGCTGCATAAGGGTGCTATGCTCAATATGAAGTTGATGTGGTTACAGTAAATTTAATGGAATATAAAATATTAAATAAATATAAACAAAAAATCGAGTAAATGTTATTCAATTAAGAGCATAATTTTACAGAGTCCAATAGTTATTTTCAGAGTGTTCATTTTTCGTTGTTATTCAGGTTGTTCTCTACATTTAACATTACTGAAATGGGATGGGACTAAAGTTTTCTTCACATTCCTTATTAGGCTTAGTCTTATTTAATTTTTCACTGGAAAATTATGTTCATGGTCTCCTTGTTCTTTTAGCTGTCTAAAAGAAATGAAAAACTAAGTTTTCAAGGGTTCCGAGTTTTGTTTGACCGTAACCAAGGCTCTTTATGTACTTTGCTTTTAATTTGCATTGTTTCCAATCTGTTTTCTGTTTTTGTGACAAAGGGAACAGACACGTGCATCAGTAATCATTTCTAACAGTCACAATTATTGCGCAGTAAAAAGGCAGATGGCATGGGTTATTGCTTTGGCTGAGAATTTGATGTACTGCCAAGCGATTATTAGCAGTCGTGACGTCTGTGAGCCTGATGTAGAGCTGCACTGTATTTGTTTACGGATTACCCTGCTTGAACTTGGTACCGATCTAATCCATAGCTAAACAATCACGAAATGAACACAAGTACCATTATGCTACAAAATAAACGCTAAAGTTTTTGTTACCTTTACAAACAGTGCTGAACTATAGAATTGTTTCTCACAATAGTGGGGCTGGTCCCCCTGGGGGGGGCGAGAGGTGATGCCAGGGTGGGGTGCACTCTGAACTGTCATGTGAAGTTTAATTGCAATAAAATGTTTTTTGTTTTTTAAATTTCAGGCACTTTAATACCACTATTTACATATATATATATATATATATATATATATATATATATATATATATATATATATATATATATATATACAGTATATATATATATATATATATATATATATATATATATATATATATATATATATAATATTTAACTATTATTTAATATATATATATACATACATATATATATATATATATATATATATATATATATATATATATATATATATATATATATATATATATATATATATATAATATATATATATTAATAGAGAGAGAGAGAGAGAGAGCGAGAGAGAGAGATTTATATTGCCTTTTTTCTTTTGTGAATGTTAAAAAGTATACAGGTCTAGGCATATTTATATAATTTTTATTTATAATAAACTACAACACTTCTGAACTACAGCATTCCATATTTGAGTTTTACGAGCAAGATGTTAAAAAAGCAATACTGCATTTTTTTTTTTTTTTTAGTATTTAGAGTTTTATTATCTGCTATTACTGTATACTGTATATGACTATAAAACACATTGTGTAAGTCTCACTAACAAAAATGTATTTTTTTTTCAAGCTGCCTGGTTGCAGTAACAACACACCACAACCTGAACATTCCTGAAGGTTTAGAAACTGGAGCAGCACCAATATATTTTCACAATAACCGACACAATCAAATTGTTAGAACGCTGAACTAACACAACAGTAACATGCATTTTGTTATTTACCAGTGGGGAGTGCACCATGGTGGTGAGTAAAGTACTAGTTCAAATAGAAAATGAATATTTGAATACAGGCAGTCCTCAAGTTACGTGGGATTTGAACTATACTGTTTCGACTTTACAATGCCTGTTGTCCCGTTGGCCATTTTGTCTCCAGTAGCCCACCAGAGTAGAGTGTCTTTTTTTGCTCACTAATTTTTTCGGTACCCTCTCATTTTTACCCTTCTTTCTGACATCATGGTCCCCCCCAAAAAAGCGGAATCTTCTAGGGATGCTGTTCCAGCCAAGAGGAAAGCCATTTTGATGAAAATGAAGCTGCAGATCATCCAAAAATTGGAGAAAGGCAAGACGCTGATATGTTTTTGGATAGTTATTTAGACATTTAGGGGTTATTTAGGGGTACTTAAGGGTTAATTCCGAATCAAGTAGAAACTTGGGTTACGTCGCTAGCCTGGGAACGGAACTATATTGTAACCTGAAGACTGCCTGTAACGTCTTCTGTCTTCTTTCGTTTATCGGGAAATTGCCCCCTGGTGGCTTGTAAAAAAAAAAAAAAAAAGAGAGAAATCTATGCCAATAAGTTTTTGGTATCTATGTAAGACACACAGAAACAATATGAGATTATATTAGCTTTAGCATTAGCCTTTTGCTCTAATGTTTCCTCACGGTGCTTTTTCCATTCAAACAAAAGAGTGACTCATTTCAATTAAAATAAATAGTTTTCAATTGGTTCTTTCCACACATTTTGTTTGCCACTTTTTCTCCTCGCAAAACTCACATTTGACACTCCATTAATAGACCAATGAAGCCCAGAAGAAATCATAAGCGCAGTCAAACACACAGTCTGAGTTCACGTTGCAAAAAAAAAATACAACTCAAGTTCCATTCGAGTCAATCCAGGACATGGTTTACTTGCGCTTTCCTTTTAACCACTTTATATCCTCCCTGGGCATCTGAAACCAAATCCCACGTTCACCGGTTCCTTTTTGGCATCTTCATACGGTATTTGAACAATAAACGCGTTTTTTGTTTGAGAATTCTGATTGCGTCAGGGTTCTAACGAATGCCAGCCACGGTGAGCCAACTGCTTTCCAGCAACTATCAGGAGAACTCATTTGCATCTCTTGATGACCTAAATCGCTTCCCCTCATCTCGGAACCACGTCTTGCCTAATCTCGTTAAATAAGTAGAACCTTTGCGTGAACCTTGCAGACTACAGATTCTGCTGACTCATTTTGACAATGCAACTCCAGACCTATTTCCCCGGGCGCTGACGTGCGGGTGTTTGCATAACTTGGTGAAACAACTTTTCACCGAATTAAATAAAGAATGTCATGGATTAAGATCTGATATCAATTTGTAGTTTTTAACGTTGACGTAACCTGCCAGTGAATTTGAACTCACAATGTTGGCATCTGCGCTTTTTTTTTTGGTGGACTTGTTCCACTGACAGAATCTCCAGCTTGCAGGCCATGTTTGGCACTCCAGTCAGGTTTTGTTATAAATTTAGCAATGTTGTGGGCCATAGTAATCGTTGAGGACATGACACATACACACTCCCGGCACAAGTGTTACACACGGCAGGACAATCCGAAAAAACAAAAAAAAAAGTGAAGACACAACAAGCCACAAACAACCTTTCGATGGATAGACATAAGCAGTACTTAAACCAATAATTATCTTATCCCCAGGGTGAAATTTTGACCCAACTCAGGCTTTTTGATGTTTTTGATGAGCGATATCAAAGGAAAAGCATACAAAAAAAAACATTAGGAGGCTAAAATAGTGCAGATTATAAAAACATGACAACTTTCAATATGCCACGCTGCCGTCCCTTCTAAATGCTTGCAAACAGAATGTCAAGAGAAATACCCTATAGCTGCCAAATTTAGCCCATGTCAGGCTCGTTTACTGCCATTTGCGACATATCGAAAACCCGATGTTTTGTTGTGCCCTTCCCCCGAGTTTTACATGAATACTTTCAACAGCAACTCGCGAACGTGGTACAATAGAAATGTTTGTGTTGACACCCCACAACCACTGGGTGGTGCTAGCAGCTAACTTATAATATTTGCAAGCCTTTCAATGACTTTGAGTATGGGCTTTGCCTCGACCCCCATAATGCTAATCTTCACAAGTCATAATACTCTAATTATGACATAATAAATATTCCTACTTCAATTTCAAAAATGTATTAATTTACAGTGTAGTTTTGCTATTATAACATTTTTACAATTTTTGTACATGAAGGGGGAAGTTAAGTTTTATGGAATATGACAGTTGGCCTACCTGGTCCTGAAGTTGGCCGGGTGTGGGTGTCCATCGTACAAGGACAAAAAGTCGTACTCCTCTTCAATGGCGAACGACAAGAAAATGAGCTGGATTCGACTGCCTTCTTCCCCGATGATGACCCAGGTGCAATTGGCCCCGTTAGGGTAGCCGTAGGGGAACCCCGGTGACTCTACGCTGCCGTTTCGGCCCTTCAGGGTGCCGCCGCAAGTGTAGATAAAACCTGCAAGGGAGATCACAAGAACTATTTTAGTCATTGCCAGTTAATTGAAGGTGCTGTGATTGAAAACATACATAAGCTATAGCCCTGTTTTTTGTTTTTTAGTTTGTTTGTTTGTAGAAAACATACAAAGAAGCAGCTTTTGGTTAAAAGAGAAAAAGCAACAACACTTAAAAGTTAAAAGGAGACGTGTTTTCAAGTGTGACTGATTTTTAAACAGTCATTTTGAAAATAACACAAAAATAGCATATTGGATTGAAACAAACTCTTTCTGAACTTTCAAAGAACCGTTTCAACAGAGAAAGACTGTCATTGTTTTCTTTGAGTGAACTTTGCCATCTGCCAGTTTTGTACTTGAAACTATTGACGTTTAATGTTGAATCAATTCACTCAGATGGTCATTTTGAAGAGTGCATCTGTTCAGTGTATTTCATTTTACAGGGATGAGCAATATCACTGGGGAACACGATATCTGTTGGGTTAGGTCTGACACCTGTTCAAATTTTTGTGGAGTTCAGAACAGAGTACAAGCTGAACCCACAAAAATCTAACACAATCTAACACAAATTTGATTTTCGTATAACCTACCATGCTGTAGGTTGTAGCAACAGATATTTATGCAGAAAGATGTACATTGTATTTTTGGTTTTTTAATTGAAAATTGCTTGGTTACATCAACATCCTGCCTTCAACACAGACTGAGCAAGTCTGCCTATTTCCAAAAAAAGATTAGCACCACCATTTTATCAACTCAAACCCAACACACTCAGATTATTAGAATACTACACCAATATAACAGTAACATGCCCGATTGTGTTTACTATTGGAGGGTGCCGCCTGGTAGTGGCAAGTAAAATAGAAGTTCAAAGTCCGTCTCAATATTTTGATAACATATTCTGTATCCCTTTGTTTAACGCTATGGTGCCCCCCCCCCCCCCCCCCCCCCCCCCAAGAAAAAACCAAAACAAAACTGCAGCTGCAATGGACTATAAGACGCAGGATTCATGTGTGTGTATGTTTTTGAACTATAGGTGCCCAACTTCTTAAAAAATATATTAAATGTGTGTATGTATTGCAATTAAACCGTCACTAATACTTGCTTTTGATTTTGTCAAATTAACTTGTGTGACATTATGTCCAGTCCGTTGATCTTTTCGTCAAAGGTATTTCACATCAAGAGGAAAGCCATGAAAAAAAACACTAGGAGCTGAAATTTCACCCCAGATGGTGGCAACATATCAACATGGCACGACTACTTAATTATCTCACAGCCAGGAGTGTGCCATCCCTTGGCTAAAATACTGCAAGAATAATGTAAAAGAAAATGACCTAAAATGGTCAAAATCCTGCACAGGGGTTAAAGTGGTATTACTGAGAGAGCTTTGAGGAAAACTGCTAAGAATTGCCAAAATATGCACATATTCGTCCGTATACACACGCTTGCAAAATTGCTGATTTTTGGAGCGTGTTGAAGCTCTTCCAAAACACCATTCAGTCATCCGAAGAAAAATAAACAAGGATTTCGAGATGCCCCTTACAAACCGCCTTGTGCTCCGGCCCTAATAACATCGAAAAGTGGACCGTAGCAGATTTTGCTCTTTTTTTTTTTCCCTTTCCCCCTCACTGTGTTTAACGTAACGCTCGGGCGGAGCCGCTGACAAGTCCATCAGGGCTTCATCTGAACTTAATAGATTAGAGGATGTCTTGGTCCGAGATGAAGTGGAGTCATTAAATCGGATCGGCGGGTGAAAAAAGGGCAGATGGACTGCAGAGCAAACAGAAGAAGGAATCTTTTTTTTTTGTCTTTCTCTTCACCGTCCCTGACGTTAGTCACAATGCTAGAAAGTGGGAAAAAAAAGATGATTTAAAAGTCATCACTCAGAGTGAGGAAAGGTGGGTGGCGGCAATGAGTGTGTGTGTGTGTGTGTGTGTGGGAGGAAGGGGGGGGGGGGGGGGGTGCAGGGTGAAGCAAGATGGAAAAATCTCAAAAGAAAACCGGAAAGAGAGAGAATGAAGAGTACACAGGGGTAAAAGAGATTTCTAATTATGCTGACTGCCAGACCGAAACTGACAGCCCTCCTCAACACACAAGCACAAACACACAAACACTACAAACTAAAATAAAAGACTCACAAGCGCAGCTACAAATAACCGCATAGAGTGTATAATCATTCCCGGGCGTCCTCCACCATTTGAACCCATCACTCATCTCGTCATTTCTTCATTTCGCCATCGCTAACCTCGTTCGACCTTGTTTTATAACACTCGACCGCACTGCAAGTTACCCCCCCCCCCCCAATAAATAAAAACATTGCTAACCACCGTCATAACACATGCGTCCCTGCTCACATCACCAATCGCACTTGAGTGGTGACATAGCTCATTCATCAATGTGTATGTTTGTTACCAACGTACAATATACATTTCAGCTGCATCCATTGTGTATTGTTGCTGTCCGAATATTCTACAGAAAATGTATTCGTGTATTCGAGTATTCATAGTCATATATATCTATATATCTGTCTATATCTATACATATCTATATATATATATATCTATCTATATATATATATATATATATATATATATATATATATATATATATATATATATATATATATATATATATATATATATATATATATATATATATATATATATAAACACACAGTTTTTGGTTTTTTTTTGCTAGCCACCACGGAGCCACCAGTAAAATAAAAGTGTGTAGCGGCGCGAGCCTGTATGTATTTTAAAGGACTTGGCGGGACACTTTTTGGCATTCAAAGATGGCTGACCGGGCTCTTGGGAATAGGACGCTAAATATGAAGCAAGCTACCTGGAACTTGTTGCTTTGCTTTTGCTTTTATGAAATATATCTGTCAAGTTGAGGAACAACTATGAAATAGAGCAGAAAATTATTTAAAAAGATAAAAATTACATATAAAAAGAGTAAAATCTAACTCTAACTTGATACCCTTAAAACTTACTATAAATAAACTACCATATACCATCTTTCTGCGTAAATATCTGATGTTATTACCTGCGGATTATCCTTGACAAGAATTGTTTTTGCTCAAATTTTGCTGGTGAGGCTTATGCATCGCTTAGATAAAACATTTTTAAACACAAAAACACAAATGACACTTTTCCCCTAAGTTATAAATGACCAATTGTTATACAGTTTTGATTATTTACAGTAAACTGTGCTTAGCATCACACAACTTTTCTTAAGAACATTAGGTTTTGGACCAATCTCTCCCCATTAAATTTGGTCTAAGAAAAAACATTGCCGGCGGAAACAGTACATTTGAGTCAGCAGAGTTTGTTAAAAAAGTGATCAGTAAGAACAACAACTGTACCGAGGTGTCAGCATCAAAGTTGGCAGAGTCATTTACGTCAGTCATGCCAGTTTATATGGCGCACTCGAGCTCTGCTAGCTAGCTAGCGGCTAATTTATGCTGGACGCGCCTGGAATGGACCTGGTAAATATCGCCAACAGGTGCCAGTCAGGAGCAGCTGTTGCAGGAGAATGACTACTCAAGTTGTTACCCCATGACAATCTGCCAAAGTGAACTTCAAAATTAAAGCATATTGAGGTACTTGTGTCCATATTTTACTTGGTAAATTGAGGATTATTTTGAAGTTGGCCTTCTGTTTCCAGTGAGTTTTACTGTCAAGCTGTGATTGGCTTGACGGTTACACTAAGTGGGGCTGGAAAAAAATGCCAAGCAATTTTTTGAACCAAGTTCCTCAAAATACTTGTGGACTCGTATCAGCCCTACAATATGTTACTGTTTAGTCTTATATAGTACATTTCTAAACAGGCACTTCACATGTGGAAGAAAGTGTAGCACAGCATATTGATGAAAAAACACACTATAATGTTTAGGAGATCCCTGTAGATGGCAATGTTTCACCATTTTGAGCTTGAGATCAGCACAGCCTTTGAATAGAAGATAAAGATTGTGGTGGTGAATCTTGACACTTTGATTATGAGGTTTAGGAAGAAAAAAATGTGGATTAGCAATATGGAAAATGAATACATGCGTGTTTCACTGAAAAACTGCTCCTGGTTAATTAATTGTTATTTTTGGTGGTTTATGCTAGGCTAGCCTTTCACCAGTCGTGTCGAGAAACCATTTAATTTGGGAGATCTTCTGTTGGCATTCATCCATGTTC
Source organism: Hippichthys cyanospilos (assembly GCF_059441005.1). NCBI lineage: Eukaryota > Metazoa > Chordata > Actinopteri > Syngnathiformes > Syngnathidae > Hippichthys > Hippichthys cyanospilos. The sequence goes on along the minus strand of NC_142389.1, from coordinate 10,195,346 downwards.
ACAAATTACGGTATACCGTTTTTTCATCCATGTAAATCTGACATAAACCTTTCTTGATTGTCCAAAAGATAATCGCACTTTTCGTCCAAAACGAGTTTTGCCTGGAGGATTTACACCAAGACACTAATTGGCAAACGTCAAAGATTTGCGGAAGGATTTGCGTATGCAGGTACACAAAAATGCAACAGAGCTAATGAGGAATGGTAAGGCTTTACCGGAAAAGAGCTTGCCCACTCAGCAAAGAAGGGGGAAAAAAAATGGATGAAAAGCAGCTTAAAGACGGAAATCTAGCTGGTGAATGGAGAGGATTTAATGACTCCTCCACAGTAAGAAAGTCATCTGGTATAGCTCAGATAGTGACAAGTAAACATATACAGTTGAAGAGCCCATACTTGGAGAAATATTTTTTACTATTTTTTTTTTTTATTTAAATATCAAAATCGTGCGTAGTATTGTAAATGCCTGACAATCACGCAAGTGTATGCCAGTGTTGGTCGCCTTGAGATTGGAGTGAAAAGTGAATCAGCAGGGGAGCTTGCAGAGGCAGTAAGACAGGAGAATTTATTCTCAGAATTTCCATTATGGTAGACTGCAGTCTTATATGCCACTTTATCACAAACAAATTGCGTTCAACGTTTTCCTCAAAAACAACCCATTGGTCCTCTCATATAGGAAGGGAGTAATTCTGAAGTGAAAACGACTGCTAAGCTTGTAGATGCATGCTTTATATTACAAAAAACCCCTGTTGATTTGTAAAGTGCAGGTCAAGTCAAAGATGTTTATATTAAAACATCTTTCCACTTGATTTGAAAAATAAAAGCATTTGTGGAACTCAGAAAAGGTAGCAAAATCACTCGTTTTTGCCACTTGCTGTCAACTGAAAATGAAATCACAGTTGCTAACAGCTCATGATGACTGGCGCCTCATCTGTTTTCCGAGTTTGGTCATGTGACATTCAAAAGCTGAGCTTTGATTGGTCATAACCTGAGTCCAGGCCAAAAGCAAATGGCGCTGCCCTAATCCTGAGATGGATACAATGGCTGTGTTTAATTTTATTTCATATTCCTTCATTGTAATAATAATCAGAATGTGGGTGCAGAGACATTTCACATCATAAGGAAAGAAGACATGAGGGAGCTGAAATTTCACCCAGATGGAGGCAACATGTCAACGTTCAACATGGCACGACCACATAGTTATCACATTACCAGGAGTGTGCCATCCCTTGGCTAAAATACTGCAAGAATGATGTGGAAGAAAATGACCCAAAAATTATCAAAATACCGTAATTTCCCAACTATCGGATGCTTTTTTTTTTTTTTTTTTTTTACCAAAAATGAAGGTCACAGGTATGGGGGGTCTCCTATAAACGGCAATTTAAAGATTATAATTTTTCTTTCAACAACATTTGAGGACAATTGGATTTGTCAGTCACATAACCCAAGTTATGATGTGCAGATACGCATTTCTGTCGGACACATTCCTACTTAAGGTAATTAGATAATCTAAACTACAGGCAGTCAGTTGGCTGAGTTAATTACAGCTAAAAAGCTTCTCGTGTTACCGGACGTTCCCGCGTTATTTTCAATAGAAGAAGCGAGCAGACTAAACCAATGGTCCATCCTTGGTCACACAGGAATACTACGTACAGTAGCTTTCAAGAAGTAAATGATTCTTCGTAGCAGAGCAGGTTAGATACCATGACGCTGCTCAAGGTTTGAGCTAACAGGCTAGCGGCCTTCGCACGTCTACCTAGAGTGGAGTGTGTAGCCGACCAAACAGGATAAAGAAGAAGTAGTGTTTGCATTTATTTCAACATCTCCAGACTCCATGAAAATCTCGCCAACGCTAAGTTGCTCACTCAAATACTCCTTCTATTGCGTGGAGAGAAGCTCTCTCGCTTGATCACCCACTCAGTCACCTGCAAGTCAACACAACAGGGGGCAGGCACCATAATGGCTTACATACTATAATTTACAAACACAAATGCAAGAAAATATGAAGAAAAACAAAGGCGAGATTTTTTTTTTTTTTTTACATTGTCACCAATTTGTTGGTGCCATAACATAGAAAATACCAGAATTTGACCCCAAAATTAAGGGTGTCTCATACAGGTGAGTCCTATTTTTGAAGAAGTTAGATACTGCAAAAGGGTTAAAAGAGACCAATATTTCAAAGACACTCTGTGAGGGGCTTGGAAAGATGAAAAATAAGAAAAGGCTTTCAGTTATCCATGTACTTTAAAAAAAAAAGGTCACAATGCATACACAGACGACAGGGAAATCAATTACCAGGCCCGTCATTTTACACAAGGGAAAGGAATCCTGTGATCAATACGCTCATTTGGTGATGAAACCAAGCTTTTGTTCAGCCACTGAAACACCGCTGGTGATGTCCAATCCATTCACGTCGGCTTGCTCTTCTCTTTGTCCATCACTTTTAGCTCCACTTTAAGGGGCTCCTCTCTCTAATCGTGCACTTTCTGATTTATGATCAACAAATGGCCCAGAGGAGCAACTGACCAATAATGTCACACTGCACCACTAGCACTGCCCTAATGGGGTTCAGACTGAAACAAACTCTCAGTATTAAATTAGGTGTGTTTATGGTTGCTGTCTTAATTTAAAGCCCTCCATCTCTGGGATTTTTTGTTTTTTTTCAAGACAAAACAAAAGCAAAAGAGTCAAAGGCCAAACTGGGGAAAAAAGGAGACATCACCAACGTGGAACCGAGCGCGTATGAAACGCCACCCCCGGGGCTTGTCACGAAGCGCCCGTCAAACCGAGAATTAGACGGCTCCCGTCAAATTCGTGGTCTAGACTATACCCTGGAGTGGTGGAGGCTAAATAAGGGAAATGCCTAGAGAGAGAGAGACAGAGGGAACATACTGGGCTGAAAATCAATTTCTAGGGCTGTCAGTCACCAGCAGGAAAAAGGAGATGTGAATAAAAATGAGGGGCAAGGTGAGAAAAAAGGAGGGAGGGGGGAAAAACAAGAGAATAGTACACGGAAGGGAATTGTTGTAAAAAGTAGATTGATGCAAGAAAGTTGAAATTGCGAATCGTGACTCCTGTTGGCAGAGACAAGGAAATGTCACCTGCAAATACACGGCACACGTGTTATTTATAAATACTCATACGGTTGAACCTAACACATTCAAAAGAGTATTATCGCCGAAAACAAACTTAAATTTTAGTAGCGAAATGTGCCAGTAAAGTCACAAATGTCTTGAAACGATATCCTAATAGGTGTAACACCAAAAGAGTAAAATTTGAGCTAATAGTGTAGCTTTTGATTGTATTCCTGAACAGACTGAACAGTCTGAACAAGTGCTTTTCCTAATTCTGTGTTCTTGTTAATTCATCATGAAATTAATGTAAATAGTACTTTATCATTATTGTGGTACTCAACTGATTTTTAATTATAGCAATCATTTTTATTTGGATGGATGGATGGATGGATGGATGGATGGATGGATGGACAGAAATTGGACAGAAATTGCTCATGGAGGGATTGTAGGACTGTGATGACTAATGACTGGATAATGGATGGATGGATGGATGGATGGATGGATGGATGGATGGATGATGGATGGATGGATGGATGGGTGCACATTGCTCATGGATGATTTGATATGACTAATGGTTGGATTATGGCTAATGACTGCATGGATGGATGGATGGATGGATGATGGACAGATACTGCTCATGGATGGATGGATATGAATAGGTTATGGACAGATGGGTGGACAAATGGAAGGAAGGATGGATAGATATATGGACACATTGTTAAATTCACCATTCCAATAGTCTCAAAAATGAAAAGAACAAGGCAAATCAGCCATTCTATATCACTGTTAAAAATGTTAAAGAAACTAGGTAAAATATGAAATATGGCTACATGTATTAAATCATTACAATGAAGCACCATCTGGTGGACAAATATAATAACCTTATCGTCCCTTCCGAAATCTGTCCAATTCATCCCAGAGCAGGCTTCATTTGCACTATTTTGTCTAATTTCAAATCATCTTATTGAAAAGATATCCTAATAGAGTCAAATTACCATTTAGGGCTAATGAGCACCGGGCACAAAAATCGAGCAAATGGGCTCACTATTTGAATAATAATAAGCCGTAATGTGCACTTTCTTCAGCATGTTACCCTTGGCGGAAATGGCAGCTGGCTAAATGCTTAACTTTTATGTGCTTTCTTTGAAAGTGGGTCAGCTTAGAAGTACTTCTGGTCAAGCGTACTTCTGAGGGACTTATGAGAAAATTTGTACTGTGCCCAATGATGTTATATAGGGGAGAAATTGCACCATCTTGATTGCTTGATTGATTTCATCCGACAAACATCGGTAAAGCAGTTCTCTGTCATGCACGGCAATACAAGAAAGTGACAAGTGCACTAAATCCGAAGTGATTGGCAGCAAGAGCGAATAATGAGATGCTGATAGGTGTCGTCTTAAGGGGGCGCTATTGATTACTCGAGTGCCATCGACGCCAAACCCACTAATGAGACCCGGAGCACAAAAAACAACACACAGATGCGGCTCTATGTTTTGTTCTGTAGGTAAGACATTGGGAGCTTGTTACTGGGGAAACTCAGGTGAATGTATGTCGCCATGGTAACATTTGACCAATTATGCTTGCAGACGGTGCCTGTGTTGTTTAGTTTCATTTACGTCACGAACGGCAACTCTTTAAACCTTGAGAAATCCTCCTAAGACCGATGTAAACATTTTTAGTTGTATATTATCTATTTTCCACTTCAAACAAAAATTTTCTAAAACTACAGTAAAATATGCAACAAAAAAAGAAAATAGAGAGATTCAAAGATTTTAACATTTTCATTACTTTTTACAATACATGGGGAGCTAACCCAAACCTTACTTACTTTTATGTGTAAACATATGAAATGATAGTTCGTTGTCATGGTATGGTACACTGGTGCCAAGCATCTATGTTGATGTGATTTGAGGCTCTTCATTAAAATAAAAGTACTAATTTACCACTATCATGTAAAATCTATTGATCGAAGTGAATTTAGGATTTGCATCTCTATCAAAAACAGTAGGCTGACACTAAAGTGGCTCAAGAAACTATGTTGAAACAAGGAAACTGAATTACAACAAATGCAGTGTTTTATCATAATGGTGATCAGGAAATGTGTTCCATGTGAAATTCAGACAAAAATTAATGCCATGTTGTGACATATTAGTGCCAAAGAACTATGTTGTGATGAATTGAAAATGTTCATCATTCAACAAAAGTACATAAAAATATAGACAACAGCCCCCCTAACCATTTTGAAGTGAGTTGAGATTCATTTCGACAAAAGTAGAACTTTCCTATTCCCAACGTATGGCCTTTATTGACAAATTTTTTTAGATGCGCATTCATTAGTTACGCATTTTAAAATGTGTGTTTGTTAAATCTACAACACTAAAAACCAAATCTCTCTCTCTCTCTCTCTCTCTCTCTCTCTCTCTCTCTCTCTCTCTCTCTCTCTCTCTCTTTATATATATATATATATATATATATATATTAAATGCATTTTTTAAAATGAAGTTTACATTTAAAGAATCACTGGAGGTTATTGCAATGTCGTGAGGTGTTGAAAGTCAAAAATATACATTGTATATTAGTTTAAACACTTTTATAATATCCTTAAGGAGCACTATTTCAAAATGAAATCTTGAAATAAAGGATGGCATTAGTTAATATCCTTATTGGTACGATCAGTTGGTCTGTCCAAGTCCAGCTGAGAAATTATAAAAAGATGGATGAATAGAATTTTAAAACTAATATTTAAAGCATGCAATTGACAGCTAAAGACATCTAAGAATGATTTTTTTCCTAGGCCAGCAGTGAATTAGTTGACATTGACTGCCACTGACAGCTATTTCAGCTTTTTCCGTCCTAGGGAACAAATGTCGCTTTGTCAAATTTAAAAATTTGACCCATTTCCATTCAAACCACCCAAAAAGTCTCGACAATTAAAAAGCGACGCAAAGTGGGCTAGCCAAGTGAGCGGGTGCCATGTTGCGACGCCGCATGGCTCAATCAAAGCGGGAAAATTTTCCTTTTTACTGCGCTTCTTATTATGGAAACTTCTAACATCTTTCTCAGCCGGGGGAGGAGAATTTAGCGGGCGTTCCTTCCTCGGGATCTGTGGGAGTTTCAAATGGAGGCTGGCGTGCGGTTCATCCAAGTGGTTATTTACCCCAAAAAGTGCACATTCAAATAAGCAAAGGTATTAAAAACCGCAACCTTCTCTTCACATTTGTCTCTTTTTTTTTAATGGCAGGCTTTAATCACTCACACAACTCGCGCACACACTTGCTCTCATTATGCTGTTCGCAGACAGAGCCTTGCTTAAATAACAAAAGGAGGCTCCATTAGCAGCTGAATAGTCATTAGAAATACAACAATCTCCATGCCCTAAATATGCTGGATCCAAGTCAGCTTTTTTTTTTTCTTCTCCCCTTTTCCTATTTTGCACCAGGAAGGATTTAATGATTCCATGACTCAAAATCATATTTTGTCTTTGTAAATTTTTTAAAACAGCCATCAGCTTAACAGACGTCAGCGGAAATGCTAGAAGGATGGGATGTCGTTTAAGGATACAATGGCTTTAATGATGCATATTATGCAGTTTTTTTTGTTTTTTATTTTTGAAGTGGGGGGGGGTGAGTAAAAAGACCTCTGTAATGGAAATTCAACTTTTTTAGAGCTTTTAACCAGGTTAAAATGTTAATTACGTGCCCTTATTTTTATTTCTTGAGCCATTTCTTAGAATTTCTTGCTTGTTGTGCACTTTCAGCACCAGCCCTGCCTGAGCAGGTAAAAAGGCTTGTGACTGACACGATGACATCATAGAAAGGACCAAGGCCAATACCGTAAAGTTTGAAAGTTTCTAAAGTTTAATAAATCAGACACTGATGGCATGTTTTAAGTCTTGTTTTTTTTTTAGAACCAAAATGCTTTGCACTGATTAAGGGGTACTCGGCTGAAAATATATTTCACAGAGGGTACATCACTGAAAAGAGGTTGAGAACCACTGCTTTAATTAAAAAAAAAAAAAAAGTCTGTCTGTAGCCACATTATGGTAACAATTAAAGCGAGCGGCTACTTGTTCTAAAACAGCAAAGAATCTAAAATATAATGTGAGCCACCAAGAAGAAGAAAGTCCAAAGAGCATTTACATTTACCTCAGTGGAGGGAGCACTTCAGCACCAAGCTGAATTACACTTTGTCCAATTAGTGCCCGGATCAACAATTAAGACGTCGCAAAAAGCGCTCACACATTTCTGGAAGTAGCCAGCTCACAACAGATTTACTTGCTTGTGTAATTTCACACTTGATTACGTGGCTGGAACTCCTGAGACTCAACTATTGGTACACAAGGAATTAAAAAGTCAATTTTCCATAATATGCCGTCTTTAAGGCTAACACACACTCATGGGCCTAATCACCATGACTACCTTGGCAGCCCAAAATCCCATTTTTTTTTCTTTTTATTAACAATGTTGTGATTTAGCCTCATTTAACAGGAATTTAGTTGTCTTTTTTTTAAGCAAAAACGTTGCACACACAACAAATCTATCTCATGGAACAATCGCTATTTGTTTATGATAAGTAACTCATTTTTATGAACCCCTAATATATTCAATTTCTCTTTTTGCGATAAACAAACATTTCTCAAGAGCAAGGCTGCCAAGACAAATGATTGGACTCCCATTCTGTCTTTTTTGTGCCATTTGAATTAAAAAAAAAAAAAAAAAAAACAAAAGGAAAAGCTGGCTGTCAAATACGCCCTCACGCACTCAGCATGCATGGTTATGCTCAGCGGGAAGGAAGCAAACCTCATAAAGCGAACCACTTTACGGGCCAATATTAGATTTCACTTCCTCCCCAAAGAATCTCCCATCTAAAGCTCAGCTGACAATTTGGTGGAGTGGAGAAGTCTGTGATTGCCACAAAAGCCATTCCATTTCCACAGTTCTTGACAAATATGCCTAGCATTTGACGTTTCAAATAATTCAGCCAATATTCCCTCCATAAAGACAAGTAAGGCTTTAAAAGAATATGTACAACGGTAAAACAATGATCAAATTGAAGAAAACCTTCACAGCCAAAAATTTCAGAATCCAGGATTTAACCAAAACCAAAATGAATTCACATGTACTGAGTGACATTGTCAAAAGGTAAAAATCATAATTCCTTTTCCGTCCAAGATCGATAACGTCAAAGACTTCTCCGTCTGTGTAATGAGCTTCCGACGGCCAGAGGTAACTCAATCCCATGCCGTTCGGCGAATTGTTCATTTTCATTACGACTCCCCGGAATTATCAAGCGTGTCCGTGTCATAACTAATTGGAGGGATACGCTTGTCTCCGGGCCTCGGCTTCTTATGGATTAATCATCACCTTGAAAGAATTCATTGCCGGTCTTGACTTGGTTATCAGTCACTGTCGCCGTGTGCTGTTGTGCACATGTATGTATTGATAAATCAATGGTTGCCAATGAAGTCAAAGTGGTGCGCCAATTATTTGGTGGCTTTTGATCCAATAAACACTCTGATAGCTGAATAATCACAGTTTTTTTTTTAGCCGCTTATCCTCACTAGGGTCACTGGCTTGCTGGTTTCTATCCCAGCTGTCTTTGTGTAGCAGGCGGGGGACACCCTGAACTGGTTGAAGGGAACACATCTACGATCTACCATTCAGACTCACGGATACACGCAAGGGCAATTTAGTTTCCAATATACTTTACCTACTATGCATGTTTTTGGGAATGTGGGAGAAAACATTTGTACCTGGAGAAAGCCCACACGGGCATGGGGAGAACACGCAAACTCCACACAGGAATGCCGAAGCTGGAATGGAACCCGTGATGTCCGAACTGTGAAGCGTACATGCTAACCACTCGCTCACGTGCCACACATGTTATACTGTATACACACACACACATACACACACACACACATATATATATATATATATATATATATATATATATATATATATATATATATATATATATATATATATATATATATATATATATATATATATATATATATATATATATATATATATATATATGTGTGTGTGATATATGAAGAATATATACAGTATATATTCAGAATATATACAATATATACAGTAATCCCTCGTTTATCGCGGGGGTTACGTTCCAAAAATAACACGCGCGAAGTGAAATCTGTGTAGCCAGCTTTATTTTTTTTATTATTTTACAATGCAATTCTAAACTATAGAATAAAACCAAAAATCAAAACCTCTTTTTGTCACAGTCCACCATTTCAGCCACCTCACTTCCAGCTTCACCACACCCGCTCAGCCCTCCTTCTAATCAGCCTCGAACACCAACACCTGCAACCATTTACCCGCTCAGTATAAAGCCCGGTCACTTCCCTCCACAACCCGCCAGATCGTCTCTATGCGCTACGCCGAGCTTTCCAGCAATTCCTCCTGCCAGCCTGCCTGTTGTCCGACCCTGTTCGCCCTTGACCTCCCGATTGCCTGCCGAATTGACTGGATCCTTGGTATTTCGACCTTGCCTGCCTCTGACCACCCGCTAGCCTGCCGTCTTTACCTGTATGCCCGAGCCCCCCTCCCGTCTCGCTCCCTTTGCCCGACTCCCAGCCAAACCCCAGCTCTCCCGACTCCAGAACCCCCCAGACGTCTGTGCCACGCTCCCGTCAGCTCCCACGACTACCCGCACCTTCTGTTCAATAAACACTCTGCCATTGCCCTTACCAGTGCGTGCGTGCTCTTGGGTCCTCCCTCGTCCCGCCGTAACAGTACGATCTGGCCAGTCCAAATGGACCCAGCGCGCCGATCCCTCATCCAGCCGTCATCCGCTCCCGATCATCCGCCCAATTTTCTGCCTCATGACCGGCCCGAGCCCCAAATTGGCGTCCCGGAACGCTACGAAGGTGATCCCGAAACTTGCGAGGCGTTCCTAACGAATTGTTCACTTTTGTTCGCCCTGCAGCCCCGAACATTTGCCTCCGAGCGCGCTAAAGTAGCGTTCGTCATCAACCACCTTACGGGCCGAGCCCGCTTGTGGGGAACGGCGGAATGGAGGAGACGGTCACCCGCGTGTGCCTCCTTCCAGGCGCTCGAGGAGGAGATTTTAAAAGTCTTTGGACTCAGCTACGCCAGTGCGGAATTGGGCCGGGGCCTGCTCGAGTTGCGTCAAGGCGACGGAACGGTGGCGGATTACGCCATTGACTTCCGGACGCGAGCCAGTCAGAATAGGTGGAACGGTCCCGCACTCGTAGACGCCTTCCTTCATGGACTGTCCAGCCGTCTTAAGGACGAATTAGTTTCTCATGAACTCCCCGTCACCTTGGACGGGGTGATTAACCTGGCGACGCGGATAGATATCCGCTTGCAGCATCGGCTACGCGAACTGCAACGGGAAGAGACGCACCAGAGGGCTTCTCCGCCGGCCAGAGTGAGCTCCCATCTGGCGACGTCAGCTCCTCCCGGTGGCGGGAGTGCGCCAACGCAGCCAGCTCGCGCGCCCCTGACTCCTGAAGAGCGGCAACGCCGCCGCTCCGCCCGGCTCTGCCTTTATTGTGGGGAACCAGGACACTTTATTTCCGCATGCCCAGTGAAAAGACCAATCCCGGTCCCGAGTAGAGTAAAAATGGGTCAAGTGACTCTTTCCCTGTCCCGTGACAGAGCCCTCTTACAAGCCCAACTCCTGCTGTCTGATGGCCCCCACACTGTAGGCACCCTGGTGGACTCTGGGGCTGACGCTAACGTCATTAGCCGGCAGCTAATGATTCAACTCGGTCTCAAGAGCTTCCCTCTGCCCAAACCCTCACCTGCCCATGCCTTGGACGGGCGCCCCCTGGGGGTGATAACTCACCAAACCGCACCTCTCTCTATGCGCTTGTCAGGCAACCATGAGGAAAAAATACAATTTTGCATCCTAGATCATCCGCAGATACCGCTAATTTTGGGGCTGCCTTGGCTTTGTCGCCACAACCCTCACATCAATTGGGAGAAGGGAGTCATTTTGGCTTGGGGCTCATCATGCCATCTCTCCTGCCTCAAGCGCGCATCTGTTCCTGATCCCCTCGCCGCTCCGCCTGCGCATGCCGATATCGCTGGTGTGCCGCCTGAGTATCACGACCTTAGCCAAGTCTTCAGCAAAGCGCGTGCAACCTCCCTGCCTCCCCACCGCCCTTATGATTGTGCAATTGACCTATTGCCCGGGACAACGCCTCCAAGGGGTCGCCTATACTCTCTGTCGGGTCCAGAACGGCAGGCCATGGAGAGGTATGTCAACGAGTCGCTAGCGGCGGGCATCATACGTCCTTCCTCTTCTCCGGCGGGGGCAGGGTTTTTCTTTTCCGAGAAGAAGGACAAGACTCTCCGCCCTTGTATCGATTATCGGGGCCTGAACGATATCACGATTAAGAATAGATATCCTCTTCCACTAATGACCTCAGGGTTTGAGCTACTGCAGGGGGCTGCCTACTTCACAAAGCTCGACCTACGCAATGCCTACCATCTCGTGCGGATTAGGGAAGGCGATGAATGGAAGACTGCCTTCAATACCCCGCTCGGACACTATGAGTACCTAGTCATGCCCTTTGGACTCACCAATGCCCCAGCGGTCTTCCAGGCACTACTCAACGATGTCCTGCGGGACATGCTCGACAGATTTGTATTCGTTTACCTGGATGACATTCTCATCTTCTCCAAGACGCAGGGTGAGCATGTTCTCCACGTTCGCGCAGTTCTGCAACGCCTGCTGGAAAACTCTCTGTTTGTCAAAGCGGAAAAGTGTGAGTTTCATGCCTCATCAGTGTCCTTCTTGGGCTACATAATCGCTAAGGATAGCATCAGTATGGATCCCGCAAAAGTCTCGGCTGTTACTTCCTGGCCAACGCCCGAAACCAGAAAACAACTGCAGCGCTTTCTTGGCTTTGCTAACTTTTACAGGCGATTTATCAGGAATTACAGCGCCACGGCAGCTCCTCTTACGGCTCTCACCAGCCCCAAAACCCCTTTCCGGTGGAACCCAGGTGCCGAAAGGGCCTTCCAGGAACTCAAGCACCGCTTCACATCGGCCCCAATCCTTCAAATGCCAGATCCTGGTCAACAATTCATGGTCGAGGTTGATGCATCGGAGACTGGGGTTGGGGCCGTTCTCTCCCAGCGGTCACGGAAGGATGGGAAACTCCACCCTTGCGCATTCTTTTCTCAGCGCCTCTCTCCCGCAGAGAGAAATTATGACATAGGAAACCGCGAACTACTTGCCGTAAAATCCGCCCTGGAGGAATGGCGGCACTGGCTGGAGGGAACGAAGATCCCCTTTGTGGTGTTGGACAGATCACAAAAACCTCGAGTATATCCGTCAGGCTAAGAGGCTGAACTCCCGCCAAGCTCGTTGGGCATTGTTCTTCACCAGGTTCAACTTCAACCTCTCCTACCGCCCAGGATCCCAGAATATCAAGCCGGACGCCCTCTCCAGGCAGTTTGAACTTGAGGACAGTTCATGCCGGGACCCCGAGACTATCCTTCCCCCGTCATGTGTCATTGGCTTGCTCACCTGGGAGATCGAGGAGAAGGTGAAGTCAGCTGCCAAGGGGCAGACTAAACCAAGCCAATGTCCCAGTAACCGTCTGCCTGTCCCCGACTATCTTCGTTCCGAAGTTCTACAGTGGGCTCACTCTTCGAAATTGACTTGCCATCCCGGCATTCAACGGACCCTGATTGTCCTCAGGCGACGGTTCTGGTGGCCCTCTATGGAGAGGGACGTGCGTGAATTTATCCAGGCCTGTCCCATTTGTAGTCAGAATAAATCGTCACATCAGGCTCCTTCCGGGCTGCTGCGCCCCCTTCCTGTTCCGCATCGCCCTTGGTCTCATGTTTCACTTGACTTCGTGACCGGTCTACCTCCATCAAACGGTAACACAGCCATCCTGTCCATTGTTGACAGATTCAGCAAAATGGCTCACTTTGTTCCCCTCCCGAAGCTTCCCTCCGCAAAGGAAACGGCACAACTCCTGATTGACCATGTTTTCCGCCTACATGGGCTTCCCCTTGATGTGGTGTCAGACAGGGGTCCTCAGTTCAGGGCGGCTTTTTGGAAGGAGTTTTGCCGGCTCATTGGCGCTACGGCCAGCCTGTCCTCCGGGTTCCATCCGCAGACCAACGGGCAAACGGAGAGAGTAAATCAGGAGATGGAAACTGCCCTCCGCTGTCTGGCATCCCGAGACCCTGCCTCCTGGTCGGCCCAGCTCCAGTGGGCAGAGTATGCCCACAACACGCTGACCAGCTCCGCCACAGGAATTTCCCCCTTCGAATGCGTTCACGGCTACCAACCTCCGTTGTTTCCGGCTCTAGACGACGACGCCACCTGTCCGTCTGCCCTTGCCTTTGCTCGGCGGTGCCGCCGGACATGGGCCCGAGCCCGCTCGGCCTTGCTGCAGGCCAGTAAACGCTACACTCGGACGGCCAATAGGCGGCGTACTTCGGCCCCAACGTACCAGGTGGGTCAGAAGGTCTGGTTGTCCACTAAGGATTTGCCCCTTCGAGTGGAATCCAACAAACTCGCTCCCCGTTTCATTGGTCCCTTCCCCATCCAGAAGGTACTGAACCCGTCAGCTGTGCGTCTTGCCCTACCTCGCTCGATGCGTGTTCACCCAAGTTTCCATGTCTCCCGAATCAAGCCTGCAATAGATAGCCCCCTGGTTCCCGCGCTTCCGCCTCCTCCGCCTCCTCGGTTCGTTGATGGGGGCCCGGTGTACACAGTCCGGCGGCTGCTCCGCTCCCGTCGCCGCGGCAGGGGCCTCCAGTACCTAGTGGACTGGGAGGGGTATGGCCCGGAAGAGCGGTCTTGGATCCCAGCCCGCCAGGTTGTGGATGTCTCCTTGGTCTCTGACTTTCACCGCCTTCATCCTGATCAGCCATCTGGACCGTCTGGGCGTCGTGGCGCGCCCCGGCGTGTTGCCCGCCCCCCCGCCCATGGGGTTTCCCCGGCCGTTGGCCTTTCCCTCCCGCCCAGTGGTGGCCTTGGGACGTCGGGAGCCGTCCCTTGATGGGGGGGTTCTGTCACAGTCCACCATTTCAGCCACCTCACTTCCAGCTTCACCACACCCGCTCAGCCCTCCTTCTAATCAGCCTCGAACACCAACACCTGCAACCATTTACCCGCTCAGTATAAAGCCCGGTCACTTCCCTCCACAACCCGCCAGATCGTCTCTATGCGCTACGCCGAGCTTTCCAGCAATTCCTCCTGCCAGCCTGCCTGTTGTCCGACCCTGTTCGCCCTTGACCTCCCGATTGCCTGCCGAATTGACTGGATCCTTGGTATTTCGACCTTGCCTGCCTCTGACCACCCGCTAGCCTGCCGTCTTTACCTGTATGCCCGAGCCCCCCTCCCGTCTCGCTCCCTTTGCCCGACTCCCAGCCAAACCCCAGCTCTCCCGACTCCAGAACCCCCCAGACGTCTGTGCCACGCTCCCGTCAGCTCCCACGACTACCCGCACCTTCTGTTCAATAAACACTCTGCCATTGCCCTTACCAGTGCGTGCGTGCTCTTGGGTCCTCCCTCGTCCCGCCGTAACACTTTTAAAGCCCCAAATTTGTTTAAATCAATCATTTTAATATAGGACAACAAATTTGGAAACATTGTCACTCGCGTATTTCACAGTCCCAGCTATGCCTCTTCGTCCTGAACCTGCACATTGTTATTAGTAGTTGTTGAGCTCTTTCTTTTTCTGAGCAAGAAGATTTTTATAAACAGATATGGCCGGAAATCGACTTAAAGTGAAGCCTCTTATAAAGAAAAAAAAATCTGTGAAGCAGCGAACCCGTGAAAGATGAACCACGATACAGCGAGGAATTACTGTGTAGTGTAACTAGATAATCAAAGAATCTCCGTATTTAACCACATCGCATTTTCCTTTTTTTTCATAAAAACATCAATATATATTTCGTTTGTGTTGCACTAGCTCTCTTTGATCTTGTAATTCTCTACAATTCTTTACGTATTTTATAATACGATTTGGCGCAATTTAAATAAATAGGTCTGCATAAAATGATTTTTTTTAATGAATTTACACTGTAAGTCACAGCGTTATCAGACGCAATACCCGCGTTTGCGTTACTTAATGACAAGTGAAACATAGCCATCAACACGAATCAAGTCACACTTAAATGAATTGTTTCTTTGAGTGCTTTTGGGTCCGTTTTACCTATCATAACTGTGTGAGCATCCAATCTGGCAACCGCTAAGACTTTTTTGGAAACCATTTCCAGTGCTTTTTACTGTTCATCTCACTGCCAGTTTTTCAGGTGGCAGAGCTAGAACTTGATATTAAATCACAGTGAAGTAAAGAGGGGAAAAAATAGATTATGCAAAGCGCATTTTCGACCTAATTATGCTTTTCACTTGCCAAAACAACAAGATGGTGATGGAAGTGTATAAATTGAAAGAAATTGCGAAAAAATGTGTTACTGGAAAAGAGATCATTCTGGGTTTGTTAGCAGACTTTCATTTGCATGTCAATAAATGTGCCTTTTAAAACCGGGGAAAAATATGAAGTCCAAATGAGCTTTACAAAAAATAATCATGTACGGTTCTGTGCTCAGCAAGTCTTAAATGTAACTATAAGGTCACACTGTTTTGCTTTTACAAGTGTTGAGGCGCGTTACCATGATAAATGTCAAGTAGCTTGACTTATTGTCGGGACAAATGTCACCTCAGCATGCAAACATCCTGCACGAGAACAAAAACACACAGTCGTAAATCAGGCTATGCCGGTACATGAGGGATTTCGCTCACGCTTAACCTTTTGTCACAAGTTGCCAAGTGGCCCATTGTGTGCGGGAGTCTTATTTAAGAAACAATAAGGTGATTACTGTGCGCATATGTTGCGTTTCAGAGTACCTCTGAGAGATGCATTTTGCTAATCAACTGGCGTTGCAACATACAGTAAATACACAATTTGAAAGAATTAATATGCTTGTTCTAACTACAGCTTGGAAAAAAAGAAAAAATAAGGGTTTTGTTTTTAGAGCAAATAATAATGTAATATATTTACATATTTGAGATCGACACGATGTTTTTGTTTCAAATAATGCTCAGAAAATAGTATCTGTATTGTTGTATTTCGATGGATGATTATTTTTTTTGTTTGTGTAAAGAAAGGTTTGGAAGATAGAAGCACTTTCGGTTTTGCCGATGACGCATTTGTGTTTCTGGGTTTGCAGACGGCCACACTCATTGAAAACAGCATGCTATTCAATGCCATCCTCTGTGAATTATAGGGCCGTAATGCCATAAATTACATGTTATTATATTTCAAACTGTTTCAGGTATACTTTTCGTATTGCCGACAGAAGTACTTCCGGTTTTGCCGATGACGCATTTTCGTTTCTGGGTTTGAGTTCTTATTTTCCATTTGTGTGGTTCAACAAACAAGCTTTAGCCATTTCAATGAAGTTCAATTTTTTCCTTTTTTTCCCCCAACTTTTACACCTGCACTGCAAATAAATATCGGCTCCAAATATTGGTTATTGGCCTCCTCTTTTACTAATAATCGGTATTGGTCCTGAAAAATACATATCAGTCGATCTCTGATATATATGTATGTATGTATGATAATATTCTGGTGAAAATGGCACAAAGTGAAACCGAAACAACTTTAAAAGAAACACAGCAAACAATACAGACGACAAGGCAACAGCCGTTTGCTTGTATACGTCGGCCTTTATAACTGTGTTATCATCACATTACAGAGATCAAAACCTTAACCTCAGACTAGCATTAAAAAAAACAATCTATTTAATCGCTAATTTAGGACCCTAAGAAACCGCTAATCAATTCACTGTCATTACCACACGTTTCCACTGTAAGCGCTAGCCACTCACAATGAATGCAGTGCACATGGTGCATTCAAATGCAACCAGGCATTTGAAACTCCAACGGAAAAAAAAGTCTGTCAGAGAATTGAACACCAATAACAACTGCAAATGTGTGAATGATGTGGACATCCTGTTAATTGTTAAAAGCTGGCATATCTCAAGAAAAATTATGTGGGTGAAATGACTTTTTTTTTTTTAACTCATACAGTAAATGATGTAATCACTTCTGTTTATAATACCTAATCAAATAACTAGGCATATGAATTCCACTGCAAAAAAGTACTGGACCAAAAAGAAGAAAAAATAAATGAATAAAATTGGCAAAAGTTCTTCTTTTAAGCAAAACAAATCTGCCAATGGGATAAGATTTTTTTTCTCACCTTGAAAACCTCATTCAAAATGTTTCTGAGTGAAAAAAAAACAGTCAGAAAATCTTGATTTAAGCAAGTTGCAAGTCAAAGTTAAGAAAATAGTTGTCAATAAAAGATAACATTTTTCAAAATGTATCCTAGAATAAGCTTCATTTTGAGACTAGATTTAAGCAAATGGTTGTAATATACTATAAAATGTAAGCAATATTTTCTCCTTCGTTACAAAATATACCTGATGCGTTTTTGTAAAATAGTACAATACAGTAGATTTAAGTAAACATAATTCTAATTTACTTAAATGATAGAGTAGCAAAACAGGTGTCTTTCTTACACCAATGCTTATGTGTAAGTTCATTTTTATATATTATTTTATACTTTCTTTTTATGTTTTAAGATTTGTTCATTTTTTGCTATCATTTCCTGAATTAAGAAAAATGGTCCCAGTCTTTAGCTGAGATCAATCAAAAACATCTTTTTCATCTATTGTAACATTTAATACAAAAAAACCGGAGGACATTAACATCTTTTTAATCTAATGTAACATTCAATACAAAAAAAATGAGAATGTTAAAACGAGTCCCCTTTACACAGGTATGAAAACACAGAATAAAAATAATATTTGGTGCCAAAGTAAGGAACTAAAGGCAATGTTCTTTCAGGACCTTGGACAGCAATTCTATTTTGTTTTCCTCTTTAGTCTGCAGTCGTACAATTCTGAAATAAGCACAAGTAAATCAAAAGCGTGCTTCATGTAATATTAACCAATTTCAAATACGTGAAAATAACAAGAAAACCTTGAAAACCCCGAGTCGTCACTTCCTGAAGATGAACTTATGTAAATTTTAAATCGTGGGGGCGCTTTCGCTCGGCTGGCGACCCAAATTGAACAAAATCCAGTCGCTCTGTGGTATCACCCCGCCGTATCTCAAAACCCCCGCTCAGTAAAAAATTGATGCAGTTCATCATTCATAGAATAATGAACAAAGATTGGAAATGCAGGCGGATGAAGCCGAGCCTGTAAGCATCAGTGACAGATGAGCGTTAGACGGCATGTTTTTACACAACAAAATCCAAAGGCCAAATCGCAACGAATGGTTTCAATTTCGATGTTTTTGTTTCCTGGCTTTTCATTCACAATTAATCTTTGAGTGTCAAGAGGGTTGCGCCAAATCATAAACAATTTATAGCATGAGTATTTTTAAGCACGGTGAAGGAAGCAGGATGGGAGCAGATTTGAAACGAAAAATAAGATAAATCACTAATGACTTAATTCAACTGGAACATACGAGAATATGAATTTTGGAAAGCAGAAAAATCTGAACATTTAAATTGTCCACGAGATATCCACTGACTAAAGGAGCATCCCATTAGTTTCATTGTTAGGATGTTTGGAATTGTTTCAAAGGTGTTTGGGCCACAAACTTATTTTATATAAATTTCGTCAAATACCAGTGGTCATAACATTTGTAGTTTTGTATGGTCCCCATACTTTTCAATATAGTTTATTCCCTAGTTTTTTGCGGTTAATGGGGACTGGAACTCCCCAGCGATAAGTGAAAAACCACAAAATCACCCCCCAACCGTCACCTCAGGCCTACAAGACAGTTGAATGGCTTCCGGCGTGACTATCAACCAACGAGAGCAGGAGTAGATACAACTCCTGGGCGGGAGTAGAGTACAACTCCTACCCTCATTGGTTGATGGTCGCGCCGGGAGCCAATCACTTGTCTTGTAGGAATGCCCATCTCCCTCATGAACCTCACACATTTTGTTGGGTAAACACAAAGAAGAACAGAGAAGAGCAGCGCTGCACTGGAGTATTGTAAATCTCTTACTGAGAATCTCCCATTCTTATCATGTTTGGCCAGCTACAGGCTTCATGCTAATTAGACTTTCAGGTGCCACTAATATAACCGCAACCCTCCATGAGACTACAGCTAAAGGGATAGGAACGGAAAGGGACATCAGTACAGTTACTGTATAAGGTTTAATCATTTAAGATTTAAGAAAATGCGGTAGTTTGACGTCCGAGGAGTGCCCGTAGCAAGTGCATATATAGTTAACTTGTCCGTCTGGCACGCAGGGAACCTTCACAGCGCATCTCTCCATAATGTTGCTTTTTTTTTTTTTTGTTAAATGGAAAAAACATCCCCAATGAAATGGAAATACGAAGTCATGAGAATCATTGTACGACACCCTGTTAGCACCGCAACCCATTTAGGCAGCAAATACAATTTTTGTTCATTTGGTCATTCCTTATCGCACCACAAACCCTTTCAACAGCAGTTATTTTTTTCTTTTTCGTCAAATTTTTATACTTTCACTTCTTTTAAATTCTGTTTAAGTTGGTTTGCCTCCATTTACATTGCAATGATTGAAGCAAGCATTCTAAATGTGTACATTCCGTTAAATATTCAACACCAAATGTTTTTAGTCTTCAATGGTTCAACACTTGTCATTTCTTCCATTACCCGCTTAGGCAGCAAAATAGTTTTTACGTTTACTGAGTCAAACTCTCATCATGAATTAAGCCTTCAATGGCGCTTCTCCCAAACATCCGTTTACCTCCCATTTCGACTGCAGCCTAAATTAGGCAGCAGATGAATCGACCCACAATTCAATCTTTGCTGGTTGCTGTTAAGAAGTAAAATCAATTATGCCTCTTAACATTTGTAAGTTTAATTTTTTAAAACAAAATCAACCAACTCTCATTTAAAGTGCAATGCCTATTCTGACCTTGAATCTTTATTAACCCTAAGCTATAACTCCACAAATCTATCAACAGTCTGTCAATCATCTGCTTGCATGCCATTTCAATAGCCGCCTATTCTCACAAAGGTCACCGGCTTGCTGTTGTCCATCCCATTTGTCTCCCGGCAGTAGGCGAGGGACACTGTGAACTGGTTGCCAGCCAATGGCAGGGCACACAAGGACAAACACAACCATTCACATACCCAATCACACCTAAGGACAATTTAGAGTGTCCAATAAATCTACCACATCTGATTTTTGAACATGGGAGGAACCTGGAGTGCCTTGAGGGTACGCACATGGGCACGGGGAGAACATGCAAACTCCACAAAGGGACACCAGAGCGAGCTGGAACTGAACTCGGGACTTTGTACTGTGAGGCGGACGGTCTAAGCACTCTTCCACTGTCCCACCTCTGCTTGCATGCATTCCACAGTATTACAAACTGTTGCCATGTCATTTTTCCTGCTTCCATTTTCCCCTCCCATCTGACTGTTTCAAATCCCCCCACCTGTTTTTGTACTCCTTGTAAGACACCCATGTCTTGCGGGTGTTTCGGATTTCACGTCCCAAGGCGTAAAGCTGTCCTTTGTGCGCATTTGAGAAGGAGGGAAAAAGGCCAAAGTGTGCAGTGAGGGTGCTGCTGCTGATATTGGCAGCATGGCACCTCGCCAATCTCATTAACTTAGGACGCAGCGGGCAGCCTGCCCGTATAGGCACGTGCACGTGTGTGCGCACGAGCCTGTCTGAGTGGGCCAACGTCAGGGCCAGAAAATGCCACCACTCTGTCTGATGCTTCCAATAATGGTATTAAAGAGAGAGCGAGACAGGCGGAGAAACAAGCAAGGAAGGCGAGGAGAGAAATTTATGTAAAGTGACAAGTGCGTGGAAAGATTTTTTTTATTTTTTTCCGAAGCGGCAATACATGCAACACGCATGTTAACGCGCAAATCAAACAGAAGGCACTGGCTGGTTGCTAATTGCCGTATCGTAACACTTGTTGCCGACCGATAACATGAAACGTAGCTGACGTCAGATGCGGAGGAAACGCACGTCTAGCACAATGTCGTGAGCGTGTGAGGCAGGAAACAAGCATGAAAGCGAGGTTAATAAGAGAGCAACGATGTAATTGAGGGCTTAATATACGCGCTCCAAAGCGTTAGAACAAAATGTCTGAATGTTGCTTTATTTTAAAATGGAAAAGCCAACCAATTTGGAATCACCGTTTTAGATTCGCCTGATTACACAACCGGATTGGATTGATTTTGAATTATATCGACCCTATTATTATGTTGTGGGTCAAAATGATCCATTTAACCGTTTTGATCATTTTTGGGTCATTTTTTTCCAACACATTATTCTCGCAGTATTTTAGCCAATGGATGCCACATTCCTGGTTGTGTGATAACTAAGTGGTGCCATGTTGAACTTTGACATCATCTGGGTGAAATGTCAGACCCCCAGTTTTATTTCAGGGTCAAAATGACCCGAGATTCTTATTGCTGCTTCTGAGGGGAACAAAGGCAACCACAACATTTGTTATCCTACAATTTTACACTAAAAAAAGTATGCATTTCTGCAACTTTTTTTTTTTAATTAATAAAGCAATAACTGGGTCAAAATGACCCGAGATTCTTATTGATGTTTCGGAGGGGAACAAAGGCAACCACAACATTTGTTATTCAGCTGTTTTAAACACAAAAAAATATGAATTTTTGCATTTTTTTTTTTTAATCAATAAAGCAAAAATCGGGTCATAACGACCCAAATTCTTATTGCTGTTTCTGAGGAAACAAGGGCAATCACAATATTTGTTATCTAGCAGTTTTACACACAAATATATACCCCATCCATAACCATATCAGTATGTCGCTCAATATACGATATAAAAATGCCTCTAAAAGTACCAGAATGTTATCATTTTAATTAACAACACACACCATGTGTTTTAATTGGACAGCCATGATCTATCCCACCACTAAAGTCAGGCGTAGACTTCTACTTTCATTAAACTCACCCAAATTACAATAAAAAAAGGGACGGGTTGACTTATGCGAGAGGTCGAAATGCGGTAGGTTAAAACGGGAGATTTTTTTTTCTATTTCTACTGTATGTGGATGTTCTTTTTAAAGTAGAGTCAGTGGGTAGGCTGTCCACACGTCCTGTGACATTTTAATTAACCAAAAAAACAGCAGTGAGAGAGAGAGAGATGTCGCATCAGCGAGAGGAAAGGTTACTTTCCGAACATTGTCGGGTGCAGAACGGAGGATTTGTAAAAAGTTAGCTCCAGCCTTGCCTTCATCTGTGCGCCCTCCCTCGCCGCCATCCATCATATTCCCGGCAATTTTGTTCCCTCATCCTTCCATCTTTCCTTCCTTCCCCTTGCATTTAAATGCCTCAAATGAAAACTTGGATGGCGCTGCCCACTGACCGTGATGGCTTACAGGACGGAATGATGGGATGATTATTTCTTTAATTAGCCCATTTGCATACTTAACTTAATCACGTCAGAAAGCCCACCTGCAGAGAACACCTGTTCGCGCACGCCGAGCATCCTGCCGAGGCCTGGCCCACAAGATGCTGCTTGCTCAGCTGGAAACAAAACCTCCATGAGCACTTTTAGTGCGTTGTACTTTGCCAAGGTAGTTAACTATATTTCCCGTGTCGAAAGCTGGTAAAGTGGAAGAATATTTCTCATACAATCAGACTGCATTAACTCTTCTCTATAGACTATAGGGAAAATAAATTCTGAAATAAATTGCTTTTATATATTATTGCTTTTGCACATCATTCTTATCATATATATATATATATATATATATATATATATATATATATATATATATATATATATATATATATATATATATATATACACACACACACACACAGTGGACCCCTGTATTACAGTATCCCTGGCTTAACATGGAATATTGAGGTTTTTCGTCCCCTCTTAACGGTATTTTTCCGGCTTTGCGACAAGAACAACTGTCATGACCCGGAGGGTTGGCTTTATTTGTGTTGTTTTGTTTTCATCTGGAGGCGTTTTTAGGTAATTGCACTTATTTTCTGTTCTGTTGCCTAATTGCCTCCATGCAACGCATCATTACAATGCTGGTCTGCTATTGGTCAGTGTCTCCTCACCGAGCTGCTGGTCTGCTATTGGTTGGCCTCACTCTTTTCAAACTGGCGGAATTGTAAAGCTTTGTTCTGTCACGAGCGGTTACAAAAGCTTATTTATAGTGCATTTTACTGCTTAATTCAAAGTTGAAAGGGTTAGCCATGGGTCCCAAGATTGCTAGTGATGGTAAAGAGAGAAGTAAGAAGATGATTTATATAAAAACGAAGCTGGAGATAATCAAGAAATAATAAGAAAGCTAAACTAGGCTAGGCTAGGCTACCCTCACTAGGGAATATGGCCATAACAAGCTCATTGCTCAAAGGTTAATAAATCCTTTATATATTTTTTTATTTATAATGTTATTTAATTCTATACATGTATGTTATATATAAGTAGCACTTACTACACTATTTTGGTACATTTTTTTAAGATGTATGTACAATTTTAATGTTTTTACCTGGGTTTCTAAACGCATTAGTTATTTAACATAGGTGTGGATTGGCCGCCATTCGACAAATTCGTTTTTTGAGACGTAATTTTCCTGGGACATTAAAAACTATATTGGGTGAAAGTGTAAAGTAGCTAATAATAAAAACACACATGGCAATAATAGCTCCCTGAATTCGGCCCAGGGCCATTTCAAAGTACTTGTTTGAAGTCCACATATCCTTCACAAAAAAAAAAAAAAAAACTTAATGAGATAACATTCCAACACGAGTGCGTGTCACTAAGTGCCCCCTTTGAGGAGCTATTGCTAATGAAAGTCTCTCATTAAAACATTATATTTTTTCCACTGATGCCAATTAGCCAAAGCCTTTGGAAAATGAGATAATGGGATTATTTGTTTCAGTGATGTCAACAACACAACGTGTAACAAGTACAGTTTAACAGAAAAAAAGCAACAAGGGGATTAAACATCAAAGATTATTTTTTGTTGTTTTATTTTAGCGTTGTTCTATACATTCAATTTATTATCTGTACTGTGTTATCATTATCATACGCATAAAATGTTTAATCTTCAACACACTCGATTAGAGTGGATGAACAGCTGGTTGCTCTCCATCCTGCCTCGCTCGTCATTTTATGCTGAAAGACCGTTGTACTTTATACCTCAGTAAATCCACCATGACCATGCTCGTACTTAGGAAAAACACATATTAGTACTTGAATGTAATTATTATTATTATTATTATTATTATAAGTATAACTGTTTTTCACTTCTTGCTGCTTACTGATAAGGAGTACCACTCAAAACTTCGGAAACACCACGTTGATGGAACTGTTTGGTGAAAAAAAAAAAAGTTATTCCCAACACAATATTTTATTATTTAGATTTTTCAAAGCACATTTTTGCTCAGGAAGCATTTTGAAAATATTGTTTTAGAAAGCCTTATACTGTGGAGTTATCAGTTATGCATTAGTGTTTCAATACTTTTGACTGCTATTCTATGTTGCTTTTTCCCTTACAGACAGTGCTGAAATTATTCTCATCAATCACTATGTTCATTACACACAACTTGGGACCAAAAAAACACACATGGAAATTAAAATTTAGTGATTGTCGTAAACACAAACTTTAAACAAAACTGGGTTAAAAATAATGCAAATGTCACCCAGCTTTCTGGGTTGTTTTATACGAAACAACCTTTTTTTTTTTTTTTTTTTTTTTTTCAGATTATATCGCACACAATAACAGTACTGAATTTGGTTTGTACAGGACAAAAAAATAACCCAATGATGGTTAAAATATATGGGTGAATTTCACAACCCAGTTCTGTGGTTATTTTGTGCAAAACAACCTGGAAGTTTATTCGATAAATTATTCAATAAATATTAGATTAGTTCTTTTATGACCCATAATTGGGTTGTTTTTAACCCAACTGTGTGTAATATGCACTAAGGAATAATCCCATTTTTTAAATTATTTTATTAGATTGTTTTACCTTTTCAAATTTGGTACCCACAATTGTTTATTTTTTTATTTTTGGAACTAGTCACGCAGAACTAATCCAAAAAAGTTCTTCCATCACTTTTTTGTAGGCCGAAGGGAGCTTCATCATATCGACGTTGGATCGCGCAGCTAAAAAATGCAAGTGAATTCTCTTGGTTTTCAGGAGAGTATTTGAGGTCGGGTGTTTGCTACAGCAATACCAGTAAAGTCAATGAAGTGCGGGGCTTCTAATTCCGATATGCATTCATTACGCACTCATTTCAATTACATGCGAGGACACGGCGGAACGGGCAGAATTACACCGCGTGATGAGCATATATTCAAATAGAGACTTAATGCAATTATCAGATAGGGTGTGGGAGTGAGTTTGGATTCACACGAGCAGCTTTAATTTCAGACTCCTCACATGGACACCGATGCGCACACACATTTCACATGTAGCTACATAACGGGAGTGCGCATGCTATTTTGCCCGCAGCGGCAGGAGGTGCTAGACATGTAAATGGTTGCAATTGACAGAGAAAATACAGCTAGACCAGAGGTAACATGGACATGAAGAAGTGTGTCGGACCACTGATGGTTTCAAGACAGAAATTTTTGCGCCCATCAGCGAGAGTAAAAAGTAGCACGCGGATAGTGCGAGGCGGATTAAAGGGGAGGCAGGGGGGGATACGGAAGCCTACTGTACATCCAGTGCTGCCGTCTCAAAGAGCTTGTGATGTCCCCAAAAGACTAAAGTGTGACTTGGGTCAAGTCTTTTCTTGTGAATGGTGCAACTGGGATGCACAAAACAGAACATTTTGGTGATCAAGCATTTTTTTCCACTGGCAAACCCACCAACCCAATCAATGGACGCCAAAGTCTTTCAGACAGAGATCCAATTCGATTTCCACATCAAACAGCATATTTTTTTCATAAAGAAGCACACAAAGCCGCTTTACGCTGCTGCTATAGTCCAGCATAGTCCAGTCCAAAATTTGGAAACCCTTTCAAATTCACGTGGTCTCAACCTCATCACAATGGCAAGAAATTCAAGCTATTAACTTTTGGAAATGCACAGCGGTGAAATGCAGTAGCAACCCTGAGGGAAAAGCAGTGTCTGTTTGTTTGGCTTTTTTTCACAAAAATAGGTGACAGCTTCGAAAAATCTACGTTATCAGACATGCTTGGGCTGAAACTATCGGTAAATTATCGATTATTCCATTGATTTTTTTTTTTCTTTATAAATTACCGATTACCGATTTTCTTTTACCGATTTTTTACCGATTTTTATACAAAACAGTTTCACTCCCATACCGGCCCTTGAGGACTGGAATTTGGAATCTGGACAACTATGCTCTAAATCAGGGGTCTCCAAAAATGGTCCTCGACGGCCGCTGCCCTGCATGTTTTCCAGGTTAGGAAACACCTGATTCAAATGATCAGGATCATCATCAGGCTTCTGCTGAGCTTGCTGATGACCTGATCGTTTGAATCAGGTGTGTCGGGGAAAGAAACCTGGAAAACATGCAGGACAGCGGCTCTCGAGGACCGAGTTTGGAGACGCCTGCTCTAAGGAAAGTGTTCATGGCAGCAGAAACAAAATGCTATCGTGAAGCAATGACCCCTTGTAAAAGTGTCTTTTGTGCATCTAAAAACCCTGCAGCTCTGCTTAGCATACCGGACATGGAGGACTGGAATTTGACACCTATGCTCTAAGGAAAGCATTCGTGGCAGCAGAAACACAATGCTATCTTTAAGCAATGACGTCTTGTAAAAGTGTCTTTTCTTGCATCTAAAATCCCTGCAGCTCTGCTTAGCATACCGGCCATCGAGGACTGGAGTTTGACACCTATGCTCTAAGGAAAGCGTTCGTGGCAGCAGAAACACAATGCTACTGTTAACCAATGACACCTTGTAAAAGTGTCTTTTGTGCATCTAAAAACGCTGCAGCTCTGCTTAGCATTTGAAATGGACTTAATGGTACCCCAATATAAAACAACAAATTTTTGCCTACCCTCGCTGTCAAATCACAGGTGCTGGTGGTATTACAGAAAGGTCTAATCAATCTCATAGAAAAAAAGTACTTGCATATTTTCACACTCAAAAGAGCTATTTGTATACAAGCATTCCAAAAGTGTATTTTCCATTATGCCTCATCATTCCCATGTAATATTACGGCGAACGTTGAATTTTAATGTGAAGCACTTTGAAGCTTAAGCTTGAAATGACAACATCCTAACTCAAGCATCTTCAGAATCTCAAGCACCCGCCCGTGTTAACCCTGAACACGTCGCCCACAAAAGCATCACCACGCATCAGATGACGTCTGGCCCCGAGGGGGCGGATGATATTTTATTTATCTGTTTTATTCTGAACTGCTGTGCTGCAGAGAAGAGGTGGTCACGGGGAAAGGCCTGGATCAGATTGTGGCGCGTGCAGATGGAGAAACGACGGGAAGCGGGAAAAGGGAACACGGAGGAGGACAAAGATGGGAGCGATTATTGGAACGTGTGCGATCGCCTCTCGAGATTGCGCACGCTGACTTAAATTCTCTTTGAAACAAATCTGATTTAATCGGCCTTGAGGGCACTCTCGTGTGTGTGTGTGTGTGTGTGTGTATTTGTGTGAACTGTACAACAGAGTAACGTCAAAAATGCGTTTTGGAATTTCGGGGGGGGGGGCACCAAAACACTGGCGATGAAAAGAGCAAGCGCATCCGCATGCTCTCCGTTATGATTTTATACATTTGACACGTTGCCATAACATATCTGCGTTGTTTGATCCTGTCAGATACACGTAACAAACACACACACAGAATGCTACAGTATGTATACAAAAGCGTTATTTTTGCCATGAAGACACACACAAGGAGACAGGCTTGCGGCGCGATTCCGTGTAACAAGTCACAACAATGTGGCAGAGCTGACAGCTTGCGTTAAAACCACAAGGCCTTGCAAAGACCATGTTTGTGTATTTCTTCGCAACTATGTCTACGCGTGTGTGTCTTTTTCACCAGCGTGAGTCACTCTTACGGATAAATGTCAAGGGTTAGCGTCAAGTCAATGTCTTGAGAGGGGCCCAAAGCTCTTTTTAGCAAAATTTTGGACCCGCTTTTTCTTTTTTTCTTGATTAATGTACATTGTATTTTTCTGTCGATTCAATTGCAAAAAACACACGCTGACATTTTTTACACTGATTATCTATGTATA
This sequence comes from Hippichthys cyanospilos, assembly GCF_059441005.1. Taxonomy (NCBI): domain Eukaryota; kingdom Metazoa; phylum Chordata; class Actinopteri; order Syngnathiformes; family Syngnathidae; genus Hippichthys; species Hippichthys cyanospilos. The sequence continues at coordinate 10,167,038 of NC_142389.1, read as the reverse complement.
CCCGGGATACCAGAATATGAGAATTTGAGTCCAGTCTCCACATGCAATACCCAGCTAGCTGCTAATTCACAACGTCATCACCCGCATTTTCACCGAAAAACGTTCCTCCTTTCAACACTGATGGAGGTTGGGTAAAATGAAGTTAGTAGCTTGCAGGGAGGCACGTTGAGGGGATAGTGAGAGAAAGGTATTCACATTTGTTAATTGTTTTTTTTTTCCCAATTAACTATTTGAGACTTGCTATTGATGAGCTCCCTGCTCTTTTTGTTACGTTTTTCAAATAAGAATTCCGAAAAAAAGTAATTTTCCAAGTTTGAAAAGCTGCTGTTTAATTAACACACGCCCCTTTGGAATTTAAATGAATTGTTGGGGTTTGTATAATTCAAAAATATCCCCTTACTGCAAATATTCCTGGACTGCTCGGCTTTAAATAGCGATTATCAGCACTGAAAAAAAGCATATGGCTTGAACTCAGATACATACAAACAGGTGGTGCTGCTGTTTTGGTTGGCAAATGGCAAACTCAGTTGTTAAGTATGCAGAGGTTCTTATATGTCTATTTGAGCTGTTGCAAACTTTTCCCTGGATGCTACACATTATTGTTTATGTTGACCAAGTAAATGGCCAATTAAATTCTACTGTCAGGGAAAAAACATAAATAAAAATGCAGCAAGGACATCTAAGACCAGAAAAATAAATAAATAAATAAACTGAGGTACATGGCTAATTTCGACGATTCATCTGTGTTTGTTTCCCAAATGGTTTAAAGCGAAAAAGTCTCTAATGGAGACTAAAAATAACCTCCCCCGGCGGGCAAAAAGGCCGAGGTGAACATTAAAATGATCAATCCTGAAAAAAAAATAAAAAAAGTCTTTGTAAATGTTCAGAGACGGCGAGTGGGCTAATTTATAACAAGCCTCGTTTCATTAGTGATTCAGTCAGCAATGTAATTAATAATCAGCAGTTTGGCATTAATTGGAAGGTGCTGTGAAGGCTTTTCAGCAAACAAAGTGTGATTGGTCCTCCGCTTGCTTTTGTTACATTATTTGAAGTCAGCGGCATGCTAAAGTTGACATAATTTAAAAAGGTTTCGTGGAAAACAATACACATTGTTATACTGCAATTAGACTATTTCCTCATGGCTGTGAGAAGAAGTTACTATTTTTCCCGCAATACTGTTCTGGGAATGGTTGCTTTTGAATGACATTACCTCCTAAAACTTAGCTTAGCCAATCAGAAGGCTCTAAATTTGACCATATTTCTTTTAGTATTTCGATCAGTATACCCTCAGACTTACTGAATATAAAGTGTCCTGCTTTGGTGTTACAGTAAGAGATCTGTTCACAAAAATAAATATAATAAATTAACTTTATTAATGAATATTTTTCCACAAAAAAACATCAATATAAAGTGTCAGCACTGGTGTAAAAAATAATTATTAATAAATATCTATACACAGAAAAATACTAAACATAAAGTGTCCTGCTTTGGTGTTACAGTAAGAGATCTGTTCGCAATAAGAAACCATTCACTTAATTATGAATTAATATTTTTCCACTGAAAAAGAGTCAATATAAAGTGTCAGAACTGTTCTAAAAATAGTTATTAATAAATATTTGTCCACAGAACATATTAAACATAAAGTGTCCTGCTTTTGTGGTACAGCAGATATTTTCATAAAAATATACCATTCACGTAATTGTTAATAAATATTTTTGCACGCTAAATCATCAATATAAAGTGTCAGAACTGTACTAAAAAATACTTATTAATAAATATTTGTCCACAGAAAAATATTAAACATAGAGTGTCCTGCTAGTAGAGATCTGTTCACAAAAATAAATCATTAACTTGACAGGTAATGAGAGGTGGCACATGACAAGTTGGGTCGAACTTGAGAATCTTTCTTTTAAAAGAAAACATGTTTGTTTTATTTAAAATCTTGATTACCGCCTGAAGTTCCTTCAAGTACCCCCAGGGGTACGAGTGTCCCTTTTTGAGAATCACTGTTTCTAAAGGATGTCCCGGCATTGAATGTCATCACGAACAATCAGTACCCCTGGGAGTAAATCATTAAAATGAATTTATTTAATCTTTCTGATTATTTGGGATTTTTTTTCTAGCCTATAAATTCACCCAAAAGCTATCAGTCAATTAAAGAGGTGTTTTATGATTCACGGCAATTATCGCATAGGATCCTGCTGACATTTCCCGGTTGAGTCAGTCCCTCACACCAAATGTTGCCAAAAGTTCCACCTACTGTCAAAACGATTCCCGGACAGCCAGTGACATTTTCTCATCGAGTTTCGACACGTTCAAAGTGCGGCGGATGCTGCGCGAAGACCAACCGTCTACTTCTTCCCCTTCCATGGTCCTGTCTTGTCACGACTACTCTGGTTTCCTGTCCCCTTCCTACTCCTTTATCTATCTCTCAGGCCCATTTCCTGTCTTGCTTTTCATGAATAGTAATGGAGTCTTGTACATTTAAAGTTGTAATAGCTTGGAGGGGCTCCACAAAGCAGCAATGACATCAAAAAGTCAGAATAACAAACTGATGGAGTGATTTGACAGAAAGTTACACTCAGGGGGCGGTGCGCTCCAAAGTCATTTAACGAGGAATGCTCAGGATCTACTGCCATGACTGCCATCTTCCGTTGGGAGATTTTTCAAAACAGAAAAAAACAGGAAGGATTCATTTACTTGATGAAGTTTTCATTTTATTTTTTAAAACATGCTTATGACCCTGAAAGCTCCTTGCAAATGTCAGTGTAAATAATAAAATAAAGCTGTCAAATATAAAATCTTATGCAGTATTTTGATTGTTTTTGTGTCTTTTGTATCCATATTGTTTTTGTTGTATTTTAGCCAAAGGTATGGCAATAACCAAGTGGTTGGGCCATGTTGAACTATGACATTTTTTATAATCTGGCTGATATTTCAGCTCCCTTGGCTCGTCTTTCAATGCCTTCCCTTTAATGTGAAATTCTTTCGATGTTAAAATGAAAAGATTGGTCAAAATACTTAAAAAGAGTTAAAAGAATGGAGAATTTTTTTTTGCAAATCTGGAAAATTGAAATATAATATAAGACACACTTTTTTTCCCAAAAAAATGAATTCCAAAAGTATTGGTGCGTTGTATAAATGGTAACTTTTTTTTTTTCAACACCATTCGAGGAAGATTGATCCGTCAGCCACATAAGCCAGGTTTTGATGCACAGACTGAATTTTAATATGGGCCATATTCTTGCTTACAATAATTACAGTAATTTGACAAGCCAGAAGAGGATGTGAGTTAGCAGCCAGTGCCTGTTGCAGCTAAAAGCAGCTTGTGTTAGCTGAGGTTGTCACGTCATTATTTTCAATAAAAGAAGAAGGCAGACTAAACCAACATCCGAGTCCATTCTTGCTCACACACAGAAATATTACTAAACCGGAGAGGATCATGTAAAATTTATGATGTCTCCATTTGATTCAATTAAGAGTGCATCGGTGAGAGAACACGGAAAGGTATTCCATTTGACTTGATTCTTAATTGCGGTCTTTTGACATATACACACAATCATAAACTTGGTGAAACACAAAGGCTGCTCAACTTTGGATATTTATGGTAAAATGAACTTGAACAGCTTGCAACGCATTCAACATTATGGCTGCTCACAATGTTGGAAATCTGAAACACGCTTAACTTAACGTGCAACAAATATATAACTTATGGAAATCGACACAAAAAATATGGCTTACAGTACAGTTTGAAGTTGAGATTGATTCTGTTTTGCTATAGTTTTTAAATTGTTTCTAAAGTGTTGGTGCATCCTATACACGGTAACATAGAAAATAACAGAATTTGACCCCAAAAATAAAGGTATGTCATATACACAGATCAGGTCTTATTTTTGTGGAATTACAGTGTATGCTCAATGATATTTCATATTTTGGGAAATTTTGACAGCATAATTTCCCTTTTAGTGAAGGTAAAAATTAGCACCAAATATCATTTATCATCCGCTTTGTCTACTAATAGTCAATATCAACATTCACCCTGGAAAAAACATATCTAACTTCCTCTAGTTTTAACTTCCCAAAGCTGACGTTCAATATGTCTTCCTTTTAGTGTTTCCCAGCCTTACTAGAGCCAAGCTCCATATTTAAACTACAAATCTCATTGCACACTACCAAACACATTTCACCAAAAGTATATACACAGAAAGAAATTTGCTCACAAATGTACTTACGCAGTATGGTACCAGGGCCTGTTTAGTGGAAGATAAAGTGGATATCCAAGTAAGAATTAAGCAAAGAAATATATTTTGTAATAACTGCAGGCCTCAATTAAGTGAAATGCTGAGCACTTAGTACTTTAGGCAGCAAACAATTTGAAACTGAGTCAACATCAGCAATGCACAGTGCACGAGCGTGGTTTTGTCTTTCTAAGTCTTACTACAAGTGAGCAGGTGCAGTCAATCCTAAAATTGTCAAGTCGAGTCCCTCACCATGCGTTTAATTAATACCCACTTGTCGATAGTGAAAGTGTTGCGTCTTAGGGAAGCGCAGTGGGAGTTTTTGCAGACGTCACCAAATAAAGGCTTGGCAAACACTGACTATTTTTCTTTTTTACTCTTGCTCTGCCAGCTACCTCGGCATTGCAAACTTGGCCGGCGAAGGCGCGGCAGCTGCCAGTGAATTCGAGATGTGCGACAGCCCGACAAGGTTCAAGCGAAATGTGGCGTCTGTGCGACACGGGCGCTCTTGCCAGCATTATCGTCTGCAGATTTAAGAAAAAGATACCCGCTGTGTTTATGAAAGCGGGGACACGGAGGAGGCACGGTGGATTTTTCCATGCAGTTTTGGGAAATAATCGTATCGGTGACAACACCTGCACAAATTGAATGAGATCCAATCGCAGAATCTGCAATGTCTAGCTAAAATATTGCTACAGATCGCAATTGGGTTCTGTTATTAAACTGTTTTCATTGAGATCTTGAACGTGGAAATAATGTGTCATCCAAATTGTCTTTGATTTAAATAAAATGTTTTAACCCAATGATGGTGTTTGTCCATTTTTGGGGACTTTTATTTTCTAGAGGGGAAAAATATCAATACGTATGGCAAGGCATAACCCTTGGTGGAAAAAAAATTATAAATGACTTCAAGAGCAAAGCCATGTCTCATTAAAAAAAGAAAAAGTCCAATCTTAAAGGGTTGCTTTCAGCAGAAAAAAGTACACACTTTTTCGATAAATAATTTGATGACATTCATGTACATTTAATACCTTTAAAAACACGCATTACCACTTGCTGTAAAGTGAGAATGACATGTACTTAAAAGTTGAAGGAACAACCAATAGTTGCTCAGCTAGCGAATGAAAGCCCAAACCAATCACTGCTTAGTGATTGGTTGTTACCTGCACCCTGAGCATGTGTTGCCATTTTGTCAACAGCAAGTACGTTGTAGCAAAATGTGTTTTTGAAGTTTTACAGTGGAGCCTCGGTTACGGCATCCCTGTCTTACGTTTTTTTTCATGTTACGAAATGTAAAACTATTTTTTTCGTCCCCTCTTTACAACATTTTTCTCACTTTGAGGCATCAACAACAATTACAAAATTCAAACTTTGGACGGCATCTCTAAGATGCTGGTCTGCTATTGGTCGGCGTCCCAGACACCAATATGCTAAAGACTTGATTTTCTGTGAATGCTCATAATATCGTAATTATTATCCATTTTACTGCTCAATTTAACTTTACTTGGTTAGCCATGGGTCCCAAGATTGCCAGTGATATTAAAGGGATAAGTAAGAAGATGATTACTATGGAAACAAAGCTGGAGATACTCAAGAAATACACAGAAGGCTAGGCTACCCTTGCTAGGGAATATGGCCGTAAGTAGCTAAATTAAACATCACTCAAAGGTAAATAAAATGTCATTTTTCCCTTTATATATATATTTTTTTTATGATGTCATTTAATTATATAATTATTTAATTATAATTATTTCATGATATTTATTGTTACATGACACATACCACTACTTTTATCATAGGAGGTGATGTGAAACAAATGTATTTGGTAGTTTTTACTCCAAGTTGTGCAAGTTTTGGTATTGAGGAACTTAAAATGATGCAATATTGTTGTGGCCAGTGAGTGTAAATAGTCCGTGGCAAACCTTGTTGACTGCAGAGGCTCCCTTTTATGAACCAGTCAATTCACATATGCTCCTCCAAGGACCCCACCGTCTTTTTCCGTGTTTCCATTCAATGCTAATTCGATTGAATCCTCCTATTTAATTCAGCTACTCTCCTGAGTCCGCTTTCCTTTGATCGCCTTCTCACGTTGCCATCCCCCCCGCTCTTTGCGCTTTTAATGCCCCCCCCCCTCCTCTACCCTAAAGCCTTAGATCTACCCTTTGGCTGGATTTCATCCTCTTTTCAATCTCATCTCCCTCTCAATCTCTCCCCTGCATCTACGAGAGTGGCGGTGAGAGGGGAGGAGGAAGAGAAAGTAACCAAGCTGAGAGAAATTTAAAAGCTTTATGAGGTGACTAACAGAAGGAATGCTGGAAATAAATGGGGTAAAAAGTGAGGGCAGATGTTGCAAGTCATTGTCCAGGTTACAAACAAGATGTGGGGCATGGAGAATGGGCAAACTAATGAAAATAGTGAATGCAAAAGAGATGACGATGGACCTGGAGGAGTAAACAAGTTGATATGCTGATGTGTGAGCCCCCCTTGTATCGACTCTTTCAATGTGTTACATCATGCGGAATAGTAGAGAAGGTACACAGCGGCACCTTGGGAAAGCCACATCTTCACACTGGCCTGCTACTTTCAAAACCAAATGGATAACTAGTTCGGAACAAAACATAAATATGTATGTATATTTTTTATACTAGAATGATGCAAAGATCTCAAAGGAGAAACAATTCTAAATTTGGATCGATCCAAATTTTCCAAACTCTGCATATGCTTACATTTTAAATCATTCTTTAGCAAGAAATCAAGGAAAATGTCACTAAAGTAATAACAAAAGTGGAAAAGACATCTATCTTGGCGTCCACTTTAAATGCCATTTTGCACTACATGATATTTTACACTACAGTATATTATTAGCACCATTGTTTCCGTTTGTTGTTTTATTGCAATTTATTGTGATTTTTTTAATGCTATTGCTAGTCTGCTGCTGCTGGGAAGTGAACAGAATAAGAATTTCATTGTGTGGTATAATAATACTATACAAATGACAATAAAACTCTTGAATCTTGAATACCACATCAGGGAGTCACATTGAAATCTGTCATTTTTGGAGCATACATGCCTGGATCCAGAGCAGAATTCTGTGGTCTCTGTTTTCTACGCACCACACCTTCATTATGTTCATTATGAAAATGACGTCTTTAGAGAGTTTTCACGCTAACTACCGGTAATACACATTCCGCTGCAGCTAATATCTTCCTTTGCTGGCTCATTACGAGCCAACCACAAGTTGGCCGACCCGTAAGCCGCCGCCGAGGCCAAACGACACCCCCGGTGATTGGACAACAAGACGACTATTTCATTAAGACTCTCGCCGATTGGCCGCTTCCCGTTCTCTCGGGCCGGGAGGCAGGAAAACTCGTCCCTTTTAGATTATGATAAAGGTGATCGGCTCGCTTGAAGACGCCATGCTAATTTTGCGTTCCCATCGACAGATTTCATTACATTTCCTTCTTGGATTATGTTTGATGTAGCAGCTGGAGGGACTTTTTTTTTTTTCTTAGAAGGGGGGGTGCGCCAAGATGGGTCGGTGAAAATTCAACATCGCAACCTCAAAAGAACCTCAATATCACACGATGAATGTCACTGGAGCCGCTGTAGAAGTGTTAGCTGTCTTTCGAGTGATTCCGCAGCAGCGCTGATGACGCCGTAGGAGGAAAAAAGAGGAGGGAGTGAGGAAAGAAGGGGGTGCGCTCGTCCTTCATAATTATGATTACCACCGCACTCATTGACGCACACTCAAAGGCGCGCAACCTTTTCCTTTATTTTCTTTACAGTTTCCCGCATCAGGATTTTATTGTTATTGCCTTGATTGCAGTTTATTTTATTCCCCTCCTGTAGTTTTTACTGCTGGAAGTAGGGCATCCTCATTCTCTCCCTCTCTTGCTCGCTCGACTCCTGACACACACACATACACACTAGCCTCGAGCGCGACACAAAATACACCTGGTGAGACTGACGCACATATGGGGTAAGAAGAGACAAAAGGGAAACAGCGAATGGTTTGCCCAGAAATTGAGGCCAGAGAGAAAGATGAGGGGGCAATAATGTCTCCCATACACACAGTGCAAACATGATTCATGGAAATATGCTCACAGTTACACACGACGGAAACATGCAAGTCGACGCGTGTTAGCTGCAAGGTGCCAACAGAACCACCTGGCAAGAAACAGCGAGGGCAAGAAAGGCGAATTGTGAATTGAGGTCATGCAGAGCCAAGTTGGGGAACGCAAAAACAGCGTGAACAAAACAATGCAGAAGAAAAACAAAAACAAACACTAATTGGACAAAGTCAAACAGACTGGTGTCTCTGTGTGTTATTAACCCTTTACTGGGCACAGCGGCCGCTTTCAGCCGATAGTCTGAACAGGCAAAAACGGCCTTCCTTAGGTATTACTACTGGCTTGATCAGGCACACGTTTTTCTATTTTTAAGTCCTAAACAGGGAAGAATTTTCAGGATTATAGAGACATTTAGGGGTATTTTAGAATTTACGCAATGGCTGTTAGGGACGCTTTCGGTCGTTTTGCCTGTTTAGACTGCCGGCCAAAAGTGGTCGCTGTGCCAAGTAAAGAGTTAATAAAAACATATGATGCCTAAATCCAATTGATGCTCATTGGCTTCATCACTTTTAAGCACTTAGCAAAACATAATAAGCAGGACCTGGAGAGACAAGACGAGACCGAGACTTTTGGAGTTCGAAACCAAGATTAGACCAAATACAAAGGCCACATATACTTTTTGGAAAAAACAAGTATTTTTTCAGTATTTTTTTTTTCATAGTTACGTTCAAAAGAAAAATATAATTCGTACCTCAAAACTAAGCAGACGGCACCAAGAAGGCACCATAGCACATGCATTATACATTTCTCACTGGTCACAATTGCACTGGCCTTGTTTCAACCGTTCTTGATCAAAAAATCTTGAGTCCGCCTTGTTCCAGGCAGTGAAAAGACTGATAAAAAATTTAATCAATTCCGAGACACTTAAAAAGTGGTCTCAAGAACGATGTTCAACTCTACAACACTACTGACGTCCTGTCCCCGTGGCTATTGGAGTTCCGCTACAATGGGAATGGATGGGTTGGTTTGGATGACAGATATTGGTTGAAGGAATGGGTGTGTTGCTTTGGGGGTTGGTTGAGATAGATGCCTTGGTTGAGGGGACAAACAGATGGGTTGATGGAACAGACCCTTGGCGGATTGATGGATGGATTGGATGAGAGACAGACTGCTATATGGAAGGATGAGTTGGTTGGGGTTTCGAACGATGCATCCCCCAGTTTACATCTTCCATTCATCTGCATTTGAGTAAATAAACACCACTGGCCACAAGTGAAATGCAAAAAATGTCCCTCCTTTGGAACATTGCTGGTATCACTGCTGAGTAATACAAATAAGTCGAGTGCTCCCTGATAAGCATCAACAAATAGTCACACGGCGCCTACTCCTAACCACCCAATTTCAAGTCCTCCATGCAAATCTGAGAAGAGAGTGAATGAATATTTACCGAGGGGTTTATTGTGTTTTCACTAAATCAAAGTTGCGCATGTGTGGGCGTCAACGCGCCGGCGGTTGTGCTCTGCGGAAAGAAAAGCGAAATGAGAAGAGGCATAACCGAGCGAGGGCAGCAGGACTGACTCGCCGGCCATAATTCTCTGTTTAAAGCGCACACACAGACACACACGGGCTCACAAATAATGAGAGAGGGGGCAGCGTTTCACTTTGAAGGTGCACAACGGCGGAAACACAAACAGTACAACTGAGGGCCAACAGAACAAACATAATGCCAAGATGAAAAGTCCTTCTGTTTGAATGCAAAAAAAAAAAAGGCCAACTTTATTGCCTCGGCTACAATTTTTCATAGTTCCAAGTCAGTTTTTGCGTCCATATAGACGCCGCATGTGTATACAAACTCGCCAAAAATAGCACACGGACAAGACACACACTCGTTGCATAAAAGGAAAACAACTCATGTGGTCAGCGAAACATTGGCCCTCAGGAGGTGGATGCTATCTCAAGTGTGTGTATGTGCATCACCTAAAACTAGGCTAGCTGATACCTGAGGGTTCAACACAAACGCATGCACACGCACACACAAGGCGAGGAAATGCATCATTGGTCCAGCAGGCTGCAGAGATCCCTCATCCAGTCTGATCCTTATATGGTTTTCTATGACTGCTGACTCCATGTTTGGAGCAGCTTTAACTGGAGCAAATGTGATAAAGTTCGCTCATGCTGTTAATCAAAAGGTTTCGCTTTTGTTGTTGACTCAATTAAAATCCGGCGAATCGTGCGGAAAAAGAAGGGCTTTTGCCGACAAATCCAACAGCTGTTTAATCGATGAGCTTGTAATCGGATCAAAACAAAAGCCTCTAGCGACTTCCACTTTACGGGTTTGGATACGGTTACATGGGTGAGGGTTATAACATGTATTGATAATTCAGTGAAATTTTGATGGGATGAAAAAACTATTCCGTAAAGATTAAAACCTTACCTAATGTCTATCAAACGTTCTCGGATTCCAGCTATCAAAAGTTGAGAGACAAATCGAATTAGCTTTTTAAATTATTTCTCAATAATTGATTAAATACACATGGACTGTCACGTGAAATTACTTGTTTGGAATGACGAATAAGACCATGGTATCAGAAGTTGAATTTGACTAATAATTACATAAGAATTTTGAGACTCAAGAAAAAAAGAAACTAAAATGATCACCTTGTCTTTTTGCTTCTTGTTTTTACATACAAATAAATCAAACTGCCTTCTGCTATGTCAATTGTTAAAAACTACATTTTTACATTTCCCAAACCAATATTATTCATAACTACTAAAATAAATAAATAAAAGACTAATGGAAAATAAGCACCCTTTGTAGCCTTTCTTCATAAATGCTAAAATTATCACCACAGGTGCGCCTTCATTCAAAAAAATCCGAGTGTAAATAATCACTGTGCATGAGCTTTCTATCTTTTACACCTGGAGTACTTCTCTTTCAACAGCCACCTAGTGAGCCAACTTCTTTCACACCGGCAACCCTCAGGGCAGCCTAGTGTCTCCGCGTGAGAAAAATCCCTTCGTGTTACGTGTATAGAGGTTGTCTAAGCTGAGGCGAGGTCTAGAGCATGTGCTTTCCCCTATGATACTCATTACAGTTGCACTTTTTTTTTTTTTAATCAAAAGCATCAGGAGTGAATTGAAGATCTTTTGGACTGATGATGTAAATAGGCAGCAATAGGCTGAGTCGAGTGAGGTATTAAAGTGAAAAAAGTTAGTCGTGTGTTCACATTGTGTCGAAGCTAAAAATATCCATGGGAAATTACTATATTATATGCGGTGTTTTTCGGACTATAAGCCGCACCAGTATATGAACCACATAAGCAAAAAAAAAAACAAAAAAAACCCCACACAATTCTTCACAGATAAGCCGTACTGGACTGTAAGCCACAGGCCATAACATCAGATATTTATGGAGAAAGATTGTATATGGAGGTTTTATAATGTTTTATTTTTTATATTTTTATTAAAAAAAAAAAGAATTGCCCACTTACACCAACAGTGTAAACATATAAACACATTGCACATAATTCAGCTATATGCCTGTATATATATATATATATATATATATATATATATATATATATATATATATATATATATATATATATATATATATATATATATATATATATATATATATATATATATATATATACACACAGTACACATTGTATATATGTATGAATATATGCATGTATACTGTATAGATTTTTGTTTATGTTTTCAAGTAGAGAGATAGATTTATTCAAATTTTACACTTAATTCCCTTAAAAATTATTTATAATACATGGAGATAGATCATAAACTGGCAAAGTTAAAGTTTGAATGTTGCAATGTAGAAATCCCTGGTTTTGGAAAAAAAACGCATTTAAAGTTTTGGCACATTCATTTTCGATGCATCGTCTACTATTGCTTTATATACAACATGATCACAATTGGAACTTTTTCGTTGCTGGGAAATAAAAGTAGAGACCAAGAAGTTTTTTGTTTTTTTTTGGGGTATAACTCTCCAAAAGGATACCTCTGTTGAGAAATCAAATTTTAATCAATAACTCAAAATTAGTAGCAACAAAACAAGCCTGGTTTCGAGGAAATGTATCACAAAGGGATAGATGGATGGATATAGATGAATAATTATATAGATACATAGCTAGAAAATATGCACCCCGGGTGTAACCACTGATCCCATTCATAAATCCACAAGGCACAGCAAGTCAAACGAGCTTTTTCTCCAATTAAAAAGTGAAGCCAGCAGTTGTGAAGCTGAGCTACAAAAGCCGATAATAATGATGCTCTTAATTAGCTGCGTGTATGTGAGCATGTATGAATATGTGTGTGGGTGTGCGCGAGCCCGTCAAAAGGCGGGTGGTATGACCGGATTTGTCGGTGGGTAAGAGAGTGTGAACGAACCCCGTTGACATCACGTCCTACTTCCACGCAGACGCGATTGATCTCCATAAGTCACATGGCAATGACTGCCGCAGTTAGCAGCATGTACTGAACATGTGTGGACATGTAGGTGCTTGTATACCGCATTCTCATGTATATTTCAGTTATGATTTTTGGTTTTGGTTGAATTCAATGGACAGAAGTGTGAAAAGGAAGTGTTTGTGATTGCAGTCAATATTACCTCCTAATTACAAGTCGTTTTTTAAATTAATAGTCATCATCATCATATATGTGGAAAAAAAAGACACTCTCCAATAAGTTCGATTTTTTGTTGACTCGAAAATGATGCTGTCATTTATATCAACTGATTTGGAACCGAAAAATAGTGTGATTCAAAATTCAAATGGTGTATGTAAAAAAGTGAGTCACACTTTCTAACATGAAATGCCATCAAAGTAGGAAGGAGAATTCCAGTGCTTTAAATATAGTGGCTATTAAGACCATTTAGTGGAGAAAATAAAGCCATTGACATAGGAACTGCCTCATTGTCTCCATGGCAACCATGTTCAAATAGATATATTGTGCTCATCTACGCACATGTTCCAGACTTGTTCAAGAACTTAGTCATGACTTCCTAGCAGACAAAATGGCTTCACACTTAGGAAATGAAAAAATCTGAACATAATGTATCATTATTCTACTGAAACCAAGTCCTCACCAAATTTTGGTGGAGAACGTTGCTTTATTTTCATTGACTGCTTTTGACCATGGAATATTTTATGAAAATCATGAAATTGAGATGTTGGACACTAATCAATCCCACCTTTAATATATTTAGAAAAAGTGAATTTTCCAAAAAGGAAATATTGAAAAATACCGCCAAACCATGATAAACGTGCTATCTTTGCATGGCTGCTTGTGCTTTTGGAAACGTAAAACTCCCAAAGCCGTATTTTCATTGCATGCAACTGCCGTCCGCAGACTTATGTATAACAAGTCCCCTGTCAATCCAGATAAATTCATTAAAATGAAACAAGCTCACACCCGCACTTGTTTTCAGCTTGGGGATATGTTTTTCATGATTGACGAGAAAGTTTTTGGCATGGCACATTCATGAAATAGGTGTGTCTGGTGGCAATTGTCCCGCTAGCGAACATTCAAGGCATTTTAGATGACAGTTTCTCTTTTTCCAATAAGCCCTAATTAGATGTGAAGTCCTAAGGAAGACCCTAACTGGTGTTCATATGCAGATTGATTTGATTTGTCACCACGCGCTGTCCAAGTTTAAATACCTCCAGCAGACCCTTAAACAAGGGCTAACTTAACATCCGAGGTGAATTCCTAACTCTTTCAGTGCCAAGTCTTATCGGAAAAGGCAACCCCTCGAGTGCCAGGCGATTTTCCGCATTTTCACTCATCTTTTAAGGCCGGTAGAATATTGCGTGCCATGTCCATGTAAACACGGGTGGTATCATATGAAAGAATGATTCTAATCATTAGCATTACAAGTATGTAATGTATGTGTAGTATGTATGAGCACCTAATGGTCACAGTTCATCACTACAGTGCTGAATTGGCTTAATATTTGTATAAGCACTAGGCAAGGGTGTCAGCTACCCTTTTGTAAAAACACTAAACAAAACGTGTTTGATGAGAATTGTCAAACATACGTATTTTAAAAGATGAGAATTCCCATCCATGGCACTGAAAGAGTTAATCATGTGCCGTACATCATGTTAAAATTAATTTTAAAAAAATGAACGTTTTTAAATGTTTATTTTCTCACAAGAGCCGATTGGTCAGCAATCTGCAAGAAATCAAACTGGGAGAAAAAGAAACAAGCAAGAAGTGACAGAAATTTGTAATTAATTTAATTGAATGCTAAGCAAGTTGAACAGAGGAATGCTTTTTGTGTGTTTAGGGCTGGTTTTCATCTTGCAGGAGTTCACTCCCTTGAGTGAATCAGAATCTTCTTACCATATTTTCCGCACTATAAGGCGCACCTAAAAGCCTTAATTTTTTTTTTAAAAAGCTGATGGTGCGCCTTATAATCAGGTGCGCCTTAAATGTGGATCAATATTGAAATTGGGATTGGTAGATGGGGAATGAACTGATAAAGTAAGCTTTACCTGTTTCTTTTGTGTGTTTACAGTTCAACAAAGTTGGTCATATTGACATTGAGTTATTTAGTTATTTAGAGTTTAGTTATTATTTGAGTTATTATTGTTATTACTTTGAGTATTACTATATGGTGATTGAAAAAGTTTTAAAATATGTCATTAATTGAGGGTGCACCTTATAATCCGGTGCACCTTATATATGGAAAAAGTTTTAAAATATGTCATTCATTTAAGGGTGTACCTTATAGTCGAGAAAATACGGTACTTATCCCTGCAGACCACCAGACTGCTCAGTTAAGACGTGTTTTTTTGAAGCTTCAAATTAAAGACCCCCCCCCCCCCCCCAAAAAAAAAAAAAACTATTTGTTTTCCAGACAATTTTACTGATCTTGCCTAAATCTTAAAAAAAATCCACAACCTTACAGATTTGGGATTTTCTTAATCAGCTTTCAATTTAGTGGGGCAAATCCTTTGTTTCTGTTCATAATTCTTGAATCCTGCTCCCAAACTTCACACATGAAGTAATAATGGAGTATCATCTACTGGGATACTGTAGTCTAATAAAATAAAAGATGTTTTAAAAGGCAAGCAAGCTTTTTCGTGCGTCGTTAGAGGCTTCGTTGCCTCATTTGATGCAAAGCGCAACCGAAGTCTTCAGAGAGAAGTCCGCATCGATTTCTCCAGGCCGCCTGACTTTGAATCTCCGCCAGGCCACCAATCTTCATCGCAAACATGCCAAACGGATGTTGACAAATGCACGGCCACGGAAAATACACCTGCCATTTGCACCATATAAACACACATACCGATGAGGAGGAGGAGGAGGGACGGTGTTTGCCAGGGCTCTCGTTGTGTCCGTCTCTCAGCTGGACTTTCCACTTTTTAAACTTGACCAAAGTCACTTCAATAACACACTCGGGCACGCACACACACACACTCCCCAGTTGCGTCTTTCGGCCTCCTGCAACACACTGATAAGAGCCGTTCTGTCTCCCCCTGCCTCTCTATTATTGTCTTTTTTTTTTTAAACGTATTCTCTATTTTCTCTTACGTTCCATGTATGATCCTTGTTCACCATCTCTCCACTTTGTTTTTTATATCACGAAGAATTGCATTTCTCTCCGGATTCACCGTATTCATTTACAGATTTGTTTTTGTGCAGTCGCAATTTTGTGTTTCGTTTCAAATAATCTGCATTGGTCACAGTAACCTGAAATCTCAACATTGCCTGAAAACAGCAGCTTGAATGTTAATTTGGTTACAGTTACGCCACATTTGGCCATTCAAAAGTTATTTAAAGTTGAACAAAAGCACTTGTAGGCAGGCTAAAGATATTTTTGTCTTTGAGGCAAAATTACAGCATATTTATTAGGCACACAATTTTTGTAGAAGAGTAAAACATATATTTGCTGTGGGGAGGTTAACTATATTTGCTTTTCAAAAAAAGCCACACATGTACAAGATCCTACAACATCCAAAGTGTGAGGTCTTTTTTTTTCCATTTTCATCAAGCTGTTTTAATGTTGCCAGTTTCAGTGCAACAAAAGACTCCAGCTAAATCATTTTTTTTCATTTAGTTTGTCATCTCAAACTCACAATTTGAAAACTGATAACATTGTGAAATCAGAACATGTTTACAGAAGACGCATTTCGATTCGTTACTAACTTCTAAAACGCAAAATGTGGGCAGTCCATTGAGACCAACGCTGACGAATGAATTATGGGAGACAAAAAACAAAACAAACAAACAAAAAGTGTATTTTCCTCCATCAATATTTCATCACTGACTGATATATATATATATATATATATATATATATATATATATATATATATATATAGAGGTGTGTGTGTGTGTTTGTATTTGATTCATTTCTGATACACATAGAGTTTGTTACAGCAGTTAAAATCAGAGTTTAAATCACAATCATCCAGAACAAGTGAGCAAAATTTAGATTTTAATTTTCGTGGGGCCATAATGTTCTGGCCTATTTTCCACGTTTTTTTTTTATTTTTTATGGAAATGTAGAACTGCCAATATAGGGTAAAACTTTGTGCGTACTTGTACGGTAGGCTAAATGTTAAAAACTGCCCCCCCAAAGGCATCAAATTCCAGAGGTCATAATGAAAACAAATATTATGTAGCCTAGGAGTAAATGCATTCAAACATACTTGCAAGTATGTTCAAATGATTTCAGCAGTCGGAAATGTTTACTCCATATTGGCAGCTACATGCCTCTGTAATTTTGCATGAAATTTACATCAAACACATTTCCTCCAGGAAAGTAGCTGGAGTTAGTGACATTTTTCATAATTGCTGGAAAGAAGTCGATTTCATGGTAATTACAATGATGACATTTTGTGTGAAATCCACATGAGGACAAATTCCCTGCTGGAAAGTAGACACATTTGGTGACATTTGGCATGATTTTCTACTAAATTTGTGTTCCTTGTAATTACTTTACATTTTGGATGATTTTTACATTCAATTCTTTTGATGACATTTTCCTTGCCAGAGAGTACTCATATATCAAGGTGACATTTTACCAAATTTTCTTCTAAAGTCTTCTGAGGATTTGTTGAAAATAGTATTGTTAATCGCAATTGCGATGCTTTCATTTTGTCAATCTGTTGTTCTGCTGAAAAGCTTCATTTCACACAATTTTCTGTGACGTTCTCACGAGGAAAGTTATCTGCTGGAAAGTCATCGTTTTCATTGTATTTTTCACCGTTTTTTTTTTTTTCCTACTTTATCTTTTAGCCAAATGGGTGTGCTTTTGTAACCATTGTGCGGATCCAGACGCTGCCATGCGTTTCATTCAGGGAGACTTGCATTCATGAAGTGGCTTGTAAAAAACAAATGTGTGTTTATGTGTGCGAGAGAGCGAGACAGTGTGTCCCTCAGGACAATTTGCATAGACGCTGTCAGATTGAAGACGATGCATTAGAGCTTTGTGACATCAGGAGTAAACACACTTATGAACTCTTACCGCAGTCACAGACTGACAAAAGATGAACATGTGCGCAAACAGCAATAAGGTTTTACTTTTGGAAACAATGAATTTGAAATCATTGCTGTTTTTTTTGGTGTATTGGTTTTTCTGTTTTATAGATCAAATCCTTTTTAGAACTGTCACTTTAGGACATTGGTGTCCAAATTAAGGCACGGGGGGCATTTGTGGCGTTCTATCTACATTTTTGCGGCCTGCAGCATGTACTCTACAATGAAAATTTTTCACAACAGAGGGGACAGGGGACTTTTCACTACAGTCTCGAATGCAAACATATAAAAATGTGTTGTGCAATCTACAGTTTGACTCACGTTAAAAACAAAACCATCCAACATTTTATCCTATCTTCAAGTGTTACCCTTGGTTTAAGATTGACACGTTCGCAAGCTCCACAAGTCAAATGACATTATTTTGGCAACCACGTCCCTCTGCGCCGAGTCCACGCAGAAAAGATTTTCCATAACACCTATCTTCCGGAATTTCTTTACTTGTCTTCTTCTTTACTTATCTTCCGGAATTTCTTTACAGCCGACGAACTATTGCTTATGGAAGTCGGCCGATAAAAACACCTTTATCATTTGTCTGAAAGGGAATACCGTGATTTAAATACCGTTAAGAACTCTTGGAGAGCACCATGTTGGAGAGATGAGGAGTCTGTTTAAAAATGCTTGAAAAATTTAGATCGTTTGAATCTACTAGGATTCTCTACTTCTGTTATACATGTAGTGTTGTTTGTAAGCTGTAGAGTCCATTGATTGCCACCTATAGTATAGGACAATGTCATCTGACTGCGGGAAAAAGCCGCTCCGAGTATTTAGAGCTGCATCGGCGCATCAAGTATAAACCAAATAGACTTTTGCTGCAGTCTGTTTTCAGAATTTCGGTGCAACGCAAATGCAGAAAAATCATTTCATATTATGCAAAGGGGATATTTCCTTGTATAAGGATTTAAGAAAGAGGGGAGGGCTTCAATGCATGGATTTTTTTTTAACACTGGTTATTTTTGCACATACAGGGTTCGTTGCAGAGGAGGTTTACTATACTAAAAATGCCTTTTGGAATGGCCTGCAATGATTGTTAACTCTTTCAGTGCAATGAATGAGAATTCTCCTCTTTTTAAATAGTTATACCATTAATACATAATGACATTGACAAATGCTTACCTAATATAAGCCAAATGAGTAATGTAGTGATGACTGTGACCACAGGATGGCAGTGTTTTCACACTTACAAAACAGATATCACCTACATGCAATTCAAAGTAAGGAATGGAACTCAATCTTACTCCTACTAATGATGATAATAATAGTAGAAACTACTATTACTCAATAACAAAAATAATCAATTATACCTTGCACTTTAGGACAGCGGTATCCAAACTATGGCACGGGTCCAATAGCATGCCGGTATTCACATCTTAGCGGCGCGTGACGTATATTAAAACTATGTTTGACATGGCTCTCAATGCTCTTTTTAAAAAAAAACAAAAACATGTTTGATAGTAGCCTTTGTTAGTAATCTCAAAATAAAAATCTTAATTTGCCTCACACCTTGAAAAGAGTAGCATTTTGAACAATACAAATAAGTAATTTTGACAGTAAATAACATAGTGACCCTTTACAGACTTCGATTTTTCTACATGCAGCCCTTGGAGAAAAAAGTTTGGACACCCCTGCAACAGAGGATAAAATAGTAGATCAGTTCTATTTTCATTTTCCTGGCATGAGACTGAAGAAAAGGCACTTTGCACAGCTGTGTGATAGTGACGGTACCAAATTTAACACACCTGCTCCCCTATTAACATGAGGCCTTGTAACACTAACGAATCACATGACACAGGGGATGGAAAATGGCTAATTGGGCCCAATTTGGGCATTTTCTGTCCCCACCAGCAGCTTAGACTTTAATGGCTGCGTGTTGAGTCATTTTAAATGGACAGTAAATTTACACTCTTGTATAAGCTATACACTGCCGACTTCAAATTGTGAAGTGTCATTTCTTCAGTGCTGTCCAATAAAAAGATGTAATAAAATATTTACAAAAAAATGCGACTGGCGTATTCCCTTGCACATAGAGGGCTGGCAAGACTTTTATCAACGCGCACCCCCAGGCAAAATCCAACACCACAGCATGACTGTTTGTACGCGAATGATTCCATATCATCTTCAAAGCTGTTTGCTCTCATGTGAGTCACGGCGCTGCGCCGTCATGTGCGGCGAGCGATCCAGCATGGACCAGTTAAACTGTCATGGCGTCACGGCTCACGAGGCAACCGAGCCATCTCACAAATGGACAATAACCAGTTTGACCGCGTTCAAACGACCTTGAGTGAAGACGCCGAAAGCCCAGCGGGCTTTTTGCCGCCGCCGACATGAGCGACTCTGATTGAGGTGCCACTGGAACGGCGGGGCTTGATAATAATGTCGCTTCATTCTCTGACGACCAGGGTTGTCTTTTCTAAAGAGCTCCAGGAGGCTTAGCGAGTCCAAAGGAACAAGTAACAAAAAGTCACGTTGCCCTACAGTTGACGGGTGCAGTCAGGAGGGAGGGAATGGTGGAAAGCAAAGTGCAGAAACTGGAATGTGGTCCACTTAAGGGTCTGCTTTGAGGTAACAAAAGCCAACGGGGTGGAGTGTAAAGACGACCATCGGTTAAATGGAGTTTTAATGCTATGGTGTCAAACAAATTTGTACTTCAATTGTGAAATTCCAGTCCTTCTGAAATAGTGGAGCGCGGATGACCCCGGGGAAAAGGATTTGTTTTTTCCATGTGAAGTGTAATTGTGATAGAATAAGGATTGGCAGCTTTATTTCAGACACTTTGATGCTATGGTTTTTTTCAGCTTAAAAAAACCTTTAAAGGGATATTGTGTAAGATTGAGATCGTTTTTCATTACAGACAGCAGGAGGTGCTGCATTTACCATTGTCCGTACCCATAACAAACATGGCCGCCTCCGGAGAAGTGCCACCCCCCATGTAAAATCATCAAATGATAACTAGATCTACTATTATTTTTAAAACATACCATTTGTCTTTAAGAAAACATTCATTTGTAAGTTTTTGAAATTTACAATCATTTAATGTATTCTTTTTTATCGAAAAAAGGTCTAAATCTTACACACTGTCCCTTTAAACTTTTTAAATGCTATAAAAAAAGTAGCTGAAGCAAAGCCAAACAAGCAGACTCCATCCATTTTCCATCCTTTTTCACACCGAGGAATATTACTAAAACAGAGATGATCATACGAGGCATTTGCGAACCTCTTACAATGTGGAAAACTTGAAACACATTTAAGGCGCAACAAATATGTCATTTACAGTTATGAAAACAAGAAAATCAGAATTTACATAGATGAGATTTATTCTGTTTTGCTATAGTTTTTAGATTGTCGTCTGTTGGTGCATCCGATACACTGTTACATAAAATAATACCAGAATTTGACGCTAAAATTAAGGGCGCGTCCTATACACAGGTGCATCCTATATTTGGGGAAGCATGGTAATCAACAGCTAATCTGTGATCAAATTAAACTACACCTTCTTTTGATAATAGAGCAATTGTTTAAAAATCTAAAATTGTTCAAATCCGCAGAATTTCCGCCTTGACAATTAATATTTTGATATTCCTATAGTTCTGCTTGAGACAGTGATTTGGACTGTTTTTTATTTGATTTTGCGTTTATTTTGAAAAACAATGATCAACTTTTTTGGCTATATTCTGAAATGTTACTGTCCAAAGCAATAAAAACCGCCCAAAAAGTAAATTTTCTGCACTACATTATATGTTTGGAAAAATAATAATAATAATAATAATACTGTATATATATATATATATATATATATATATATATATATATATATATATATATATATATATATATATATATATATATATATATATATATATTTGGGGTTTTTTTTAAAAAAAGGGTCACAAATAAAACCATTGTAATTGATTGATCATTCATTAATCAACTAAACAAAATAAGTTATAATATACGGTTATAATCTTACTTATGGTGTTAACATCACTAGTACTTGTAAATGTGCATGATCAAATTAAGACGATATGATTGATCGCTGCTTTGGTCGGGTGGCTGAACACCTGTTTGATAACAGCTGCTCACATTTTCATGCTTTGTATGACATTACTTTGACGTAACCTGTTCAAATGATTCAACAGGTTTCCATCTTGTCTTGTTTTTTTGAACAAACCTGCACAACAGCTTCATTTTCTATTTTCTCCCTATCCCTCTTGAGATAATGTCACACAAGCGATAGAAAGGAAATCTATTATGTTCTTGTTGACAGCTTTTCTTTCATTTACTGGCTGATTCTGTTTACTTCAACTTGCAAACCAAAGTCAGAAGGAAAAAGACCGATTGACTGAAGTCATGTATATTTCACGGAATTCTCTCTCGAAAGCAAGTAGAAAATATGATTTAAAAGGTATTAACATGGCTAAAATGGCTAAAATATGAACTTTTTACTAATTATTGACTAATAAGTGATGTATCCTGTACTCCTGTAAACCGATCCTCAAATAAGCCTTATTTTTAAAATGATCAAATGAAAAACGTAAGGCAATAACTAAGTATGGTTTTGTAACAACATATACAACATTTTACGAGTTGTAATATCTAAAGCGTCAAATGGTTTGTGTTTTGAAATTCATATTAAACAGAGAGATCAGGACCCGATGGATTCTGTCTGTCTGGCTAAAGCCAAGTTGATGTGCCTCTCGCATTAAAATGGCAAAATCTCTGATGTACCGTTGTAAGACCTTTTTTTAATTTTCTTTTTTTTTTAATGGGATGTAAATGTATCGTCCACTTTTCCCAATTCACACCCCATTCCAGCCTCTCCTTAACATCGGCCCGCCTTTAAGCCCCTTTCTCCACCGGCCGTTAAGAGACATTCCGCTAATTGCCGCGATAAAGGGCTTAGCCAAGGGATCACTATACATTAGCGGTGCTCCGAGCACAGATAGCAAGGTCCAAGTTCTGCGGCTAGCTTGCAGCTGTCAGAAATCAAACCATCATCGGGGAGGTTTCAAAATCCAACTACTTGTTCTCCAACTACTCTGATATATATATATATATATATATATATATATATATATATATATATATATATATATATATATATATATATATATATATATATATATATATATATATATATATATATATATATATATATATGTCATTTCACTCAGCTGTAATCATCAGCCCATTTTATTTGATCCCTGCTGCCATCTTTTCTTCATTGGCACATTTGAACTTTTGCTGGTTTGTTGATTGTCATTGGTCGACAAAATGGGCGTCCGTGATGGAGTAACTACACTTGATTCATTTACACTTTGATGATCCCCCCTTTGCTGTTGAGTGCTTATGGTTTTATATAGCAGCTGTGCTTGACTTTGCTAGTTTAACAGGTATAATGACATGAGCGTTACATGCTTTTAGCTCAGGTGGCCACTTAAGGTGGAGTTGGTTTAACGTCGTTTAAGTGGTACTTCTGAAAATGTGGATATGAGTCAAAAAATATATACATATGGTAATTGAATGTTCTCAGGTAGCAATAATGCCTGTTGTAACTGCAGGCTGAAATGGCAGTCGTCTTTTGTTTCCTCACAATTGTATTGGATTACGATTCAAAGAGCTACGATTCGATTTGGTGTTGGGTCATTGAATTCATGAGTATTTGTATGAAAGATAATGACATGTATAAAGAGAATAACTTCAGCGTCTATTAATTACATGGGTGTAATGAGTTATTCAATCAGTTTGGCGCAGTGGCTCCCATCTGTAGGTATAGGTAAATGTGGTTAATTAAATTTATGGATTATTAAATAAGGAAAAGCTTTGCCAGTGGCAATTAGTAATATCATTTCAATGTTAGCATCAATTAAATTAGTACAGAGAACATATAATACATCATTGAGTTATTCAAGTGTAATTCCATATTGTTGCTGCATAATACTGACACACGTGATAGCGACTGGTTAAGGACAGTGAACTGAAATAGGACACTTTGACTAACAGTGTAAAATTAATTCAAAAAATGACAAATTTATTCCAAGGTTTTAAGCCAGAATTTAACAGACAAATACACCCACGGGTCAATTCATATACCCGACTGTGAGACTTGTTGCTTTTTCGGAAGATGTCGAGTTTGACCGCTGAGAGGAAGCTTTCCTTAGCTCTCCTCCTACATGCCCAAACCTCTACGGAATAAAAGTTCAGGGTCCCCCAGTGTCTGGGGACTGTTGAAAGGCATTCTGTGTAGGCGATGGCTAAGTGGAGTGGGAGTAGATGAGGCCAGTAAAAGAAAAGGGTCATCAAAAGTAAAGTACAATATTTCATCCCAAAAGAACTTTCGAAAGGCATCAGAGTGCACAATGAGAAGGAAAAACAAAAGGCGGATGCCACCCATGAGGCAAGTCCCAGTTGTGCCACGCATAGTGAACAAACTTTAAAGTGGCTGCATTTTAACTGACTACTGGTAGGTTTTTAACCGGAAACGTTGAGTTAAAAAAAAGAAAAAACAGACATTGTACAGCGCAAATACTTGAGAAGTAAACAAGTTCTTCTGCTCTAGTTACTAGGAACAAGGAGAAATAATGTTCAGCGATTAACCTCATGCTGCTTCACCAAAACAAAGACAGAGTCTGTTTCCAAATGTAAAACCTACTCGGTCTTTATATACTAGAGCTAGAAAGTTTCTTTTATTCTGTTTGGTAATTATGACAGCCAGCTTATTCTTTTCTCCTTATTGCACATCTTCTTTGAGAAAATCTTTTAGATATCGCTTGATCATGCTATAGTACATTGGTTTTCAAATGGGGTACTTCAAGGAACTTCAGGAGATACTTGAGATTTTGAATAAAACAAATAAACAAACAAATCTACTTTAAAAATAATTTCTGAATTCATTCAATGCTTCAGTTCATAAAATGAATTTTATGTTCAGTAAGTTGAAGGCCTGCGCAACAAAAGCCAATTATTTCTTTTTAAGAACAGGTCGGACACTTAAAAGGTGATTATTTTTGTGGACAAATATTAATAATTAAATTAATGATTCATTTTTGTGAATAGATCTCTACTATGATCCCTAAAGGAGCACATTTTATTTTGAATATTTTTCTGTGATCAAATGATTATTTTATAGTTGAGAAAAGGTCTGACACTAGGTGATTACTTTTTGTGGACAAATAGTTATTCATAATTAACGTATTTCTTTTTGATAACAGACCTCTTCTATGATCCAAAAGAGGAAACTTTTATGTTGATTATTTTCATTCTGGACCAATACAAAAGAAGTTTGAAGTTTCTAAAGTTTTAAGATTTTATTTTAAAGATTCTAAATCAGACACCGATGGCAAAATAATGTGTGCTGGTTAAGGGGTACTTGGCTGTAAACATATTTCATCACTAAAAAAAAGGTTGAGAGCCTCTGCTATCGTAGACCACACCACTGTCACCTTGGCTTATCTTTGCTTGTACCATTTTTTGGCGGGATTAACTATACAAACCTGTTGCCAGACCATCAAAGGTTTTCCAAGAAAATTGTGTGTGACTTTGAGCACCTTGCATTTATCCTACCTGAACATTCACACAGCCTACAAAATGGCGCAACACCTTAATAGTGCAGTCTGGAGGATATTGTGTTACATTTGGACACAGTCATTCTCTGCATTTTTTTTTTTTTTTTTTTTTTGCACAGACAATTAGGACTGGGCAAGTATCAGCTCGTATTAAGTACAAGTGGAGGATTTTGATACTTGTTAAAATAATTGTGCATAGGTAATCTCATATTTGTTTCTGCAACATTTTTATTGGTAGGCATGGATGTATTCTGTTTGAGTTGTCTTTTCTCTTGCAGCTCTATTGAATCATAGGCATGATGGCCTAGTGACCAAATCACGGGCACAATGACCTAATCAATGGAACAAATATCTAATCGCAGGATGGAACAGTATGGGGTCTGGGAAAGAAGATAGCAGTGATTGCATGGACTGATATTATATAGACTTGCACCTACGTCCTCCACTATCAGAAAACTGATTGTTACCTTGCTGCCATCATGTCTCCCCTTTCAGGGAAGCAAGAGGTTTTGTATAACTCGAATGGTAGAAGATCTGTAAAGGTACACATTTTTGCCCGCTCTCCTCGTGAATAAAAACATTTCATGCCCCTCGGCTTCCTTCTTGTTTGTTGTTTATTAAATGTTCTACGTTGCCTGACCCCGACAACAGTGTCCACCAATACTTAAGGCGAGTCAATATATACATAGATAAAAATAATCTGGCATTGAATAAGCAATCAAATATATTGAAAGTAGAGGTGTCCCTATACAACTTTTTCACTTCCTAAATAATACGACATTGCAACCTAGAACACTACTTGATAACAGTAGAAAGGATGCTTGTACATTTTTTTTTCTTTTTTAGTATGAATATATGAATAGACTTGACACTATTCAAACAACTAACAAGACAGCATCAGAAGGCATCAGAAAATATAATCCATTCATTAAAAATAATTTGGTTCCATAAAACTCAATGTTGTGTTGATCTCTGTTTGTTAGGTTTAGATGCTGCTAGATAGAAGAGCAGGAGCGGAGTCTAGAATGAATTGCTTCTAAATGAGTGTTATCAGAAATTTAGGATGTGAACCCACATAATAGTGTTTTTTGGTTGGTATCAGAAGGGTCACCCCTAATTAAAAGCACTTCTTGGTGAGTGCTTAAAGGGTGAATACACATACTGCTATCAGTCTTATCAAATATGGCATTGAACCATACCATGTCATTTCACTAATATACATTTATCACTTGAAATGTATTTATATTAGCTTGAAAAAAATGATGTATAATAATCACACCTGTAGAGTGAACATGAAAGCAACACTAATTGTTTAGTACAGATGTGTTTAACATGTTTCATATCATTTATCATACTTGAGTTCCATTGCTTATTGCAATTGTGCTTGATTTATTCAAGACACATAAAGTCCGGTTTTCAACACTCTAATTAAGCTTTTTGAATGATTATTCTGCTCGGTGGAAAACACAATTTAAAAATGACTTATGCCTTTTGTACACAATTGCCTGTTTGTGTTGAGGAACAGTTCTAATTCAGCACTTTTCTTAAGTCTCCAGTGACATTGCTCAAGCTTGAAAAATGATGCAGGAGCGGTGTTTTTTTTTTTTTGTGTGTGTGGGTTTTCATTGACTTGACGTTATTGTTATTGTGTGCAATTGTGTTGTGTCAAACTCGGGCCAAAGTGGCAATTAAATAGCTTTATTGTGGAAAGTAAAGAAAAAAAAAAATACTAAAAGTGTTCTAGGGCGAGAAACCACAAGGGAAGATTGGACAAAACAGAGGGGGGAAAAATAAGTGCGGCCGCAATTGAGAGACTTAAAATGATGTCATGGCACCGGGAACAAGCGGGGAGTTCAATATTTCCTCCGAGATACCCGGACGGTTGCTGGAATCAAACCGACACACTTGAGGCTCCCGCGGCCGTAGCGCCCCATGGGCATGTGGAGTAATTGAGTGGAGACAAGAACGCTGCTGTCTGACATGAAAATCAACGTGCCGTGACCATTATGCACACACATATAAATAGCCAGCTGCTTAGACCACGGCCGACCACAGAAAAATAAAAGACTTCGCGCACAAGAACGTCAAGGGTGATTATTCTCTTTCAATCATAACAACTGAAGAATTTGGAGGCGGTTTATTGGCTTCATGACTCAATATTATTACGCGATGTGCCTGACATTCATAAGATATTATGCAGCTGAGTCTTATTTGCAGTGAGGGACACGCTACACATTACAAGAGACCAACCATGACAATCAGGGAGCAAGTCACAACATGTCTAACAGGGAATTATCAAGAAAAACAAGTAACTGGCTACTATAAAGGAGACGTATGCGTTTAATGAGGGGCGTGGCTAGGGGCGTGGCTACTATAGGAGCAGAAAGTTTTTGATGAACTACAAAAAATGGATACATTTATCATGTATTACCACATATCCATCACACTTTTTTGACAGCTTATGATCCTTTATCTTAACTACTAACCACTAAGAACTACTGAGTTCTTCAAGGAAAAGCATGTAGCAACGATAGTGACAACTGTCTCTACTAAGTTTTTTCTGGAATCACATTGAATCGCCAATTCAGGGCACAAAAAAAAAAAAAACCAAACAAAAAAAAACTTCATTATGCTGACATTTTGTTGTATGGTGCCTGTTTCCAGGCTCTAGTATAAATTATCTACTAGCTAGCATCACTTGTCAAACACAGTATAATAAAAATAAATCAAAACTGTACACTTTGATGCTGAAATACTGAAACAGTTCCCGTTGGCACAGATCACATTTGTCGAACAGTTGAATTTATCTTTTGTGGGTCTGATGAGACTGAGTCACATTGAAAATGAATTGAGGAGAAACATGTCTAAACTCACGTTTACATTTGAAGTAAAAAATATGCTATCAAAACAATTATACATTTTGATCATTCATCATTATGTAGAAATGGGTTTTTCTGCCTTCTTTTAACACTGTTTAATTGTTTATCACCAAGCCCAAAAAATTCCAAATACCAATAAATTCTCAATAGAACTGAAAAAGCACCACAGGAGAAATATGGGATGCAATTATTATTTTCAAATCGTGATATGTTGGTTTTCCAGTTGAAGAAAGAAATTGTAAGAACGTTGGCATATCAGACATTGAAAGCACTGTAAACACTGCAAAAAAAAATTATGCTAATGACCGCAGCTCACTTGAGCTGTGTGAATTTTGGTTAAACTGGCTCAGTTGCGACTGAAAAATGAGCCCGAAGAAAAAAATGGCTTTCTGCTTATGTTTACATTGTTTTTCAACTTTTTTGTAGTCTACTCAATAAGAAGGAAACATTTGGGCATTACTTTATACTTCACATCTGATGGGATTTGTGTCTCGTACCATCCCTAATACAATGGGAATACAATACAATGTTATGGCGTCCCTGGTTTACGATTTTTCTCACAGTGGAATACTTTATCTTTCCATCCCCTTTTTTGCGGCATTTTTCCTACTTTATGGCATCAATAACAATTACAAAATTCAAACTTGGTGGTCAGTGTGCGTTTGTATGACATTGCAAGTCACACCATGCTCAAACGTCACATGCGTAACTACATATGTCACAAAAATGCTGGTCTGCTATTGGTCAGCGCCATAGCTTCTAAGATGCTAGGCTGCTATTGGTGGGTGTCACATTGTCACTAAGGTGCAGAAATGCTAAAGACTTGATCTCGTGTAAGTACTTACAACGTCGTGTTTACTGTGCATTTCAGTGCTTGATTTTAACATTAATTGGTTAGCCATGGGTCACAAGATTGCTAGTGATGTTAAAGTTTGGAAACGACGCTGGAGATAATCAAGAAATATAAAGAAGGCTAGGCTAGACTAAGCTGGGCTACTCCTAGGGAAAATAGCTGTATAATAATAGAACCTCCAAAAGTAAATAAAATATAATTTTTTCCTTCATATATTTTTTATTTATGATATTATTTCATTATATAAATGTTTACTATAAATAAACACCACTTAGTATACTATTTTATCACTAGGTTTTATGATGTATATCAAATGTTGTCGTTTTTACCTGGGGTTTTATAACCATTAGCTATTTACCATAGGTTTCTATTACGGCGATTTTGCCTTACGATCCCTACTCTGGAACTGATTAAATTTGTCTGGTATATATATATATATATATATATATATATATATATATATATATATATATATATATATATATATATATATATATATGCATACATGATATAATACCTTATTAGAAAAACATGCCTTTGTGTGTGTTTATGTCGCAGTCATGTAGTGTGTTCATATCCCCACTGATTTCCGTGACCTTTCAAGGTAGACTTCTAGAAGCCTGTAAGGTCAACCAAGGCGAGCCATTCACATAAATCCGACATTACATGTTTGTCAGCCAAGTACACATACACACATCCATGAGCACACGGAGACAGGATGTAGCGGCGTGGCAGGGGTGGCCTTTCGCCTGCAGAGAAAAAACAACGCTTTAGCCGCTCCCGTGTTCATCATTTTGGTCGCCAGGTTCATGTTTGTCGCTTTGTTGCCAGAAATGATTGTCTTTGCTTTGTGAGGAAACTTTTTTTTTTTTTTAACCGTGACATACCGGCTTTGAGAGACCCAAGGAAATTGTTGCACATAATTGGATTGTCTGTTATGGAAAAACAAACATCTCAAGCGGTCTTAATTATGTTCCATTTGTTGTCTTGTTGTCGGCTTTCATCTCCTCTAGTTTCATCCATCTTCTTTATGCAGTGCATTTTGAAATAAAACAAGAATTTCTCTTAACTGGGAGTGTCAGTTCTAGCTTGGGAGCCATGCATAGTCCACAGTTTGCAGTTTTATGGCTGTCATTATAGGCTCAACATTCACAATCTGCTCTGAATGAAAACTGGTTGAAAGAGATTAAAATCAAAAGTTTGATAAGTCACCATCATAAAACTTCAACTTTATATCTAGAATTAACTTTTCACACAAAGCTTTTAAGTAATGCATTCATAGCCACTTATTGCTGTCAAAGACCATTTTAAATGGCCTAGAAATCAGTTTAAAATAAAAATATTGGCACGGCTTTGCGAAGTTAATTGTCAATTACGGCAATAAACCAAGGCTTTTTCTGTGTGTTCTATTCTATAATAGTGTTTACTTGTTTTTTGTAGTTAATGGAGACCCCCCCCCCCCCCCCCCGCGCATAAAGTAAACTCTGCAAAGTGGCACTCCCAAAACCGTAGTAATTTTTAAAATGTGAAAGGTATTTATGCCCGACATTTTTAACACTTAAAGATTTCATTATTAAACTTTATACAGTAACTGTACTGTTGTCCCCTCGTTTTTCTATCCCTTGACCGTAGTTGGGAAACTTGGAGGTCTGGAGTTGACCTCGGAGTAACGGTCCTTGGATGTCGCCCTAAAGTAGAGCCCATAGCTGAGCAAAAATGATAACAGGGAAGTAGAGGTTACATTTGAAATTTCAATTAACTACAACTTTAATCATCTTCCTAACGCTCTGTTTTGTCCTCACTTTTTTCCTCCCGCCACGTGTTTTCACCCGCATGTGAGGTGGAGGCTGCTTCGTGGAGGCACAGTCAACAGCTTGGACAAGACTGGTGAGAAAAATCAGTCAATCAGCTCATGTGCACTCCTTCAAGACACGTAATATTGCTTTTGGAGCAGTGTCTTGTAGGAGTGCCCCTGGCATCTGCCTTTACTGTCAACTTGTCTGTTTGGCACACAGGAAATCTTTAGTGTGTCCCTCTACAATATAGCACAAAGCTCAGAGGCTGTGAAAGATGAATCACGAAATGACGTTGGTACACTATAGCAGCAAATAAACATTTGTCCATGTGAAATGTCCCACTTGGGCACTCCTGTCTTTGGGCTTCCTGATTCTCCCTCCTTCTGTCAGCTCGAGCGCACCAGCGAACGGTAATCATGAGGTTTTCGAGTTAATTAGCAAGGCGCACCCAGCTGTTTCATCCCCGTAAGACAAAAGGGCCGTCGCACACTCACACAGAGATACATGCACTTACCTGGGGGAGACTGGTGTTAAAGAATGAAAAAAAACGGAAGAAATGTCAGGGTTGCTCGAGTTATAATTACTGGGAGATTTGCCACTTCTCTTGCTAAGCCGAAAATAAACCAGTGGAGTGAGCCGTTATTACCACGCAGCCACTTCAATCCATGCTAGTTTTTTGCGGACATTATTGTATACTGCATACTTTTTAACATAGACACAAGGAAAGAGCAATATAAAAAAACTTTCAACTGTTGACTACTTTTTTTTTTTGTACGAGATTTATACAGGTTAAAGGTTTGCCTAAGCCAAGGGTGTCAAACATACGACCCGCGAACCGGTTCTGGCCCACAAATGGTTTTAATCTGGCCCACGATATGATTTTTTAAAGGATAAAAATGAGCTGAATTGTTGAATAAATAGAAAACTTCAACTGTTTTATTGTTATTTGTAATGTTAATGTTTTATAATAAATAGTGATGTTGAGATTATACTATATGGACAGTAATAAAAATACTAATACATTTGAAGTTGTTGTTGTAGGCTTTGCAAATATAAATACATGCTATGAGTTTATTGGAAATAGATTTTTTTTTCCATAAGGCTAAAGCGAAAATGAGATTAACACCGCTTGTTCTAAGCAAAAAAAAACCCAAGTGGATGTAACTGTCTGGAAAAAATAGATGCCAATCCTTTTTTTAATCACAATTACACTTCACCCCCCCCCCCCCCCCGCATCGCCTTGCGCCCGCCCCTCTATTTGACAAATACTGCCGTCCCACATCTTACCCTAAGATTTATAAAAATAAAAACCATGCCGTCAATTAAGTGGATGGACTATTGCGCTCTATAAAGATGCGTAAATACGTTTTTGGTTGTGAAAGAGTTATCTGTCTTGAATAGAGAATGCAACAAGACTCTCATGGATCTTTGCCGTCAACAGCAATCATTGATGATGAATGAGTACAACAATGAACACCCCCCTCCCCTCCAAAAAAAAAAAAAAAAAACACATGTCACTAGTTTGTTCTACCTTGTCCTCTCTTTCCAGCATTCCTTGTTCACCGGCTCACAATGAGCTGTGTTTGATTGTTGACCTTGCCTTTTTGACTCACGTTTTGGGCTGCTGGTGCCTTTGCTGTTGTTTAGAGTCCAGCCTGCTTACTAAACAGTGTGCTTTTGGAATGGGATTTTGTCTTTTGAGTCTTGCTTTTGGGCCCTGCTCCCCAAACACTTTGTGACCCCATTTGCCATGTAATTGGCTGGCGATCAGCCCAGGGTGTACCCTCATCCCACATTAATGATGCTTAGTAGAAAAGGAATTGGTGTTTAAAAATGAGGTATCCTGGTGACAATAATGGTTAGCGTATAATATATGGGTTCAAATCTATTTAGGATTATTACTGTGTAGCATTGTCCAAGAAAACACTGTTTACACGCTGTTGTACCACCATTTAATACTTAATATTAATTCACCAAGCTGCTACAGTATAAACATTGATTTTACTTGGCAAATTGGTATTTGTTTTAAACAGAGAAACAAAAAAAATGTATTTAGATATCACAAGATTTGGCATGTCTGTGAACATAGTGGCGGGTCTATTTGCGATTTTGCCAACAGCTACCTATGGGTGTGAATTAAATGAATTCCCCGAGCAACAATTAACACTTTCTGAACAATTACAGTCAATGACTTGCTAGTGACACATATACAAGTGACAGACTATGTTTATGTGTGTTTTGTTTTCAGAATCTCTGCCATTTTGCTGTTTTTCTCAGACATTGCGGGTCTATCTACTGGCATCGAGGCCCAAATTGAAGTCAACGATTGCAATTGAGACGCACACAGGAAGCATCTCATTCACTGAAATGTCCCCGAAATTGTGTTCTGTTGCGATGAACACGATGAGATCCAGCATGCGGTCTATTGAGAAGTACCTTTAATGAAATTGCTTCTAAGCAAGAGCACAATCTAAGCAAGAGACAATCCAACCAATAAAGTACCTTGCAACAGAAGGTATAGCTTTTCACGAGGTGTTATTACTGTGTATGGCCATCACTTTTGGGTAAGGCAGGGAGATGCATATGGAAAATAGATTACTTGTATGCTGAGAATTGGAAAGTGTGTAAATCGCACAACTCTTTGCTCAGCTGCCTTCCACGCACGTTTCTGTCAGCAAGCTGCTCTGAATTTTGATGGATTGTCACAAGTTTCTGTAATACGACCCAGACATGGAGTTTCCCCGCCCATGATTTGGAAACTCAAATGGCCGAGATTAGCATAAGCTTCTGATAAGCAGAACATACTTGATTGCTCAGTGAATTTGCCAAAGTGTTTGGGGTGCGGCATATTTGTGTTTCTCAATGTATCCGCTGAACACATATGGATGGGAAAAGTAAAATGTGTGTGAAGTGCTGCCTTCGGATGTGAAAATGCTCTTTCCTCTATGATATGAAATACATTATGAATAAATGTTATAATAGTAGGCGGCTTAGTGGAAGAATGATTAGCACATCATCCTCATGGTTCAGAGTCCCGAGTTCAAATCCAGCTCACGCCAGTCTTCCTGTGTGGAGTTTGCATGTTCTCCCCATGCCTGTGTGAGTTCTCTCCAAGCACTCCGGCTTCCTCCCACATTCCAAAAACATGCATGGCAGGTGTACACTTTAAATTATCCTTAGGTGTGATTGGGAGCGTAAATGGAAAAAAAAAAAAAAACTAAGAAAAAATAAAAAAAATTGGGGAGCTTGGTCTCCCTCTAAGTGGTTAGGGTTTTGTCGCTGTGTGCCCTGCGTTTTGCTGGCAACCAGTCCTGGGTGCCAGAAGACTGCTGGGATAGGCACCAGCAAGCCAGCCATCCTTATGATGCGAAGCGGCTATTGAAAATGGATGGATGGATGGACAATTCACTGTGACATTTGTTAATATCTTTTGTTGGTTTTTGCTCACGTCTTGTAAATAGAGTTTGAACCTTAGACTTATTTTGTCCATTTTATAGCGCAATTGATATCTGGAAATGTAAAAAAAGAAAACCTTTAAATAATGATAAAGTGCAATCATTTCCCCTTTAAAGAGGTTTTCAATTGCGCTGATATTTTGTGCTTATTACAGTAAATACATTTCATTCAAATTGTTAAAAACACTATCAAAAAGGGCAGCTGAAGTGATTCAATATTTGTTTTGCCCTGTTTGTTCAGTTAATAGAGATGAAAAGCAAAACGTGTGCAGGAAAGAAGACGTGACCCGAGTGACACGAGCCGAGTCCAGTGCCCCGTCCGCTTGAATGGATTCTAAGTCCAACTCAAATCCTTTTATTTCCCCCTTCCTTATCTGCCCGCCGTCTTTTGATCCGGCAAAGTCATTTGTGCTGAGCCGCAACCAGGTATTTGGGATTTTGACGAGCAGAAGCAGCAGCCTTTTTATTTCCTCTGTGTTGTGTTTGAGAATATACAGTAAATTACCTCCACCAGATTGTGGCGGCACCGCGAAAGTGGCTTTGACATTTAGTATTTGTGATTTATCCGGGGATGAATTTGGGTTGTCTAATGCGGCAAGTGGAATAATGCACTTTTTTTTGCAGCAAATCTAACCAATTTTAGACAAAATATTAAAAATATAGGAGCTTTTAAAGCATCTGTGCATGAAAGATTCTTCTTTTTTTTTCCCCCCCTCACAAGATGCCCAAATAGTTTCACCATGCAAATGTTTCAATGTCTTGATGGTTGGAGATTACGGAGCAGAAGTGAAGTGCTGGCTAAAGGTTCTGAACTTTGCAGATTTCTGCATGGGACGGATTTAGCATGACAGATTTTTAGCCACTAGCTAGTTTACTATGTTCTGCCCCCCCCCCGCACCCACCCACTGACTAGTCATAGTATTGATTTTTTTTTCTTAACAAAGCTAAGATATTACTAGTACACGGTTTGTGCCTTTACAGGGAGAAACAATGAAGCTACAGGTAGCCTTGTCGACCACTAGCTAGTTTTCCACTTTGTTTTTCTCCCCCCATTTCCATTGATTTATAACTAGTTGGTATAAACTTTAAATTATTAGATAACAAATTTAAATGGAACTTTTGCCACCAATTTCATTTATTTGCGTTCATCTGTTTGTGCCGCTTGACAATGAGAAACAATCATTGGATTACTACTTTAGCTGCTAACTAGGTTGCTATGTTCTTTTTGATCCCGGATTCCCGCTGACTCCCAGTCGGTGTCAGTATTGACTATTTCTTAAAACTAGAATATTGCTTGTACAGTGTTTGTTCCATTTCAGTAGGAGAAACAATGAAGCTGAGGGCAGTTAGTTAGCCACTAGCTAGGTTGTTATATTGTTCTTTTTTGCTTCCCCTAATTCCCGCTGACTCTCAGTTGGTGTCGGTATTGACATTTTCTAAAAGTAAAATATTGCCTGTACACTGTTTGTGTCTTTGACTAAAAGACTAAAAGTTACAGGAAGGTATGTTAGCCACTAGCTAGGTTGCTACTTTCTCTTTTCTGCCCGCATTCCCACTGATTCTCTTTTGGAGTCAATATCGACTTAAAATTCTTAAATAATAATTATTAAATGTAACATTTTTCATGCATTTGAGTTCATCTATTTGTGACGCTTGACAAGGAAGAAACAATTACTGAAGCTACAGATCGCTACATTATCCACTAGCTAGACTTTCAGCTGAAGTCAGTACTGACTTTTTCTTATCAAAAATACAACATTGCTTTACACTTTTATGATGGCAACAATGTGGATTCATTTGGACTTGTGTTCCGACTATAAATGCCGTACCAATTACCAAATGAAAACTGGCTGGAAAACGGAGCTGTTTGGTTGGAGCTTCATTATAAACAACATAAGGGAGACTAAATCTTTTGGCTCACGTTCGAATCTAAAGAGACTTTTGAATGCTTTTGTTGCTGTTGTTTTCTTACGCGCACAATCCCATCAAATGTGGAGGAAACACTGGCACTGAAAGAAACGCGAAGAAAAAGTGCACGGCGCGGTAGGCTTTGCCAACGACATAAACACATTTCAGTTATGACAATTGTTTTTGCAGAAAACCAACCCGGAGGCACAAATTGTGATGTAAAAAGCTCACGATGTGCCGTTAAACAATTAGCTTTCACTCCCGCGTAAAAGCGCTAGGACACACTGCTTGTGTGTGAAATGAGCTAACAGGAGCATTGGCTGGAGTCACGCCGTGAAAGCATCTGCTTGCTGTCTGACCTGCTGACCCGCAAGCGAGCAGGTGAGGCGGGATGGCGAGCGTGAAGGGTGACAACATTGGGGGCGGGGTGAAAAGCAGCTTTTGGGACAGGCGTGTGCACAAACAAATGCCAAGAATTCCATTTAGGTGGTAATTTAGCAGCTGTTCATTTATGTTAATAACATAATTGTCTGACCTTCTGGTTGTTAGTTCAGCCTATTTTGCAGCTAAACACTGCATATTTATTTTTTCACACTCCAACGATAAAATGGCTGTGTCTGCCAAATATTCTCAAACTATGGTTCGAAACATTTAATGCCCGTCTGCTGTGATGATGACACATTTATTTTGGGTTAAAACTCGGCCCCCTGAAAACATTTGTGGTAGCCAAAATGCACTTAGAAACAACTGTTGTAAGAATTTGAAATGGTTTGGTCACATTCCAATCATGTTCACAGGTGATTCAACCGTTGGGAATTCACAGTAATACAAAAAACTCATTTTTACTAAACAAATGAGAGTTATTCAAATTTTTTAGGTCTGCAAGTAATGATTATATTCATCATTGATTAATTTGTCTATATTTTTGTTGATTAATCAAAATGTTCTTGTGTTTTATCAATTTTCATCCCTCCTTTCAAAAATGTTTTATTTTTTTCTTGATGACAGCATTTTTTTTAAATGATTTGTTTCCTGATGTGGATGGTCACATGACACAAAATTAGCGAAAATCGTTTTTCAAGGTGAGGAGAGGTTTGCAAATTTAATTTAATACAATTAAAAACAGTTTTAAAAAATTCTGAGGATTGGAGCAAAGCTGTTCTCACATTTCAGTATCTGCCTGAGATTTTAACAGGTTTTTTGCAGGTATCAGAAAAGATAAGTTACTGCTTTGTAATGCCATGACAGGATTAGGATATTTTTCTTTTCAAATTAAGAGCATGTTAAATGGAACATGAGAGGATTTGATGCGAAATCATATGACAGTAACTCGCAATGTTGCAATATTACGTGTTTTTAGCAATGTTGTCTGCCTTTATTTACTTCCGATTTACACAGATGTGCATTCTCATTAGTAACGCAATACAACAGATATTCCACAATCTATCTATTGGTGTTGATGAATAAAATACTCCTAGAGACATCACTGCAAAAATCTTTGAAAGATAAACGGTAATTAGGCTGAAAAAAAAATTCACAAAGGGGTACCTGCCTAGCTGTCGTTCGAATAACTCTTCCATCTCTAATATTATAGAATGTGATTACCTGGGAGTGTCATACAGATGGACGTTCCGTTCAACTACTGCCAGTAAAATTACCCACAGTTTGGTCTTAATCCTATTATAAAAGGACTATTTATCTCTGTGTCCTGACGCAGATGGGTTAAACCCCATCCAAAAGAAGACAGAGGGGATGTTAGGTAAGAAGGTGACAGCGGCGGCCTCAAGCTGTGAGCTGAGTGCACCTCCAAACAGGCTGACAGGGCCTGCAGGGGGAATGAGTGTGCGCTGGCAACCAAGTGCAAGCACACACAGAAAGCGGCGCATGGCATTGGAACACAAAATGTCTCCAAACGAAGGAAAAAGGAAAAAGCCGGAAAGGAAAATACACCATCAGTCGCAGAAGGAAGCCTTCCAAAGATGGCACGATGGCAGCAGGGACCGGCATAGGATGCGCACGCAGTACTTGAGGATTTACTTGTTCCTTTTGGATGACTTTATCGGTAGGATTTGGATTATTTGTGGAACATCTTTATGCAACAACAGAAACAAGAAATTTGTGGCGTGGTAATGCTATGACTGATATACGTAAATTAGGATGGTGGCGCTAAGATGCATTAATACGAAACTTATTATCTTTAAACTTAAAAAGAATTATAATTAATAATAATTGTGTTTGAATATAAATAAAAATATGAATAAATCAGTAAACAAATGAAAATCTATAAATTTAATAAGAAACAACAGAAACTAGACAGTGTGAAAATTACCAGGCGTGGGAATGTTATCTGTAATTTAGAATGGTGCTGCTTAGATTGACCAAAAAGAAGAAACCTAAGATGTGGTAATAACTATCACTGATATGAGAAATATAGAATGGTGGTGCTTAGATGCACCAAAAACAATTTTTAGAAACATATAATCTTTATAACCTTTATTACTAATAATAATGAACTATTTTGTCAAAATTCAATCAAAACACTCGATGTATTTAAGCAACATTAATTATCCTACTCTTGAACGAAAAAAAAAAAAAGCAGTGTGTAGACCTTTTGGCTCCAATGCAGTTAAAGCTTCATCTAATGTTTAGCTTGTATCATAGTGAAGTGAACACTGGCCTGATGATCATCTGAATAGATGATGAAGATCTAGGAATTAAATTACATTTCTCTTGATACGGTCCATTTACACCGGTTCAGAGTCGGGGCAGTCACCCACCAAACCTACTAAATGGGGTTATGAGTGGCATAATTTCTCAAGTAAGTGCATCAGATGAATGTTTTTAGGACTATATACACACACACATATTGTGTGCGTGTATATATATTTGATTATGTACATTCAATTTTCATGTTTTGCACAGATTGGCTAATTACCATAGGTTTCTATTGCCCGCCATTCGATGAATTTGCCTCAGGATCCCAACTCCAGAACGGAGCGGCAAATTGATCAACAAACACAGATAGGCATTGTTTCATACCTGAAGACGTTACAGTTTCACATCCGGACTGTCTTGAACATATTCTTGTCATGTATTGCCTCGACCGGGTTGAAGAAGGGGGGAGAACGGCATCATTAGGACTGGGTAGGTTTTACTGTAGGCAAGGACACCACCAACCACGATAGTGACACACTCCGGTTGTCAGCGGAGGGTCCAACCTTTGACCCTTCACACATCAATATATCTCTCTTCCGTTTCCGTACCCATCGACATCTTCAGGCAAACACCTGCTGAAGTTCAAGGCTTTGGTTCTACTCAGTGAAGAACTCAAAATACCTTCATAATGTGCACATGCATGCACGCATGCACAAAGCAGGAAGAGGCACCAGCTGGATATGAAACTGTCTATGTTAATTTCCCATCACGGAGTCACTGTCTCCTGTCCCCTATGCATTTGCGTGCAAGTTTGCAGTCACGCCCTCAGGGATGCGCTATCTTAATGTGACCTGAATATTTTTCGTATATTTAAAATTTTCTGTGCGCACACAGAAGACATCGTGCTCGAGTCAGGTCTACCGCCTTTGAAATAATGACGTGGCTACGAAAGACTGTCAGATTAAGCGCGCGGGCGTGTTTGTTCATGTAATATCTCACCCACTATGAGATTGTTCTATTTTCATACCGACTCATTTGAAATGAAGCAGACTCATGTTCAAATGGGAGTTTCTTCAACAAAATCTTGATTCCTGCATTCCACAGGTTGAATTTCCCTTAGAAAATTAATAAAAGTTCTGATAGACTAATTGCAAGTACCGTATTTTCCGCACTATAAGGCGCACCTAAAAGCCTTAATTTTTTTTTTTTTGAAAGCTGATGGTGCACCTTATAATCAGGTGCGCCTTATATATGGATCAATATTGAGATTGGGATTTGTAGATGGGTAATGAACTGATAAAGTAAGTTTTACCTATTTCTTTTGTGTGTTTACAGTTGGACAAGGTTGGTCATATTGACATTGAGTTATTATGCTATTGAGAGTTATTATTGAAGTTATTATTGTTATTACTTTGGGTATTACTATATTGTGATTGAATTTTTTAAAAAATATGTAATTAATTGAGGGTGCGCCTTATAATCCGGTGCGCCTTATATATGGGAAATATTTTAAAATATGTCATTAATTGGGGGTGCGCCTTATAGTGCAGAAAATGTAATGTTCAATGCAAGCAACTCTGCTGTCCCACCAGTACCAGTCATGTGACTTCAATGAGTTAAAGTTTTGTCTTTTATATTGCAATAACTTATCTATATTCTCTCCCAAAATGGTATTGCTAGTCAAATGCCTTGTCCCTTAACGAAAAACCGTTTTCTGCAAAATCCTACTCAGATAATGAAACATGACCACCTTGAAGGCAAAAATGTGGTGGCGGTTTAAAAAAATTAAATAACTCATACAGTGGACTCTCTCTGACCCTGTTCCTGTTCACTCTAAATCGTTGCCATTTTTCATGATGACTCCTGGGGGAAGCTTCCTTGTCTTGCGTAGTCACTTAGTAGGAATTAGCATTATACTCATTTTACTCACGACATCACACTACGTCAAAAGGCCCAATTCCTTGGAGGAAAGTGACAACCGCATAAAGAAAACTGGTGTCCAAAAATCCAAATCCAAAAATCCGATTTTGGTTACCGTCATGAAATTTGTCAATCTTGTAGGACCACAACACAACAAGGCCAAATATATCCATTTTACTCACTTAAAAAAATTCTTGGAGATTAAAAATGGACACTGACTTTTAATAGAAATCAAATGTACTGACTGCAGGTGCCACACTCTCTCATCACTAATATCAAAGGAAGCCATCATCCAAAGAAACCTGAGAGATATGATTTTTTTTTTTTTTTAAAGCTACAAGGGCTAATTTAATTTAGATTTGTATCTGGCAAGATCTTAATCCTGTAAGAAAGCTACATGTGTTCACGTAGGCTATATCAATTTAGAAAAATGTTCTCCATCAGCAAAGTCTTACCCATGAAAGTAAGGAAGGGAATGAGCAAGTTAAATTAATTTCAGAAAAGCATGGTTTTTAAAAGCAAAACCGGCTCAAAAGATAACCACTTTTTGGATTATCCCCATTGGGGTAACCCCCTCAGTTGAACGGCACTTTGATTCATTCATTTGTTAGCTCTTTTCAAAGCTGAATCTCCCAAACTGCCAGCCATTTCAGAGCATGGAAGATAATCACCTGGAAAAGTTTGTTCCTACCATTTTACTGTTCTGAAGTAATCAGCAGTAGAATATGGGGTGTTTTTGCAAAATGATTAGTTTTTGACTAAAAAGGGATAAGATATGCTTTGCTGGCAAATCTATTTTTTTAAATGCCGATCACTCATGGAAATGCCTTCTTAACCCATCGGTGTCTAGGGATTTTTCACTAACCTGGCTTTATTATCACCCAACTTGGGCTGAAGGGTGATAACATCGTCAACTATAAACCCTCAAAATGTTTAGTGGCATCAGCCCTATCCATACATTTGTATATTTACATGTATAAAACAAAAACAAAACAAAAAAAATAAATATAAACATATATATATATATATATATATATATATATATATATATATATATATATATATATATATATATATATATATATATGTTAACAGCTCATTCAATGCTGCAGATTTCACAGACGAGAATATGCAGCTATGTTATGCTTTGCATGAAATAAAGCGCTTACCTGCAACAAAATAAAAACTTTCCCGCAACACTTAGTTCAACTACAAGTCCCACAATGCATAGCAAGAACTTTGCATTACAGGAGTCAGGCTAAGCCACTCAATGAAGTCATCGAAAGGCTTGAAAATGTCCTGAGTTGTGCGCTAGCGCCCCCAGATCTAATTCAGTATTAGAAAACACAAATCTGCAACCAACCACAACGCGTACTTAGTTCAACTGAAAGAAGCCGAAACTTGTCCAATTTCCAACGTGTTAGCATTTCTCTCCCTCATAATCGACGTGGCAAGCCAAGATTTGGCACCTAATCTTAAGCTTCTATCCAAAAGCTGTGCTGATCTCAAATCCGAGACGCTGGAACGTCAGCATCCACAGGGATAATTTAGGCATACAGTGGTTTAAGAATCATAAATCCATAGTTAAGTTTGTGAGTCTCTCGATCACCGACACTGAGAAGCATACTTCTGTGGCAGGAAACATTGGATTGTGACTGACAAAACTTGACAGGAAATAGTAAGTGATCGGCGGAAAAGTTGATGCTTCGTGGCAAATTATCAAGAATGGAATGTCACCTATCTCACAGATTTTTCACTCTAGCCCCGCCCATTTCAAAACTAATTCAAGAAAACTATTGATTTTAAAAGTTAAATATCAAATTATTGGTATTGGGTGTGCAGACTTAAATCGATTACCAAGTGTATGGATCAGCAGTTTTTAAATAGGGTTACAACTTACTTTGGGGGTAGGTGAGATTTAAGTCGGGTTTCTGCAGTTATCAGCAAATCTCATCCATAGTTTGATTTTTTTTTTTGCAATTGTGATGGGAACAGAACATTCTTTTTTCCCTTTCAAATTAGGGTCCAATTTATTGAAACATGAGTACCTAGTGACTTTTCAGGACATATTACATTTTTGCTTTTTAGGAGGATGCATATTGTCATTTTTGACAATATTGATGAATAACAAATGTCATTCCAAAATTTAATAAAAACAAACACAAATGGCACAGCACTTTTGCACTGAAGAGGTGGTACTTGGTTAAAAAAAAGCATTTCACGGGACGTAGTTTCTTGGAGAAGGTTTCAGTGCTTTGAATCACATTTCAGTCCATCAGAACACCCAACCTATTGATTATTATTGGGGATTCAACATAGTGCTGCACATTAAGATGCAGCGCAACGATCAAATCAGTTCAATCGATCAATCTTCAACGGATCTTTAAACTCCCCCCCAACTGAATCCAATCCTTCGGCGGGAGCGTGACGCCGATAGATTAGAAATGGTACGGCAGCTTGCTCAGCCACCATTTTCCATCAACCCCCTTCTAACCCTCTTTCATGTGTCAACTTCTGACTTTAAAGGGATAATTCATCTGTGTAAAAGCAGGAACCCTCTTGATGTTTGAAGAGTATCAGTCACAAGCGTGGAGGCTGTTGTTAATATCATGAACGCCTCCTCGCTGGCCGTTACATTCACACGCCAGTATATTACGCAGGCCTCCTCAGGCAGGCTGCCTCACAATCCCCCAATTCCCCCCTCTGCGCCATGTGTCTCTTTCTCCTCGGCACGGCGTCACTATTTACAGTATATGATCTCCCTCTCGGAGCTAGCAAGCCATAAGCCGTGGAATTAAGTGTATGCTGATGTGTGTGTCAAAGTGTGTTTGTAAGAACACTAAAAGTATGATCATGTTTTGCCTTGGTGCCCGGCTCATAAGCCATCATTCCACAGCAGAATAGCAATCCATTACCGAGAGAAGTTATTACCAAGAAGTGACCCCCCCCGCCAAACCGATAAAATGAAAAAGGTAAATGATTAGCAATGGCATGCTAATGGATGACATCAATCAATGATTCATAAGCGAGCGCCGAGCGCCAATCAATCTTCGATATCCGGCCGTGGCTTGCAAAAAGGCCGTCCAGCAGGAGCGCTTCGCCTCGCCTGACAGCCCGTCCAATTTAACACCGACGACTTGCATTGAATTACCCGCCCGTGGATGACGGCTAAGTTTCAATCGGTTTACGTTTGCAAAGAACGCAGCGGTGCATTTTCACCCCTCGTAAATGTGGATTGAAACGCTCCTTTTGAGCCACGTGAGTTCACTCTGGCCTTGTGCCAGAAACGAATCAGTCGGGATGAAACCAGGACTAATAATCACAGCTAAATGATCCTTTTTTTAACCATCTTGTTGGTGCTTTGGACAAGAGTGGAAAACGTGAGCGTGGACGGCGAAAGATGTGGGGGTTGACTTGCTGGTGTGCAAGTGCGATGTAGCGTTGTGGTAAATGAAGCCTCTTGAGGAGGTGGGGGCAATATGAAGGCAAGCCAAGAGGAAAAAAAAACTAAATTTTTAAACAACAGAATCCTGTCACTGTTCCGAAGAACCACATTTGAATACAGTGTCATAATTTAGAATTTTCCATGTGAATGAATAAGATGAATTTGAATATTTTGTGCATTCAAACATTTACAATATAAATTGGATAACTATGAAATCACATTGGAAAAAAATAACTTTTGTTATGGCCAGGCTATTTGTTGACTGGATTTGACAAAAAATGACTACTTTTAATGACTATTATTAACTGTAGAGAATTGATGGA
Organism: Hippichthys cyanospilos; assembly: GCF_059441005.1. Lineage (NCBI taxonomy): Eukaryota > Metazoa > Chordata > Actinopteri > Syngnathiformes > Syngnathidae > Hippichthys > Hippichthys cyanospilos. Next base: position 10,122,367 of record NC_142389.1, on the reverse strand, counting down.
AAGGCCTAAGAAAGGTTTGGATTTCTTCTTTCACTTTTATTTTTGTGTATTTTCTATCATTATCCCTCATTATCATTGCCAAATAAGTTATGTTTTCACTAGAATGAACAAATTACAATTAGGCAAAAACTATTTGACCCAGATCCCTTTGAAATTTCATGTGAGTTTGTGCATCTGCCAAAAAATACTTCAAAAGTTGTAAGAGAGCCAAACGCCCATACAGACATCAGATCGTTACCTATAAAGTTGTGCGTTTTGGTTGTGATCCAATGTTGGATTGTTGAGCTTTGGAAGGGTCTGTATAAGTGGCCCCATTGTGGTTCTGAAGAGAACTGCACTTTCCATATACTGTAACTGCCTATCCATTACATTTATTCAACTCCTGCCAAAATCATTCCAGCTTTTGTACTATGAGCCATGGTCTCCCCAAAATGTCAGTAAATGTCATCAAGTATCAAACGCTTTTCATTTTTCATCTCTTCTTTGTTCAACGTTTTAATGGATTTTGTTTGCTTGGCTGCTTCTCTATTTACCAACTTCACAATTTACCTTTGACATTTTATTCATCTTAATTTGAATCTGCCCCAAGATTTTTTTTTCTTCCCCCTTTCCAATCAGCTTTGGAGCGTCGTGACAAGAGTGGTGGTAGGAACCTGCGGACCCACCTAGAGCTCCAGAGGGAGTCAGGTCTCCATCTGTGCTCTGCCTTACCATTAACCAAAAAAGGTAATATGATGGTGTGATGCAAATAAACAGAATTCAGAGTCAATGTATACCTGTAGTAGGCCATGTTATGCATCCTCAAGCTTTAGACCTAAATCTCTTTAGCTGCTAGCCTTGAGTCAAATTCTTCAGAATGCTAATGCAGATGACAGATAGCTATATTATATATATCACTAAATGATAGCAATTCAATTCATGTTACACTTGTATCTTGTTTGAAATTGTGCTACTGGTCTATAAATCACTGAATGTCAAAGCAAACATGGTGAATCGAACCAAGCTTTGCTGAAGATCTTAAAAATGTTTTTTTCCCTTTTATTTTGCCTTATTTGACCATTTTAATTCATCGAATGCCATTGTAGAGCATTTTGACAAGACCCATTGACATATCAAAAATGGGGCATCAATGCCATCTACTGGTGAGTGTGCAGAAGTAAAGCTGGTTTCAAGCTTGAAATTTACACAAGAGTAACATCAAACGCACAAACGGAAGACATATTTGCCAATGGCAGTAAATGAGTGAACAAACTGTCGATAGCTGAGCTTTTTCACTACTTTCGAGCGCCTGCGTGCGCCGATTTTACTCTTTTTGCCGAGGGAAATTCCATCTCGTTTTTTGGCTCAGCCAGCCTCCAAACGATCGCCCTATACTTGGCTGTGACAGTGACAAACACTCCTCAGCGGCGTCTAGCCTTCAGCTACCCACTTCCTGCACAAGCTCCGCCTCCTCTGTCACCCGCTACTGGCAAGTTCTCAAAGTCGGGCCAAGCCGGCAGTCTACTCTTTTACACCCCCTTGCATCTTCCTCATTATCCTGTGAGTTTGTTAAGGTTATCGGGACCAGGTGATGTTACGCCACAGTCAATATTTTAACATTTGATTAAAGTTGGAGAGGAAGGTGGGGGACAGTAGGCTTGTGGGGGGGGGGTTAAGGAGGGGGAGCACCCTGTTCATTATATAACGAATTTAGAATGAAATGGGTTGTGCTTTATCTATTGGAGCAAAAGTGCTGCGTAAGGAAGGCTGGCAGATGATTGCTATAAACAACACACACACACACACATGCACACACTTGCAGACTCAGAATTTGGAATAATCAGCTCACGTTCACGTCGCCACAGCCCAAGAGCTACCGCAAGAATATTTATTGGCTACCGGCTCAATGGCTGTATTGAGACGAAGCCTTGGAGGGAGGGAGGCAGAAAAACGAGCAAAGAAAGAAGAAGCAGCTACGGCTCAATAGCTCAATTCCGAACACTCCTTGCATACACATCAAAGAAGAAGCAAAGATAGGGGATGGTGGCTATTGTGGGGGAGTGAGGGTGGGGAGGGAGGAGGGGGGGGCTCAACCAGTGCCACGACCCTGCATGTGCGTGCGTGCGTCCCTTCCCGGCCGTACCTTGCGCGTGCGTGCAGAGCGAGCCGAAGACGACGATCCACAGGAGACAGCGCGCCGTCATCCCTTCGTCCGTCATGCTCATCAGTCGTCCCCCTCCTCCGCCGCCTTCTTCCATCAGACGGCGTTCTGTGCCGCTAGCGCGGGCTCCGACGCATCCTCCGCGGCGAGGTGAGCGCGAGCCCTCTGAGCTCTCACCGGGCCGCATGCTGCTTCACATCCAGAACACTGGAAGGGAGGGGAGAAGGGGGAGGAAGGGAGGAGGGGGAGAGATAGGCGAGAGGATAGGGGGTGAGGGTGGGGGGGCGCGTGAGTTTTCTCCTTCCTCCTCCTCCTCCGTCTAACATAGACTAAATAAATCCATCATATAGCGCTCGGCGGTGAGAGGAGAAGTGACTTGTAAATCAGCCATCAATGTTGAGGGAGACTTGGCGTGTCAAATCCACATTTTTTTTTTCTCTCCTTTCCGATGCATCCAAGCTCCCTGGATGATTGGTATTCCCCCTCCTTCAAAAAAGAAAAAAGAATAAATAGATCCTTTTTCTGCGTTCTTAACCCCCTCGCAGCCTCTTCTACTCTTTTCTCTTCAAGTGCGGATGCGGGAATTGTTGCATCCTGCTCCGCCGCTGTGGCGCAAAAGAATCGGGCTCACTCTTTTCTTGCCCCCCCCCCAAAAAAAAATAAAAGCGTCAAATCGTCTTGCCGTGTTACGTTCAAGTTGTCCCCCAGGATTTGGTAAACAAAAGGAACAAAAATCCCTCTAGTCTGAAAGCAGAGGAGCCGTATCCCGCTCCATCCTTCTGTCTCGTCTTCCTCCTGCAAGTGAGGCGGGCTGCCTGACTGGTGCGAGATGTTGCCTTCAAGTGCTCCTCGGAAGCTCCCGCGTCGTAAGTCACGCGCGTCACTGGCACGCGAGTCGCAGCCTGAGCGGCTCCGTGATTAAAACCACTCCGGAGCGAGGGAAAAAAACAGAGCGCATGGATCGAGCTTCTGTGAAATCACTCCGCGACTGTCCTCTTCCTCGTCTCGTGGAATGAAGTCAATCGAAAAACGGAGTTTGAGAGTTGCCGGTGGCGACTGAAGCTCCCCAGCTGCGTGCGTGGGTGTGACCACTGGTCAGGGGTGGGCCATGGCTGTGATGCACCAAAAAAAAAAAAAAAAAATGCAAATTACTAAAGCCACAAAAAGTGAAGCGCAAAGTGGTGAGGGAACACTGTCCAAATATCAGGCTGATACCTGGCCAAATTTCAAGATAACACAACTTGCCGCTCTACAATTGTCCGCTCTTTTGGAGCATATCTAAGATCAAGAACTAGAAACTAACTAGAAACAAACAAGATTATAAATTGCCAGTAATTTAATGAGGGGTTCAGGAAGTGGTTACATTGTATTATAAGTATCAGTGACTATACTTGAGTTTAGAACTCATCCTGGTAAAGCTCTGTAAAAGCGTGTTATTTCCCAAAGTTAGTTAGTTAAGGCAATGGTCCTCAAAGTGGGGTCCGTGGCCTGACTGCAGGGGGTCTGTGAAATAATTTGGGTAATTAATAAAAACTATACATGTCTTTAATAAAGCAATCAGTTCAACCATACATTTTTAAAAACATAATAACTTTGAAATTTTTCAATAGATCCACATAATCCATGTCATCATCAATGATTTAAGTCACTAGAATTTATGCCTGACGAGTAAAAAATATACTTGTTGTCAAATTTAATATGTTGGTGAAATACAAAGCCCCTTATGTCTTAAATGTTTTTTTATTTTATTTTATTTTTTCACAAATATTTGCAATGGAAGTCCCTGGAAAATGTGCTCGCCTAAAAGGGGTTCCTGACTCAAAAAAATCAATGAACTTGACCCATCATTGGAGGTTTTTACTTTCTTAATTATTTTGAGGGTTAGAAAAGGTTTGAGAACTCCTGAGTTAAAGCATCATTCACAAAATGACGGCCAGAATTTTAGAACATGGACCTTGATAATAGTAGTTCACGTTCATATAAATAACTATTTAGAAATAATATATTATTATCTTTAGTATCATTAAGAGCATGCTAAGTCAAACAGCACAAAAAGAAATGTGATATATAATAATTATATAATATATAAGATATAATATATAAGATATATAATAATTTGCACTTTCAAAAAAGAGCTGGGCAAAAATTGCCCAAAATGGGTCAAAAAGGGACTAACCCAACATTTTGTTTATTCATCCAACGCAATATATTAGGTCAAAGAGATCAGCCCACAAAATATTCCCCAACATTGGATCAATTTCTACAACACCACAAAGTCAGGTGGATTTCGTAAACAATTTTTATGGGTTTGTTGTTTCACCTGACTATATGCCTTTGTTTTGAGGTTGTTGTTGTTTTTTTTTGTACTCTCAATCCAGCTAAATAGCAGATAACAAAACTACCATCAACGACATTTTACAGAAGTCAAATACTGCAACATAAAAAAGCGATGAGAAAAAATGCGCCTTAAGAGAGCAGAGAAAACTCAATATTTTTGAGAGGGGGAAAAAAAAAAGTTCTGCACACATCTTTTTTTTGTCCTAATTTGAAACCAAAATTCTTTCAACAGAGGTTGAAGGAAGAAAATGCATTGCACCTGTTGCTGGTATGACCCGAGGGGTTACTTTCAAGATTTTTTATTTTTTGCATGCACTGTTGATACACTGTTGTTTGCGTATCCCTCTTTCCACACACATCAATTTTGCATTTGAGTCTGCGAGCAGGCAGTCACATCAAAAGCCATCTCCAACCATCCGTTACTCGCTGCATGGCATGCGGTTGTCCTGCAAGGTCGCTACAGACATTTTGGGGACGATGTTGCCTTTTTTTTTTTTTTTTTATGATCTCGCGGATGAGTGATTAAGGATTTTCAAACAGAAGTATAGAAAGAGCCTTCTGGGTAGTAAGGTGAGTTTTAATGACAAGGATTAAAGACTGCATTATCCAGATAACGGTGCTCCTTCATGACAGGAACAAGAATTAAATAGTGTGATTTAGTTTTATTTTGTTGGCCTTTTCCTCCTTAATCCTTCACTTGAATACAGGGAGTCCTTTAATAAACGACTTAGGTTACAAGTGGCACCTGATTAACTAGTCGACATCGCCAATGTAGTAACAGAACATCATAGTAGCTGTAAGCACTTTCAAGTTTGTCCACCAGAGGGCACTACTTTTTACCCAATGCGGCAAAATGTTCCGCATTTATGTTTTCATAAAATTTTACACACTCCCACTAGTGCCATATGTACGTTATCTAGACAAACAAATATAGATGTGGGCCTATGTTTCGAAACAAATTTTGATGTTCCAAAAACTAGTTTTCACAGCAACGTAAGAATATGTGGTCACAATTGCTCAGCTATTATTCATTTTTTGGATTGTATCATTTATAAGTGATTGTAATTAAAAAATTGAATTGAAATTTTAAAAAATTAAAAATAAAAATTGTAATTATGGTAGTGTTTTCAAGCTGTAATGATGGCACATTTCAATTAACATAGAATGACAGATACTTTGGCCACAAGACGCCAATTCTGTCCTAAACCTTGCATTCTCTGTACACGACTGAACCGCATTCATTTTGGCACTCAGATCTCTACCAGAATTGTTGAAGGCTAAACCGGTGATTCTCAAATGGGCGTACAAGCAGCCCTTGGGGTAAATCACAGCACCTTAACGGGTAAGTGCGATCAAATCACATCAAATCTAATTTAATGTGTTGTAATGTGACAGGAAGACTAGGTTTCCTTGCAAATCGAGAGCAAATTTATTGTAACAAGTTGCTAAATAGTGCACAATGTCATTAGTGACAAAATGTTCCACATTAATAAATCAGACACGGAGGTCAAAGCTCTTTGCTGTAAGTCTTTTTTTTTTGTTTGTTTTTAGAGCCAAAATTGTCTCAGGCTGCTTTTAAGGATATGTGGTTGAAATTACTATACTCCAGGGGTACATCACTGTAAAGAGTTGAGAACCACTTCCCTATATAGAAAACAAGCAAGAGTTACTGTAGTTTCTGGAAAGCCAACTGGACTGATAACTGAATCAAGCTGTTAACTAACAATAAGACGCCATATTTTCAGGCATCATTAGTTAAACCAATCAAGATGACAGTCAGTTTCAAACCCTGATGTAATCATTTTAGAGATATAAATTATTGATGCTGCTGCTGCTGCTTTTGATTCATTCATTCATGCATCTCTCATGTAATCCATGCATGCATGCGACAGAGACTCATTCAAATGAGAATTTCATCAAGGAATAGCCAAACAGGTGTATCGGCGCAAATGTGAGGGGGTTAATGGACGCAAGAGTTTGTGTGTGTGTGTGTGTGTGTGTGTGTGTGTGTGTATGTGTGAGCGCTGGCTTCATGAAGCTCTCTTCTGCCATCTACAGGCGCACTCCCTCCACCCTCTCCTGCACCAACTGATCATAGCACTCTCTCCGCTGTATCATTTTGCCTTATCATCTGCATAGTCATTTTTCTTTTCATGCGCGCCTATGTATTGTTTCTTCTCAAAGTCTTCCAGTTTTCTCCCTCTAATATCTGCTTGGAAAAATCAATAAGCCACGTGTGAGGTTCTCATCCCAGGACGGTGAGACCGAAAGAGATAGAGAAAGAGAAGCGAGAAAAAAATGACGGGGAGTAGAGCAGAGCCTCGCTGGAGGGGGATCGGCGAGAAGGGAGGGCCGGGAGGCTGCAGACACCGAGCCCGGGTGAAGAAAATCCGATGAGACGGGGAAAGGGGAGGGGAGAAGGTAGGCAGGGAGAAACGAGGCAATTAAAACCAAATGAGGAAAAGGTGAATGAGAGCGAGTGGACGGACATGAGGGTTTTGGACTTGAAGGGAGACGGAGGCAAAGGAGTGAGGGATTTATAACGAGTCTGGTAAAGATGTTGCGTTACATGCTCTTGCTTGGCTGCCGCAAACTTGTTTAAAGTGATGCTGCTGACAGAAGCTGTTAGCCTGCAGAGTGCTACGCCGCTGCATCAAATGAGTTGAAATTTATGAACTCTACTCCTCCAACAGCCCATTTATTTGCCGCCATTAGGGTTGCAATTGCTCCGATACCGCCGATCAGCTTTGGTTTGATACGTTCCCATTCCGGTCAAACAACTCCACGGCTTTGTAGCGGTCAAGATGGAACATTTATTTGTTATTGCTTTAAAGTCGCTGCCATTTGCCGCGTCTGGGAAGGGAATCCGAGCAAAAATGAAGTCTGCAGCAGGTAAAGCCTCAGGGAAAACAAGAGCATATCTTTGTCACTTCACTACCGTACAAAGATGTACATGGCCCATTGGCGGCGGGTAGATTGCTGACCTGTATGTGATTGCCACAGGCTTGGCTCCCGCTCCAACCTTCATTTCAATTGACCACCGCTGCACAACTGTTGTGAAGTCCATCAAGCTTTTCAAACCAGTGTGGTGCTTTAACAGTCTATCCGTTCCTAAATGTACTATAATGTGTATATATATATATATATATATATATATATATATATATATATATATATATATATATATATATACACACACACACACACACACCAAATTTTCCGCACTTTAAGGTGCACCGGATTATAAGGCTCACCCTCAATTAATGATATATTTTAAAACTTTTTCAATCACAATATAGTAATACTCAAAGATATTTTAAAACTATTTATTTTTAATAATAAAAAAACTACATATTTTAAAAACTTTTTCCATATATAAAGTGCACTGGATTAAAATGCACACCCTCAATTAATGATATACTGTATTTTAAAACTTTTTCAATCACAATATAGTAATACTCAATGAAACTCAAAAAAACCATAATAACTCTAATAATAAGTCTAAACTCTCAATAGCATAATAACTCAATGTCAGTATGACCAAGCTTGTTCTACTGTAAACATACAAAAGAAACAGGTAAAGCTTCCTTTATCAGTTCATTCCCCATCTACGAATCCCAATCTCAATATTGATCCATACAATAAAGCGCACCTAATTATAAGGTGCACCATCAGCTTTTTCAAAAAATTATGCGCCTTGTAGTGTGAAAAATACAGTGTGTGTGTGTATATATATATATATATATATATATATATATATATATATATATATATATATATATATATATATATATATATACATATATATATATATATATAAATAAGTTAAAAACAACACCATTTTTTTACGAACGGACAATATGGCAGACAAATTATTACTTATGGGAGTTTGCCAGTACAAACACCTTCATGATTCGTCTGAAAAGGAATACCGTTATCTAAATACCGTGAACAACTCCTGGCGAGCACCACGTTGGGGAGAGATGAGGAGTCTTTTTAGATCATTTGAATCGACGAGGATTCTCTACCTCTGTGATAGAATAGTGTTTGTTTTTATGATGTTGAGTCCATTTGCTGCCACCTATAGTATGGGAGAAAAAGCCACTCTCAATACCAAAATTTGCATAAAATGTTTGCCAAAAGCTTTGATCATAGATTTCGACCATGATGACAAGTGAAACACGATCCTCAATAAGAGTAAAGCAACACATCCAGCAAGACTTTCTGCTCTGAGGCATTGGAGCGGTGACAAAAGCAAATGTGAAATGGCGGCGGTGGAAGGTGTTTAAAACCTGCCGCTTCTCTTGACAACCGGCGCATTGTGGAAGCAAAGCAGGACTGACGGTTGTTTTCTTGTTTTCAACAGGCATTCCAAAAATTGTTCTGACGCGGGGGGGAGAAAGAGGCCGCCTATGTGTTAGCGTAGCTGTTAGAGCCGATGCGCTTCAGGTGTGAGCGCTGTCCCCGCTTAGTCACCCACCCAAGCAAGCCTTGCTTTAAGTACACACAAGATAAAAGACTTCCGATGGATGATGCGTGCTAGCGAAAGCTCGTGTATGTCCTCATTAATGTTGTGGGAGAGGTGTAGTTTATCCTAAATGACTTTACCAAACGATTTGTATTCGTGCTTGTATTCGCAAGTTAGTCTTCAAAAATTATGGCCAATAACCGGTTTGACAGTTGGCCACAGTTATCAACAAATTTCAATAACTGTAATACTACCTGTCACTGTTTTCTTTCTTTTTTAATGGCACATCTGAACAAGGCACAATGGGATTTGTTTTATGCACAGGTGAGTCAACGAGCTTCCATTTTGAAGTTTCTTGATGTACTAATAGTCAATATTTTATAAAAGATGAATAAATTGCATTCAATGGAAATATGGTGTTCAGCATATATTTGGTGTTTAGCACGTCCGCCTCACAGTTCAAAGGTCCCGGTTCAAATCCACCTGGCTCCGGCCTTCCTGTGTAGAGTTTGCATGATCTCCCTTAGCCTGCGTGGGTTATTTCCGGACACTCCGGCTTCCTCGCAGGCTCCAAAAACATGCATGGCAGGTGAATCGAATATACTGAATTGTCCTTATGTGTGATTGAGTGCGTGAATGTTTGTTCGTCTCTGTGTGATGGCAACCAATTCAGGGTGTCCCAGCTGAGATAGGCACCAGCAAGCCTGTGACCCCTAAGAGGACGAGCTGCTCTAGATAATGGATGGATGGATGGATGGATGGAAATATGAGATTTTCACTCACCCAAATATTTCAAAAAATGACATTTTGAACCGGTAATTTCAACACGATGATAATTTTGCTTGTGGTTATCATACAGGTAGAATCTAATATGACACATGCCTTATCTTGATTTAATCCGACTCAGGCCCGAAGATTGCACCCTCTGTACTTTAATGAGTTGTGTTAGTTTTGGGAATCACATCTCTTACCTAATTGTTCAATCCTAAACCAACAATCAAGCAGTACATGCATGTACGCTATTTGGAATCTAAAAAAATGGAGGAATCTAAAATACACAGAGAATACCCAGGTATGAACAAAGACGACATGCAAACTCCATACCAGAAGGCCATACGGGTCACTTTTTCCATACCATAAAGCAGGGATGAAAGCCTTTAATTTTCTCAAAAATTGACATTGCACCCCACAATCCCGTGCGCCTTGTGTGTGCAATGAGACCTAAAATCGCTATTGAGCGTCATTGAAAATCCTTCTCCTTGATTCTCAGACCATTTCCCACTGACAAAGGGACATAAGGGAAAGAGAACATGTAATACATACGCTTACGACAATAAACCAATCAGGGAACATTATACTATATGTGCAGTATACCAATCAGAGAATATCACGTATTATGTACAGTACATACACTGGGAACGATAAAACATTCAGGGAAAATTAAATTTGCTCCCTTTTATTGGTGACCGTATGTCTGTTTAAGCATGGAAATAGCCCCCGTAATTGAGACCGCTTAATTACAATGTTGCGGACTACAGTAGTCAAATGTTAGAACTTTGAGGTAAACCGGCTGACCTTCAATCCGTTATCCTACCCGAACCAAGACTCTAGTAAAAAATGCATGATAAATAAAATAGCTTATACAAAATATACATTTTTGGTAGCAAGGTTGGCTTCATGAGAGGAAGCGCAAGATATAAACTTTGTTCACAGCAAGTCACTGGTAGGACCTTGTCAAGAACAGGCCAAGAACCTCATCAGTTGAAGGGCATGGCGGCTGAAGCAGTGGTCAACGACGAAAGCCCATCAAGATACATTTATAATGATGATTTTCAAACTCCCTAATGATGACAATCAGCTTATTGCAATGATCTGTAGCCACATAGCAGCTTTCTGGCATGTTCACGAGAGGTTAGGGGTGGATCAAGGACAGCCTTTTAAAGCAAAAACATTTCAGCTCGTGATAGTAAAAAACAAACGAGCCGTCATTGTTTCGCATTGCATTATATGAGCAATTTGTGGTTTCCACTGACCTCTCTGTTGACACTCCGAGTTATGTGCACTTGGACGCAAGGCAAGACTTTGCCAGAAAAACAACTCGGAGTGCATAAAAGAATCGTTTTGGGCATTTGCCAGAACTTTCAACAAAGCCGGTCCGCTGGTTTATAGGCCAGGTCTGCATTAAGCAAATTAAGGGGAAAAAAGTAGTGGATGGACCTAAGGTCAGAAAAATAGAGAATACAAAATGATCCATGTGGAACTAGAATTAAAAAGAAATGAAATCCCAATTTGGGATTTTTTTTTGTTCATGATGCTAACGAAGCGACGCTAAGCAAATACGTCTCCCGTTTTTAAGCAAAGCGGCGCTCCGTAATGGGACAGCCACAGATGAGCTAATAGACGAGAGGCGTCAACGCTCGGAGGTGGCTGCGGGGGTTCGTTTGGAATCCCATTTTGTAAACATGCACAATCACGCTCACACTCTCCAACAAACACACAACAACAAGCGAGACGCTGTTTGTTCGTCCCCAGCTGCCTGTTTACAACTGTTGTCGCTGGCGGGGAGGGTACGTCGAGAGACAGATTGTTGGGGTGTTTGTGTGATTGTGTGTGTCTGTCAGTGTGGAGAGGCTCATTGCACAAAGAGAGGCAACGTCATTGACTTTTCAACAAGATGCCGGGGGCTACCTCCAAAACACACAAGTATATACACACACAGGTTTGACTGATCGCTTTCACACATGGAGACAATATTACCCGGTCTAGCGTGATAAAAGATACACAGGCGCCATTTGATGAGGTGGAGGGGAGGGATGTCATTACGCTCGATATCCTGAATGTAAAACTCATGCAGTTGGGAGCAGTGCTTTATGTACTGTTTTAAGTCGATTTGAGTAGTGCAATGACTGCAATCTTCCCCTTGATTATCTTGAGTTTATGCTCTTATATTCTCCTCGTATCGTGGGAGGAAGATCTACAAAAACATACTCCGTTCCATTAGAACGACCAAATAAAATTTCTGCAGATGTGTGAGAAACCTGATATCAAAAAATCGAAGCATATGGAATGAGATTGGTTACATAGAATGATCGATATGTTGAAATTGGGATTATTTCAGTCAACGTGCCGGTTCTGGCCCACAAATGGGTAAAAACGGCCAGTGAAATGATTTTGTGAAGTAGAAAAATGAGCTGAATTTAGTAATTAAAAATAAATAAATAAATACATACATGTATTATGATTAAAAGAAATGTTAATATTTTATTATTAATGTGATGTACTTGTTTTATTTTGTATTACAAAAACAATAATAAATTTGAAATTGTTGTTTTAAGGTTATATAAATGATTTTATTGGTCCGATCCATTTGGGAAGAGATTTTCCTCCATGCAAGCTTAAACGAATTTGAAACCCCCGCAGAATAGTACGTAGAAACTGGAGGTCATTGTAAATATATATTTACCCTAACCCTAACTTAATTGGACAATTTTATGCTTTTTTATTAATAAGAAATGAAAAGTCTTGAATGATCGGAACATAGAAAAGTATGAATAGTTTAAATGGGTCAAGTTATGCTGAGGGAGGAGTCAATATTGCCTACCTTATTATTTGCTTGATTATGGAATGTAGTCTGCTCAGTGAACAGAATAAGAATTTCATTGTGTGGTATTACTATGCATATTAGAGTAAAACTTGAATCTTGAATAATCAGCATATGGCTTAACAAAAAATGAGGTGAAAAATTAGGAATTTGGTGCAAAATTTTTGTATGTTGAAAATTGTTCCCAAAGCGAATTGAAGGTTTGTATTTCAATTTGGAAAGATGTAAATATACAATGTTGAATGTGCCACTGAAAACAATGCTAACGAATGGATAGATTGAAGTAGAAAACATTTTTAAGTGAATGGAAACATTATGAATCGTTTCTATTCAAAAATCGATTCCGAAGCGAATCGTAGACCTAAAAGATAATGACAAATATTCTCACCCCTAATCTCTAGAATCCTTAACAGGCTAGTTTAATCACAGGGTGATAAATTAAGAACTAATAATATAACATTAAATTAGAGACATGAAGATGGGGACAGAGCAATGACTTTTCAAAAGATCATCATATGGGCGACTCTTAACGTGCCGTTTTGTTTTTCGTAAAATACCTTCTAAAAGCTTTACACGAGCTGTAGCATCTTCATATGGCTGAGCTTGAGTTGAGAATGAATCATCAATATCGCTACTGGTTGCAGCTAAACCCGCATAGTTATTTAGGGCAATCAATTCAGCTATGAACTCTCGCAGGCGGGTAGTCCAAATGTCTATAGCAAAACTCGAGCCTTGAGGGCCAGTATCCTGCATGATTTCCACGTTTCTTTCCTCGACACACCTGATTCAAATGATCGGCTCAGCGGAAGCCTAACGATACCGGTCACGGACCTTGACAAGGACCTTGATGTCCGAGTTTGGATACCTCTAGTCTTTAGTATGGTCAATATCAGGACTTGAACGAGCCGTCTTCAAGGCGACCTTACAGTTACCTTATAAATGAGAACTTTCCTGTCAATTTTCACCAACTACAAAATATTGCATTTCAGATGAAATTGGAAAAATGGTATTGGGAGCGGAGACTGCTTTCCTGACTAATATGTTTTGTCACTGTCAGACCTCACTGATGTAAAGGAGAAACCTTGAAGGTGCAGATAAGAAACTTGACAAATGTCTCCTCTTGAAAGATTTGCAAAATTTACGGTTGTTTCAAAAGCCTTATCTACCGCATAGTTTTTTTTTGCAAGGATACGGTCGTGTTTGTTATATGCTAATCTTGAACACGAGTTTAAACTGATTTGCATATTGTTTCACAGACTTTTTATTTTTTCCAAAATGAAGGTTGGAATTAAACTGGTCTTGGTGTATTCTTAGATATTGAAGCATTGTGTGCGGGTTGGTGTGTTTCTCATAATTTCCAATAAAGGAGTGATAAATTTAAGAGCGGCTATTCGAGAATGAATTATTACAGTGTTCTCTGAGTTTCTCTCTATTTTGGTCTGTCCTTTCCAATCCTGTTTATCACACTTTACTTTTAAGTCTCACATATTGCCCGCAGGGGCAAAGTGTTTTTTTTTTTCCTTCTTCTTATCCCCTATCGCAAACAGAAAGATAACGGTGAAAATACTTGGAGCAGGCCCTCTCCGATGAATTGGGAAAGAGGGGAGGGGGAGGTTCCAATCTAAAGGTTCAAACACTTAATCCTGGAAATAATTTGTAGCAGTTCATCTACATTTCACCCCTTTGCTAGCAGTAGGCTGTTAATCCAGCTCCAACGTACAAGCTGTCAGGCACAGCCTCATAAATAACAAGTGTTTGCGAAAGTGGGAATAGAGAGGTTAAAGCAGGTGTGTGTGTGTGTGTGTGTGTGTGTTTGGATGGTCCAATTTATTGCTTTCAATTTAATGAAGGGAACAATGAGGCCATACTTATTCCAAAATCATCAAACCAGGGCGAGAGAAGAAGACTGCTCTGGTTCTAAACGTCGAACGTTATTATGGGGTCAGAAATGTAGCAAAAGTGAATACAAATGCGTATTTCAATTCAGAAATGCTTATTTCAATCCACAAATGTGTAACCAAGTCACAAATGCGTAACGAAAGTCACGAATGTGCAACGAGAACCACAAATGTGCAACAACATCCACAAATGCGTGACTGGTCACAAATGCGCAACAGAACTCCACAAATGCGCAATAAAAGTCAAATGCATAATGAAAGTCAAAATTAAGCGTATCGGAGATACTTGTGTGTGGCTCCGTAGCAACTCATTCGAACCACCAGGGGACGCTACAAGTACCGTATTTTCCAAATTATAAGTCACACCGGATTATAAGGCGCACCCCATTTAATGACATATTTTAAAACTTTTTTCATATATAAGGCGCACCGGATTATAAGGCATACCCTCAACTAATGAAACATTTTAAAACGTTTTACATATATAAGGCGCACCGGATTATGAGGCGAACCCTCAACTGATGACATATTTTAAAACTTTTTTGTCATATATAAGGCGCACCGAATTATAAGGCGCACCCTCAATTAATGACATATTTTAAAACTTTTTCCATATATAAGGCGCACCGGATTATAAGGTGCACCCTCAATTAATGACACATTTGAAAACTTTTTCAATGACAATATAGTAATGCTCAAAGTAATAACAATAACTCAATCACTTCAAACTCTCAATAGCATAATAACTCAATGTCAATATGAGGAACCTTGTACAACTGTAAACACACAAAAGAAACATCTAAAACTCACTTTATCAGTTAATTCCCCATCTACCAATCCCAATCTCAATATTGATCCATATATAAGGCGCACCTGATTATAAGGCGCACCATCAGATTTAAAAAAAAAAAAAGACTTTTAGGTGCGCCTTATAGTGCGGAAAATACGGTAAATTGGAATTTGTGTAAAAATTAAACGTTAACACATTAATATATGTACTTATTAAATTGACCTCAGAGTGTAGAACAGACGAAGAGCAAAAAATGGTAACTACCGGAAACTATATGATGACACATGAGCTTGATTGATTGTGCAATGTTTTAGCTTTTATGTCAAAGTATGAGTCAGTCGGTGATTTTTTTCTTCTTTTTGCCATATGTGGAAGTTTTTAATGAATAGAAGCCTGTCAGCAGCAGGTAACGGTCAGCAGGTGCAGGATTAACAAGATGGTGGTCAACACGTTTCTACCTAAAGGCAGCAATCTCACTAGCTGTAGCTTTTAAAAAAAGCCCTTACTCCGCCGTCTTCTTACTTGAGCAGGCAATCAGTTTAAAAGAACAGTTTAGAAGGGAAACTAAACTGAAAATGACAGCCTCGCTTGGTTGCAATTCAGCAAAAAGAGCTAAGACAAAGTGTCACGGGGAGCCAAGATTGGACCGGCTGTAAGTGACAAAAACAACAGTGCCAATGTGGGCCAGCCAAAAAGAACAAAACCAAAAGTGAGCCTATGACCGGTAGGCTGATGGGTCCAGATTGTCTGCGCCTGGTCGCCAACTGCAGGCCGAGTTGCCTTCTCTCCTTTCAGTCTTAGCCAGTGGGTGCGTGATTTTGCGGCCTCCCCTGGAGGGGAGCGAAGCCTTTCATCTTGGAACAAAAACGAGTTTATGCGGCGCAAATCCTTCGTATCCTGTTCCGACTGAGCAAACGCTGACAGTTGGGCCTCGCCTTTCCGCTTATGTTGCCAGGTTGGCGCAGCACCACATCTATCACCAAATTCAGAGGCAAGTCTCGAAAGCCATAATCCAATCTAATTGACTTAACCTTGCGTAATATCGTGGGCAATACTGTGGGGAAACAAGGATATGAATGGGCCAAGTACTGTACATTTTATGACATTGTGATTGTGACACTTATTCACATGTACATGAAACCGGCCTCTCACTGAATATGTCAAACTGAGGTCCTACAATTCGTTGATTCATCAAAAACTAATCCGGTTAACCAATTCAGAGCCATCCCAGTGAAAATTGACCTTTGACGTCTACAGCCGTCAACGGCAGTGAATGAGTAAATCGACAGCTCTCTGTAGAAATTTTTTAACAAGAAATTGTTTACCTTTATGGAATTTCAGCCTTAATATCAAATTGTATGTTCTCCACAAGTAAAGCAAACCGATTACATTTGTGTTTAATCAAAATGATTCTCATTGATCTGATATTACCAACAAATATTCACATTCACAGTACCAGTTAAAAGTTTCAAACAGAATGCTTCAAAATTAGGCTGGGAGTCATCCAGACTCTATAAATAATTTACTGCAGTCAAAAGTCTTACTTGAACCTAAATGTCTTAGATTTTAGACAGAGACAACTGTCAACTCTCTAAATAACAGCATCGCGAGAACAAACTGAAAATAACAATTACACTTTGGCAAGTTATGATTTGTATTCTAGTCATTTATTTATCCTTCATATTTATTTAATATGCACCAATCGAAGAAGCACTGCTGATTTTGTTATACAAAGACAGTAAAGACATTCTAATCTATTTCCATTCTGTCCTTCAAACTAGGTAATTTTTTGCCCGAAATAATAGCTTTTCGTATACTGGCATTTTCACAGTCAGCTTCATGATGCGGAAGATGCTTAATGACCTGAAATGACTTTTAACATCTGTGCATTTTCAAGAGGCATTCATTTGAATTTCTTAACCTCTTAGTGTCTAAGAGACCATTTGAATTTGAAGGTAATTCCAAACTTCTGACTGACATCGTATATCTATATTCTATATTTGGAAAGAAAGCGCAGTGCCCAGAGAATACCGTGCCAAGCTCAGGGGAAAACAAACTCGACGCCGGAAGGTCGCCGCTTTCAAATCTCGAACTGTGAGGCAGACGTGTTAACGACAAGGTCAATCAGGTAACCAGGCCAGGTAAGGCCCACATGAAACTCAATCCAGGTTGCTCTTCAAAATGCAATAATTCGAACCCCCCGTGTTCTTTCGATCCATCAATTCAAGTTATGGCCAATATAGTGCAGAAATGCAGCATGAAAATCTTTTATTTTACCCGCAACCTTTCATGATAGCTACATGAAAATTGATTTTACATTGATTTACGGTGAACGTGAAAGACGAAATAATGGACGAGATGGATTACTCAGACATCAGAAAAGAGAGATGTGTGGAGAAGCAATCGAAGATGGAGTACGTCGAGGGAGCTGTACTTAAGACGCGCGGGGGAAACCACACTGATGTTAAACCGCGCTCAGTCTGGGAGAAATCTGCACGACAAAGAAGAGATTTTATCTTGCTGTTCCTTTCCTCCGGGTAGCTGTTTTTGAAGCGCCATTCTGCCGCTAAGCCCTAGCAGAGAACCTCTGAACCAGCCTTGACTGACTGAACAAAGCAGTTGCCAGTACTTGAAGGGAGGGCAGGGGTTGGTACACCAGAGAGGCTGACATTGAATGCAACACTTCAAGGAGCTCTTCTACTTGGCGATTGGCCCGAAGATTATATCTGGCTGAGTGAAAGGGCTGAGAAATTTTTAAAGCAGAACAGCCGGCATTACATGTGAATAATTTAACTGGTTTTAGACCTCTAGGTTTAGTTTCCAAGTCTACTCATAAAAGTTCATGGTTGGCTGGCCTTTAAGGTTCTTGCGAAAGAGATGTATTGAGAGTCATTGATGCATGTGTGATGGAGCTGCAAACTTTTCCAAAACAAAAAAAAAAAAGATTTGTATTTCATTACTCAAAACAAAAATTGTACCCTTCAGAAAGACAAACGGCTCCAAAATGGTGATTGGCTTTCCGGCAGAGGCAAACCCTCAAGGGGAGGAAGTTGATTTGCCTTGTCTGCGCCTTCCAAAATAAATTCCATTCATAGCCGAGAAATCAATTACGTTTTGCAATTTGATATTGCGTTTTGGGGACAAGACAGACTTTGTTATTCATAGGATGAGATCCCAGGCAAACTTGTGAAACACAGCAAGACCTCGCGGCGATACGAGCGGGTGCTCGGTCTCGCAGTTCAGCAAGCGCAGTGGACGGCGGATAAAATCCAGTATAAAGTGAAAATAATCCCCTTTAAATTCATGCACAGCTGTGCTTACTGATGAATATGTCATGCGACAGCTGACAGGAAGTGGTACTGTGATTGACGTCTGAGAATGTGAGCAGGCTTTCCTGGCTCGCCTAAACTAGAATACGCTCTTGATGTTATTTTGAGTTGGTTACTACAATGTTTTTTTTCCCCTCTAGGGAGGATGTCAATTTTCGAACTGAGCTAAATTAATTAGAAGCTCTAGATTTCCCCAAGGACTGAACTTCATTCATCGGTTGTCTGTTTCTGTCAAATCCCACCTCTTGTTTAAAACCGTTATGGGGTCGAGTCTAATTTTCTGTAGCGTGCGTTAGGTAGTAAACCATTGACGAGGTTGCTTATTTCCTGTATAAAGCCATGGTGGCTGGTTTCCATGATGGCCTCCATTGATTCGTGTGCCTTAAAAATAAGGGATATTGCAACCTTGAGCATGACCGGATTTTTACTCAAAAGATAAAAAAGCTGATTTGAAGATGATTAACGACCACTTCAACGCATGGCAGAATGATAAATCGAAAACCTTTAGCGTTGTCGTGTTCACAGACAAACCAATGTCGCCGAAATCATCAACTCCTTGCTGGCAGGTAATTACGAAATGGGCCCCAAGAATTGAATAGAATACATTGCGCGCAGTACAAAACATATAACGATGGCCGCGATGAAATACTGACAAGAGTGTGTGCATTCTTCTCTGTTATGTATGAAGAAAATTTTAACTTTAGCCGAAATGTCACCATTAGCATGGCCCATTCAAATCAAAAGTCAGACAGCTGGAGGCTGTGCGGCGAGCAAGCTCGCGGGCCAGTTTCTATTGGACTATGAACCAACCATACACCATGAAAAATGAAATGAATGAGAAACATTGTCATGTTGTGATGGTTTTAAATCTACTCATGCAAATGGCTGAATGTGTGTCCTTTAAACTACAATTCTAATAATGAAATCCCCAGCCCTGTTGCGCAATTGGACGATTAATGATTCATATGTACGTGGCCCATTGTCTGGAAACTAAGCGTGGGCTTTGTGCTCCAATTTAACTCAGGTAGCCTAGCAAAGATCAATAAATCTTTTGCTCATTAGGATTTAGACGCTATGGCCTGGTTTAGTTGTAGTTGCTTGTTTATGTGACCGTATTTCTGTAGCCTGAAAACATTCAGGGATTAATACAAGCCGAAGGTTTTGACAAAGGTGTTACGATTAATGTCTACACACTGAAAATTGTAGACGGAAAAGAAAATGGATTGGCGCAAGTATGCTCATTTGTCACGATCTTAAATGTGGAACAAAGCTGTGCTTCTCCATCTTGGTGCACAACTAAGACTACAATAATGATATTCTAGCCAATTTTTAAGTACATAATAAAGAATTCATAGTAGACAAAAAACTAAGCATAACTGCAATATTGTGTTCCAGTCAAGAGTAGCCATCTTACAGTTGACCTATGAAAAAGTGTGCAGTTGCAAGTGCTTTATTTGTTTCAAAACTGAAGCTAACTGGTTTGGTTGTCACTTTAATCCATAATTTTAGGACTTGAAAAGGTCTTCTATTGGATGTTTTTTTTTGTTTTTTTTTAACAAATGCATTGAAATTGGTATGCTTGAGTCTTTAACTACAATAACAGAAAAGTGCAGTTGTCCCTAAAGAGAAATCACAGTTTTTTTTTTGTTGTTTTTTTTTTTTTTTGTGGACCCACGACCGATTATTGGTAGTCTGATAATCAATATTTGGGGTTAATATTAATTTGCAGTAAAAGACAAACCATTGGCACTAAAATAAAACAAAAAAAGAATCATAATAGACAAATTCTTTCTTGAAATGTCTTCAAGCCGATGTTTATTTTATTTTCAGATTTGCATAATGTGTATTTCTTTATTTGTTGTTTTTCCACATCTTTTTTTAGATCTTTGTTAATAAATACCAACAAAAAGTTCAGGGAGCTCCCAGGGTCATCAGCATGTCTTAAAACATGAATAAATAGTTTTCCCAAATGTTAACATGCAATTTCAAGAGATTCGAGAGTTTTTATTGTCATATGTATAGTACTTTACCACACAATGAAATTCTTATTCCCTTCATTCCCTGAGTAGCAGACTACATTCCATGTTCGAGCTATAAATAAATAGATGAATAATAAAACATAAACTATAAACAATAAAACGAAAAATAACGGTGATAAGAATATAGCGCAAATATCATGTAGGGCAAAATATTATTTATGCATGTAGTAAGCGGCAGATTAGTGCGTGAGAGATTTGTTGAGAATTCGGATGGCTTGTGGGTAGAAGATGTTTGCCAGCCTGGCAGTCCTAGCCCTCAGGTTTCTGTAGCGTCTACGTGATGGCAGCAGTTCGAACAGATCGTTTTGTGGGTGTGTCTTGTCCTTGACAAGCTGACAGTCAACAACCATCAGATTAAAACAAACAAACGAAAAAAAAGTAGCGTCTCAAAGTGCCAAATATCAGCACCAATAATACGTCCATCCCCATTTATAACTAGCTTACCAAACAAGGCTGAATTTACTGTTTCTATTCAGTTTTGTTTTGTTTTTTTGTTTTTTTTTTGTCAAGAGGGGTACAAAAACTATAGTTTTCTCCCCCTGGCCTAGCATGACTGTTGGGTGTTTTGATAAAGTTGTGCATGCCGCAACACTTTTTAGTTGTGTAAACATAGCCCTCGAAATTGTTCAAACGCTGAACGTTCGATAGTTGTTCTCATAGGGAATTTCCATTACATCAATAGCAGCGAAAACAAAAGATTTGTAAAATGGATGCAACGAGCGACACAAAGTTAAGCAGTTCCCGCTTATTCACGTAGAGAAAAATATCTGCCATGCCTTGTTTCAAACGCGCACACGTTTTGAGACTAATTAAACAGTGCACCTACAGCAAAGTCCTTCAAAACAAAGTTGCCCCGAATACCCGCAGAGTATTCTCCATTTAAATAATGCCATGCAAAGGCAAAACAAGAAACGCACACACGCTTACAAAGTTACGTTACAAAATGATCCATCTCGCAGTGTGCGGGTTGTGTTTGGCGGCGGGGTGGCAAAGTTCTCCATTTGCATTTTCTGTTGGCTCCTGGATTGTTCTGAATAAAACATTGCTTAGTTGCCATGTGTACACAAGTTGTGCTTGTGTCCGTGCTTTGGTTTGAGATGGATTGTGATTGACTGTGAGGGAGTCATGTCTCCTGGTTGCTTGTCAACACATACATATCCAAGGTGATGACAAGACACTGGAGGTGGTGTGACAGAGGGTTTCAGGTCTGGTGTTGAGTTCCAGATGCAAAAAAAAGTAAAAAGACATTTCAATTCCAAACTATGAATTTTCACCTTTGTGGTACTTTCTCTTGTCTATCTCTACTACTTTC
The DNA here is from genome assembly GCF_059441005.1 of Hippichthys cyanospilos. Classification (NCBI taxonomy): domain Eukaryota; kingdom Metazoa; phylum Chordata; class Actinopteri; order Syngnathiformes; family Syngnathidae; genus Hippichthys; species Hippichthys cyanospilos. The sequence continues at coordinate 10,100,453 of NC_142389.1, read as the reverse complement.
TACATTGAAGGGTAAAACTTAAAGTAGGGGTTTAAAGTCTCTCTCTAAAGTATTGTTTGACATTTGACCGTTTAGCAAAGTCAACTTGTTTACTTATTAAAGCCATTCGTCATTACTTTGGTTCAATGACCCAAGGGTAAATGGTATTTTTGAACAGATTGAAGGTATGTTTCCACTATTGCGTAGAGATTGGCTGGGACACAAATCCCGCGAGATGAGATTGAGTTCAAGAAAACATGATGACATTTTTGCAAACCATGTACCAGTTAATATAACACCTAATATAAATTTCCCTAGTCTTCATAGTATTTTCTTTTTATTGCTAGAACTGCAAGATAATGTATGATATGGTATACAAATGTAAACAAATAGGAGAGGTACCACCTATTTTTTTAAAATGCTCCTGCAAGAACAGTTGCAGCTGAGATCTTTGCTCTTACTGAATAGTTTTACAAAATCCATACAGCTCAAGTTAGCTCATGTGTTTTTTCGAAACTTTTACAAACTGTAGCTTTTACAAACTGTCTTTGCCAATATTTTACCTCCCTGTTGTTCAACTGGTAAACCAAAATGTCGGCACGCAAGTGGATTAAAAATCAAATAACACGTGTATTATTTATGAATGATCAATTTACTGGTAAAATTAGTGATAAATCTCTCCGCAAATTTGATTAAGACGTGCTACCTTTACCACTGAAAAATTTAATACTGCAACTTTTGTTAACACGCGGCTGTTTTGATTTTGGTGCATTGAATGAGTATTTCTATGGATGTTTGAGATGACCTCTGATGAGTACTGTACTCGTTTTCTTTTTTAAAAAACTTTGTTTAATTTAAAACTGAACATCAATAATACAAAAATGTGTTCAAGGCAACAAAGAAATATTGCTGCACGGCTTTCACTCACTCTATGTGTGCACTTGCACAATCTACATTGACAACGAAAATAGAAAGAAGAGTCAAGTCAACAAGTCAGCTCGAAATCTCGCGGCATTCTAATCCCCCAAGATCTCCTATTAAGAGATCTTGTGCTATCCCTACTAAACAGTGTCTGTTTTGTGTGCAAAAGTCTGTTGTGTAAAAGTTGCATTTGGCAAACTCAATTGCTGGTTAGAGCCGATCGGCTAAACTGACCCAAGGTCAAATTGGTTTTTATGCCCGATTTTTGCTGATTTTCACGTAAAATTAGAAGTGCCACTTTGATTGCATTGTGAGTTTTGCAGAAAAGTGGTTATTATGCATTGCTATAAACCAAGAGGAACATAAATGACTCTTGATAATAAATTGTTGTTTCAACATACAAACACTATAGAGCTACACTTCTGGTTCTTCTGTTTAATGTTTTCCATTTCATTTCATTCTTGCTGCTCTGGCCATCATTGGTAAGTAACAATATAATTGCATGAGATTATGTATACCTGACAAGACTTCCATTATCCCTCAGAGTGTCTTTTTTTTTTCCTAGCATCATACCTCAGAGCCCATCGAGATGAGAGGAAAGCTTTTTGTTCGCCCCTAACATTTCACCTTTTGGAAAATTTTATTTCAATCAATTTCTGCTGAATCAATGTGCATTGAATCTAAATGGTGTCATTGCTATTCAGGGCGCGGATTAGATTACATACGGCAAAAGCGTACCGTGTGGTCCAGATGCAAGAGGTGCAGAATGCCCCGCGGCCCATTTATTTTATTTTATTTTTTTGTGTGTGTGTAATGGGCCATGTGAAAGTTGAAAGTGATGACGTACAACAGCAAGCGGTGGTGGCAAACCGCCGTCCTTTTCGAACTAAGCGAGCAACAGGAACCATTGAGAGGCAATTGGAGCTGCTGGTTGTACATATATCTAATGGCGTCTGCAGCACAATGCTCCTGACTTTTAATCTTGGAGTGCAACAAGACATAAAAGATGATGAAATATGTACGTGAGCCACACAAATCACTTGTTTGTAAAACTAACACAGGCCAGTCATTCCTTGAGTTAAATGTGCTATTTTCACACAATGATGCAAGGTTAACTAATGATAAATGGCAATGAGGGCTGACTCCAAATATAGCCCTAACTACCAAAATAAAATATACCATAAATTGCAGACTATCAGACACACCGGTATATAAGCCGCAGCAGCAAAAACTGAGCACACCCAAAAAAAGTCACAGATAAGCCGCACTGGACATTAAACCGCAGTTAGATGTTTACACAGAATAATGGTATATGGATTTGTTTTTTAACTGCCTGCTTACAGCAACTTCCTATTTTCAACAGACTGAGCATATCATGTTTCTGTTGTGGTTTTGGGTTGAATTTTCTGTTTCCCTTGCGTCGATCCTCGTTAGCATGATTTGTTTCCACCTGACTGTGTACCTGCCCTTCTTGTCATCCAATCAACTTCCTCCGCCTTTTGTTCTTCCCCAGCTGTTTTGTGTTTCCTTGTCAAGTCGCTAGTAAATTTAAGTCAGAGTTTGCATTCAGTTTGTGTCGGGTCATTGTCTTTGTCACGTTGTCGTTTTGCGCCTAGTCCGAGTTTATGCCCAAGTTGCCTCACAGCGCTAAGATACTGTAAGTCTTTTCGTCTCTGTTTGCGTTAGTTCCGTTTTTCCTCCCTTCGAGCCTGCCCGTCTGCTGCGTTTGTTATTTATGTCCTTTAGGTTGCTACTTTACTGTTGTTGCCCTGATTTTTGGTCCTCTCTTTTTAATAAATACCACTTTTTTAAATTCAACTCGCTTCCCGCTTCCCATCCTTCCCATCCATCCACCTGTGCACATCATCATGCCAAATCATGACAGAACATGCCTACATGTTTAGTACCAGCATATATTCAAAATAACACCTACAGAATGCCGCAGAGTAAAATGACAATTAAAACTCCAAATCAATACATCAATTGTATCCTCTTCTGTCTCTCCTTGTTGGATTGTTGATTTCTTTGAACATATTTTACACATATACATACATATATCTAACATATTTACATGCAGCAAACTTTTATACAAATCCTTCATTTATCCATATCCTTTACATTTTAATACTCTTTCTAAAACTCTTTTTGAACACAGCCATTGATTCACATCCTTTCAGTTCTATTTCAAAGTTGTTCCATAGATTGACACCTTGACCAGATACACACATTTGCTTTAATAGTGGATTGTTCCCTGGTGACAAGTAATAAAACAAAACAATGCAGGCATGCCGCACTGGACCACAAACCACAGGGCTCAAATCAAGAGAAAAAAGTTGCGGCTTATAGTATCAAATGTACGTTACTTATCTCCTGCTTTGTGTGTCTCACACACTCATCCCCTTATCTTACCTGCATATGCCATTTGATTCATCTTTCCTTTCAAGCAGCCGACCCTTCAACGTCTCGCACTGCCCATTTTCGGTTTCAGTGCAAGTGAGATGGAACGGTGCCATTTGACTAAATACTCCTACATTCATTGGTGCCACCGCAATACAATTGAATCACACAAATTCAGCGGATTCCAACTGTTCATGCCTCATTATTCTCTCGATTGACAGTGATAATTTGAGCCATTAAAAAGCCCTTAGATGTATTCCACTCACTTTCTAATGTAGCGATGCCGTTCGCCTACTCAATTAACCCGTCGTCTGGTGGCTCAATTTCAAACAAAGCACTCAATACAAAATAAAAAAAAAATAATAATTTAAGACTGTTCCCAGGGGATTGTAGCCATCTTTGTTTTGGTGATGGACAGCGCAAAACACAAAGACCAAGCTTTCTTCACTATGAGAGACGAATACACTTTTTTTTCTATCTAAGTCTTTTCCCGAGTGTCTTTTTTTTATCGTTAAATTTAAATTTAAAAAAATTGCCTTCTCAAAAGTCTACAGATCGTGCTGTACTTTAATGACGACAAGTACTTCAGAAAATGGAAAAGGGATGGATGGACAATACTTAAATGTCTAAAAAAAAACATGTCTGGTACATTGTGGTGTACTCAGCACTGAGTGTACATTTCATGCACTCTACTCCATTATGAAAACTGTTATTTCTTCAACGCACTTAGTTTTTTTTTCCTTTGAAAGTGGCCAAATGGACACGTACATCAGCATCTTAGAACAGTGAACCGTCCTTAAATAGAGACCAAACTAATTTCATCAGGAAAGACCGGAAGTTACACTGAGTTTCTTAAGTTCATAGATGCTATCTTTGGAGACAAGTTTGATGCCGAGTCCCGTTGAACTAACTAAAGCAGCAGCACCAAACAAGTGTGTACTGTGTGTTGTAAACTAGTTCAACGTGCAAAAATAATTTGGAGCTTCCATTAGATGTGTAAAATGACTTTTCTTAAATACTAAAATGAAAACTATCTAATAAAAGTGTAGTTAAACATAGACATAAGAAAGGAACACAGATGTTCAGATGACCACAAACGACGACACCCCATATTTTTCTTTTTTTGGATGTATTGTACTGACCGCTGTTGGCGAAATAGCGGCTCCTAGTTAAACGGTTTGGCTCTGCGTATTTCTAAACCTGCGCTACTTAAACAACTGCATTGGTCAACATCGCTGGCTTACATGAGCCTCGTGAATATTATCAGCTAGCATACTAGCCTAAATAGCATTCTAGCACAAACTGACAAAAGATGGACGTTTTACAAGTGAACTCATTCAACTCACCAATTTGCAATTATGCAGAGTAATAAATGTTAGTCAATTTTAATGACAAATTTAGCTTCCCTAGCAATTTGTAGATGCGTTGAACGTGCATGAGATACATTCAAATATTGCTGATAAATCAGAACACCGAACTTCAGAATATAGAAAAACCAGAATGTCACAAGATGACACCAGAGTAAATCTCCAAAAAGCAGACAACATTTTCGGTAAATAATGAAGCTGTGTATATAATATGAGGGAGTTCTCTGTAAAAACTTTTTTACAGGTGAGATTTCAAACATAAAAAAAAAAAAAAACTCATATGAATTGGTTCCCTAAAGGATTAGAAAACACTATTAGTGTTTAAATCAATGAAAAATAGTGTCCTTCACGAATGTACAATTTTGACTGAAGCGTGAAAGCTCACGCTGAGATTTATGAAAACCTCCCAGCTGGACTCATCAAGGACATCACGGTCGTTCTTGCGCTTTCATCGGCACCTTATCTTCTCTCGCCTGTTTGGCACACAAGGTGGGTAGACAAATATTAGTGCTTGAAACGAAGAACATGCATTGTGAGTCCGGTTGGAAAAAGAAAGGGGCCGGGAGGGGAATTCAATGAAATGGATTTTTATCGGTTTCACACTGCCGACATGCGACATCCTCAGAGTAAGCTGCTTCCAGCTGAGAGCAATTTCGGCTTTCGGAGAAGGAGCACACTTATCTAGAAAGTTGCTCATATGTATGTGTGTGTATATTATATATATATATATATATATATATATATATATATATATATATATATATATATATATATATATATATATATATATATATATATATATATATATATAGTGTGTGTGTGTGTGTGTGTGTGTGTGTGCGTGTGTGAAAGCAAACTAGATTAACATTTGGGGGGGATATAAAGTGAAGGGTAAACTTCTAAAGCAGAGAGCAGGTAAAGGGACAGAAAATGGATTAAAGTAGTCACTGTTGTGTCTTAAGGAAAGGCTTGTCGTTTCAAGGCGTTTACGTGAGCAATAATGTTCTATCGCGTCCTTGCAGCCCCTTTCCTTCTTTATGCTACCGCTCAGACTACTGCAGGGCTGGCAGCGTCAAATCGCCGCACAAATGGGAGCCGCTAGCTGGGAAATTTGGAGAGAGCCTTGGTTTTGCTGGCGGCGCTTGAGCAAAGAACGTTAGTAAAACTATCGGCTGTGCCGGCCGATGTCCTTCAACATTTTTTTTTTTTTTTGGGTGACAGGGCTGTCAACCCGCTGCCAGGCTGTAACTCCTGGCCTTCTCTACAATGGCCTCCTCCTGCAGCTAACATCAGCAGCATAAGCGGGTGCCAGATTGGAGTGTGTCCAGAGATATTTTGTCTACATAACCCCCTGTCTTACCCTTTAGAGCCAGACTGCAGGCAGTGAGAAAAGTGCTTAGTAGTTGCCGTTACCAAGCTAAAATAAATGAGCAATTGTCAAACAGTTGAGCAAAAAATTTGATTTATGTCTCCTGTGTAAAATGTGGGTTCAAATAAAATGATTCCAGACTGATATGACTTTTTGGACATTCCACTTTGTGCACTCTATCACCACTCATTTGTAATAAATGTGACCTGTAGTTTTAAAATGGGAGATGAATGAAGGCATTTCAGGTTATCTGTGATATTTTAACGGTACATTTTTAAATTAAGATGACATTAATTGGAACATGAGGCAGTGTTATTGCTGACTCCTTGTGCTAAATGTTCTATGCCTTTATTTTGTTTTATACAGATGTCCATTGTCAATAACCACACAAAAGACATTCAAAAATGGTTTGCATTGGTAAGGGAGTATTTGTTTGACAAATAATATTGCGATTATTTGTATTGGTATTATTAGTAATAATACTGCTGAGATAGACTAATCTAACCATTTACATTTAAGAAAAGATCATCTTAATTTTGATGAAAATAATAATAATAAAAACTGTGCACAAAAGCCACACGACGAGCCTGTAATGAACTCCGAGTCAAAGTCTAATCTCATGATGAAATTATTGACCCATGCTTTGATTAGATAATCGGGACTGCAGTTTAACCAAATCCTGAAGAAGCAACTCGGGTCAATAGTGTATACAGTATACCACACCAGATCCAAGGGACATGCGGGACTATTTATTCACTTCCCTTGGGACTTCACTGTAAATCGCAGCCACAGAGTCCGGGCATTTAAGATCTGAGCCACTATGGTTCCATCAATTCAATTTCAAGGATGCCGTAGGCTTTCCATTCAGACTATAAAATGTAGCAAGAGCACCTTAATGAAATGAGAAAAGGAAAAAAAAAAGATGTGTTGCGCTCATTTTCTTCATACTTGGGGCCAACCAATCAACTAAATATTTTATTTCAAGGACATGGGAGTTAGGGGCAAGTAAACGAATCTGCCCTGATTATCATCTTTCCTCTACGGCCACAGCAGGGCTTGAAAATCTTGGTTCTTGAAATTGAGATAAAAAGTAATTTAAGAATGTAATGGAAGATCATAAGTTAGCTTTTAGCTGTCACCAGCAGTTCTGCAGTTGGTTATCCGCACAAGTATCCATAGTTCACTAGGTCTGTCTAATCAAATGCCAGCCACACTACTGTGTAGTTGGGCTTTATCCACTGTGATTAATACTGCCTTTTGCTATTGCTATTGTGAAAGCTGTAGGGGTTGTTAGTCCAAAAGTTAATGCCAGTTGCATTCAATAATAAAATTAGTTGTAATTGTTACTACTCTTGGTTTTGGCAACAGTATTACTGTTTATTGAGGATATTATACAGTAGACTATCCTCATACAAACCTGTTCTACTCACTGTAAACTATACTAAAACCACCAAGATCCAGGATACAATTGGACTTGCCAAAGGACACCCATTAAACTGTCTTTCAACCTAAAAAAACTGTAAAGTCCTGTGGATACTTTTGCCTGCTTCTTTTATCTTTAATGCTTGCTCAGATAATAGAAACTACCAGAAGATCATATGATTTCTATTGAATTATTTATTGTATGCCAGAATGTTCGAGTACACAGCAGTGAACCCTCATTTTGCTCCAACGAAAGGTCTCATCTCTCATCAAATGGTTCCTACTCTTATTCTGCCTCCGCTGCCCACCCACAGGGAAGGTGACAGTGCCTAACCCATGTGACTATGTGTGACCTTAGGGTATTAACCATTCAAACAAGAGTATCTGCAGGGTGTAGATAGATAGGAAGATGCAAAGCAAGAAATGGTAACAACAATACAATGTCTTAGGTCAAGTCAAGTCACCTATCTAACCATGTTGAGACAAACCATGCTAGTTTTAGCTGTCGTGCTCCCTACTAAAATAAGTTAAACTTATCACAGCCTACATCAGTTGAGTTTGCTAAATTTAACAGGAATTACAGATTGCTAATTTTGCTTATCACACCTATTATTTTTATTTTCTATCTTGCAACCCTAATTTAAAGTCTAAAGATCAATATCCACGTAACTAGCATTGTTATTGTGCTTTTGGAATGAGAGACTGACCTATATTTGTTGGCAAGGCGTACATGGGAAGGACATGCAGGTGGTCACCGTGATCAAGGACAGTGATGAAAAAACACTGACTGATGCCAGTAGTGTGATGGGAATATGGAAGGAGTATTTTGAAGAGTTGAATGAGGAAAATGAGATGGAACAAAGGGATGAAGTGAGGAGGGCATTGAAGAGGATGAAGAGTGGAAAGGCACTCAACTCTGAGGATACACCTGTGGAGGGATAGAAGTGTCTTGGAAAGGTAACAGAGTTTCTGCCTGAGTTGTTTAGTAGGATCTTAGTGGATGGAGCGTCAATACTTGAGGAGAATCGTGCTCGTGCCCATTGTTAAGAACAAGGGAAATATGCAGATTTGAGGTAACTACGGAGGAATAAAGATGATGAGCCATAAAATAAAGCTATGGGAAAGAGTTGGTGAAGCTAGACTAAGGGCAGTAAGCAGCAGTATGGTTTCATGCCAAAAACAACATACAGATGCAGTATTTGCTTTGAGAATGTTAATAATAAAGTTCAGAGAAGGTTAGAGGGCGCTGCATTTTGTCTTTGCTAATCCAGAGAAAGTTTATGATGGGTACCCTGGGATCAATGAATGAGGAAGTCTGGAAATGGCAGAGCTGTTGGAGCAATGCATGACATGTACAAGGACAGTAAGACACTGGTGAGATATGCTGAAGGTGTGGCATGAGACTCCAAGATGGAGGTGGGACTGCACCAGGGATCACCACTCTTCTTGTTCGCTATGTTGATATATAAGCTGACAGATGAGTTTAGACAGGAATTGTCATGCTTTGTGATGTTTGCAGATGACATTGAAGTCTGTAGATTGTAGAGAATTATTGTCTCATGTATAGCATGAAACAAATGAGAGAAGGGAACAGGTGAAGGAGAAGCTAGAGTGGTGAAGGTTGGCCCGACGGTAGAAAATGGAGGGAAGAAAGTTAGATGCAGCAAAACGGAGTATATGTGTGTGAATGAGAGGGACCGAAGTGGAAGAGTGAGGAAACAGGGAGAAGAGAAAGAAGGTGGAGGCGGAGAAAAGTGTCAGGTGTGATAGAAGAGTTTGAGTTAGAATGAAAAGAAAGGTTTACAAAACTGTGGCAAGACCAGCGATGTTGTTTGACCTGGAGACAGTGCCGCTTAGGAAAAGACATGACGCTGAGCTTGAGGTAGCAAAGATGAAGATTCTGAGGTTTTCTTTATAAAGTCAGAGAGGCAAGACTGAGATTGTTTAGAAATGTATTGAGGAGGAATCGTGAATATATAGGTAGAATGAAGCAAAGTTTTGAATTGCCTGGCAGGAGGCCTTGAGGAAGACCGAAAAGGAGGTTAAAAAATGTTGTTAAAGAGGACATGAAGGTAGTGGGTGTGAGAAGAAAGAAGAACCTTCTTAGATAGAGGCTGTTGTGGTGACTTCTGAAGGTAAAAGCCAAAAATAGAGAAGAAAAGCATTGTTATTGACTTTAGCAAATCTGACTAATTAGATATTATGTTGTATTTACTGCAAATGATAATGCAATGTCTTTTCGAAAAAAATCAAATATTTTCTCGGTTTGAGTTCATTTAAGCACAAAGTAAGTGAAGTTATTTGTTTTATGGCCGCCACTGCAATAAATTGCAAACATGTGGCTCTTATCACTCAGTTAATGCAAGTTAAACGTGCCCTTGGGGCCTGGACCCACTAGTGGGCGCTGGTGGAGCACTATGCGGGCTCAAAATAATTGTCTACTCTTTATAGAGTAATATTTTATCGTCAATAATTATATCCATGATTATGACTACCAATTATGTTAGTTGGGTTATTTTGCATTACCCAAACGCTTTGCCAAAGCAAAACACAATTTCTCTAATTGCGAGCCAGTGTTTAAAAGTGACAAACCACCAAAATCGTAGTGAGCATGTCTTCAACCACTCTCAGTAGATAACCCGATCAATGTGGCCCAAGGCCAAAATCAGCCAATTGAAATAGTGGTGGCATATGTCAGACCCAAGACGTAACTAACTTGTTGAGTTTTGGCGAAAAGCGGCAGCAAGCTAGCTCGGTTTTCATTGTAACCTAAAGGACAATAAAAGCAATGCATCAATATGAATGATGTAGATGCTTTGATAAAGAGTAAATTTAGTACGTTGCCGATTGGGCAAATATTAGAAATTGTGAATTCAGCCAGTGGATTTTCACATTATTCAAGCAGGAAAGAAGAAAATCCACAACAAATGGCTCAACAGGAACTTGGTTAACTGCATGCGTGATACAAAAATCGCTGGACACTACATGGACTACAATGTGAATCAAAGAACGACTCGACTGAGAGAAAAAGTGGATGCAGCAGTTATGGAGGAAGCTTGTGCTACTGTGGTTTGCTCAAGTGGAGGAAAGATTTAGCAAAAGTGATCAGCTAAGAGCAGCACAGCTCATGGTAAGTTTAGCAGATCATTGCCATGTGCAGAATCTGAGTGTGCTACTAAAACCTGCTGTGCAGTCACTCCGTGTTGCATACCGGCAACACACTGTCTCTGCTGCAGTTAGGGTTACAAACTACAGGATGCATTATCTGAAACTGTGTCACTGCTCAAAATTGTCACCAGAACTCATATGACAACAACTGAGTTAGAAAAATACTTAACACTAAAAAAGACATTTACAATAAGATACCAGAGATTAAATGCACTAGCTACTATATGATGTCCATTGAAAATTAATTCATTAATTCATATTGTTCAGACTATAAGCCGCGACTTTATCCTCATTATTTGAGCCCTGCGGCTTATAGTCCAGCGCGGTTCATGTTTTATTTTTGATTTTTGCTAGCCACCAGCAAGCAAATGTGTGTATCTCTTCGAGGTTACAAGTTATGGAACAACTTTGGTATAGAACTGAAAAGATGTGAATCAATGGCTGTGCTGAAAAAGAGTTTTAAAAATTTATTATTAAAAATATATATATATCTAAATTGAATAAAAGAATGTATAAAATTGTGTGTAAATTTGTGACAAGTAAATTTTATATACAGTACACAGTATATATGATTTCATTTATGTATTTATGATTGAACGTATGAATTATGCGCAATGTGTTTTTTATGTTCACTAAAATAATCCATCAAAAAAAGGGAGATAAAAAAAGATGCTACTGAAGTATTAATTTCGATTTTGAACTGCTATTTAACTAACAGTATTCTGTTAGTGTATAGAATAGAATATATCCATCCATCCATTTTCTATAAATATAATGGGACTAAACATGCAAGCATGTTCAGGCTGTTAAACAGATGATGTTGCTGTTGGCAGACAATTACAAATTAATAAAATAACAACAACAAAAATTTGAACTTCCATGTACCATCTTTTTGCGGAAATATCTCATTTTATTACCTGAGGCTTACAGTCCAGTGCGGCTTATTTTTTTTGCTCATATTATATATTTTATATATATATATATATATATATATATATATATATATATATATATATATATATATATATATATATACACACTACCTGCCAAGTCTTAAATTTGCTGCATAGTCTAAAAGGGCACACTGTAGAGGAGAATGTTGAAAACGAGACATATCCCTGAGGTATTAACTTTTCAGACGTCGTCCGACAGAGCTGTGAGCATGTTGATAATCTCCTTTTCTTGTGTCAGGCCCCGCCTTCACTCTTTCCCGACGTGTCTCTCTTTCTGCGTGTATATATGTCCTTCCTCATTAGGAATCCGCTGCTTTAACCAGGTTTATATGGATCACTGCCATCTGGTCTCCCAGCGGCCAGATTGAGGGGAGGTTGACGACCGGCGGAGACGACGTGACAGAACAGGTTGAGAAAAGGCATATGAGAGGCGAAAGCAAGCGATGTACACAAAAGTGATTCATTATAAAAGGACAGTGATGACTATGCGATTTCCCCCGCGAGGCAACTGTCTTATTCGTATCGGAAGGTCATGTCACCGTGCAAATGTCACATAATGTTAAAAGTAAAGGTGCGTCTGAATTTTAAATTAAATATGAATTCATCCATTTTTGAGATGTGTTTTGTCTTTCATTGACCCTTGTGGAGTATTTTGACAAATTTGGTGTCATTTTCTTCCACATCATAGTCTGACAACTAAGTGGTTGTGCCATGTTCAACTTTGACAAGTTACTATCTGGGTGGAATTTCAGCTTCCTAGTGTCTTGTTTTTTCAATACTTTCCTTTTGATGTGAAATACCTTTACAACAAAAGAATTAAGTTAAAGGATACAAGAAAGTCATTTCAACCGTTTTTGAAACGAAATACTTTTTATTTAATGATTTTAAGTCCATTCCAACATGAGGTAAATTTAAGTAAACTTCTGGCACAAACTTTGCAGAAAATAATTGTCAAAAAATGGAAGTATGATTACTTCTGGAAAAGTTTAATTATTTAACAATACAAAAAGTAATCATTTTTCACAACCAGGAAAATTGCTGCACAGGGGGGTCTTTATGTCAGAATATGAAAGTATGCAATTGCAGTAGTAGTCAGTAATAATATAAATGTGTATGAAAAAGACTTCCAGGATAGAAGTAATCTTATATATAGCTATAACAACTGAAGTTTCAATCAGTGATTGGTATCCCGTAGTCAAGAAAAATGATGGAAATTGATGTTTAAAAGTCTTAATAAAAAAAGCTTCAACAGCAGTTTTTTTGAGGCTCCGGAGCTTCGCCTACAATCTAAGCAGTGCTGGCCTGGCATGTTAGTCTTCCCGTTTGTATCTTTACAAAAAAAAAAAATCAATTTCATGAGTACCATTGAACAGATCTGATTTAAGTCAACTTAAAGTGAACTTGTTTTGACCATTATGAATGCTTTTAGAATGTAGCTCAGGCTTTTTCTTCAAGGTGCCGCAACTCATTTCATTTGTCCCGTTTCTTCAGCGGAGCACAACTTGACAACAGTGGATGATGAGGGCGACAAGGAAGAAAAAAAGAAGGCTTGAATCGGCAGTTACGACGAGACGACGGTTCAATGTGTGCTGAGCATTTTTGCTCATAAGAAGGGCAAGCTGACACTTTCATGCCATTCTAAGTTAGCTAGGCGAATTTTCTACCTTTTGTCAAAGTATGAAGACCTCATTAGCTTTGTTTTTGTTTTACACTGCACTCAATCAATGTAGATTGTTCCCAAAGCATCCAGATGGGGGGTGGTTGATAAACTTAATATTGATTGGACCATGTCTTTTGGGCAAAATTGGAACTAGATGGTTCATGTGCTGCCTCGATTCATTTTTTTGGTGCTGTAAACATTCTGATATTGAAACTTTAGACTATTTCATATAAGCACTTTGTCAAAAGAAATGATCACACTCCAATTTGACAATCTGTCTGAATATTAATTATTACTAATTAATTCTACCATAATGACAGTTGTTTTTGTCGCAAAGCCATAAAAATACTGTTAAGAGGGGACGAAAAAACTCAGTATTCCATGTCACAACGTGAAAAAAACCTAAGCCAGGGACGCTGTAACACTGGGGTCCTCTCTCTCTCTTTCTCTCTCTCTCTCTCTCTCTCTCTCTCTCTATATATATATATATATATATATATATATATATATATATATATATATATATATATACACATATATATATATATATTATATATATATATACATATATACATATTATATATATTACATATATATAATGTTTTGTTTTTTGTCTTTTTGCTTTGGAGGGGTCTGTATTGTGCGCCGGTTGTAGCGCACTCATTATGTCCATGTGACCGCTGAATGAAGTGCTGTTTTTTTGGGTTTGCATTTAGAAATAAGATCAAGCATGGCTTCAAAGTAGTATGCCCCTTTCTTGTTGTGTTTGTTGATTTGTGTCCTTGCATCACAGTGGGAATCAAATGATAGCAAAGTGTCACTTTTCGGCACAATTGGTCACACACGGAAGTCACGGCCCCATCCAGTGTAGAGCCCTTGATATTGCTCAAGTTCTGTATATTTTGAATTACAGTTCACTGAAACCAATGCCAGATTGTATCTCTCGCTCTCTCTGAAGAAATTGGCTAGAGGTTTGCAAAGATTAGCCTCTGAGACACTGTAGTGTGCGTGCTTCAAAATCACTGCAGTAGATGTTGCTTGATGTCACTAAATACTCCTGATTATTACTTTAATTCCTGTCAGCCTATTACAGGCATCTTAGGAAACACCCAAAATGTCTTTCACATCATGCAGGTTGTGTTCAGTGGGATAAACAATGTAGTACTAAATTGGTAGTTTTGGGGTCTGCACTGAAGGTCTTGCTAGCTTCATTTCGATACACTTCCAAATTATGGCTGGAAAGTTAGTTTTTCGGTTTGTTTTTTTTTTCCTCTGAAAAATGCCAAAACAAATCATCACTTTGCAGTGCTTTCAGTTTATAAACACCATCTGCCCTTCCAGCCATCCGTTGTCAAAATGGCAAGGAGGGAGGGAACAGTCTGACCAACTAAAAAGCCCTAAGGTTCATGCATCCAATATTTGTCCAGGGTTTCTAGACATCTATGATGTGTGTAAACACAGAAGGGCCTCCAACTGATTAACACTGCAAGCTAGCAACGCGGGGCATGACCGCCGGCAAAAGGCGGCGCAGGTGCAGCAGAATTGGGTCGACCGCTATGCGGTTACCGCAAAAGATCGCTCATTTAGCTTGCGCGCCATTGCTAATCCCGCCCGTGTAAAAGACGTGTGGGTATGGGGGAGATGCGGTTAGGCAAAACGCCAGTGTCCTCTTTTGACACACTGACTTGCTGACGGGTCTCAAGGTCTGCCAGCGCACACCCATATACACGTGCGGAAACCCCGCCGACAAGGTCTGCCAACTCAAATCTGTAAAACTTTTCATGACCGCGGGCTGTTATCAGGAAGTAGCAAGGAAAGGAGAAAGATAGGCAGGGAGATAATCAGGGATGAAACGCACAAACACACGCGCTCAGAAAGCCTTCTAATAAACCTTTACGAGTAAAACCCGAAAGCTGTTTGGAATGGGGAAGGATGAAAGAATCGATAGGAAAGGCAGAGAGAAGGAGGTGAGGCGCGAGGGAATCCATCAACCCCAAAAAGGTTTAAAACCTGGGTTTTAATTAAGATGGGTTAACACGTTGCAAATTAAGTCCGTATCAAGCACAATTTTAACTCCTTTTTTTTTTTCGAGGTGTCAGATGTGCCATGCACAAGAAGGCAAAAGGAATGATTGGAAGCTCCCAACCGGTTATCAAACAATTTTGTGTGAAATCATCTAGCGGAGTTACGACCGAGACTTCAGTCATCTCTCATGCTATCAAGGATGCTGTCGCGACTTTTCAAAAACGACCAAGGCTACACCAGAAGCCTTTAGCCGTATTATAGGGTGAAAGTAAATCGCGTTGCACGGAGGCAAATGGCTCGGCCATAGATTTTCATAATTGTTCACATTTTGCAGGGAAAGTTGGAACATACATTGAAACTCGGCTGAAACAAACTCTACAGGATCTAAATGCAGCATTATTGTCACCAGTATGTGTCTAAGCTGTTGTCATAGTGATAGTGAGGAAAAATTTGGCCCTTGTCATCGTCGTGTTTTAAAATAAATGGATAAGGGGAGGAGGAAAGTAAGGTAAACATATCATGTCAGTTCTAGAAATAGAGCTGGAGGTAACTCACGTTACTAATGAGAGAATACATACAGTACAGTTAGCATTAGCGCGCATATGCTAATATAATCATTACATATGTCCGTTTTATACAGTATAGCAACCGAGCTAAAAAAAAAAAAAGACGAATTCATCTTCAACCTTTTAGCTTTAATTCGGTATATAAGCAAATTAACGTGTAGTTATTGGCAAACTATTCATTCACGATGGCCTTGAGGTTTTGTCTCCATGTTGTCTCTTTACCGTGAAAAGAGGGCTTTAAAATTAAAACTGGAGATGTCTCTCTCAGATATCAAAACATCATCATTGACAGTTGAATTTTAAATATATGATTGACAGAGTTAAGCTGACATGGGAGCCAATCTTCTCTTACTTATCCATTTTTAAAAAGGTTTCCAGGAAACTTACAACAAATGCCCACAGTTCGGCAAGCACTGAACTTTCACAAAACTTTCTCCATTAACCTGTATAGATGGCGGTGTAAACGCTATACGATGCTCAGATGATTCTACAGCACAATTGAAACTCAGAAATGTGGCATTTTTGTAGTATATAATGTCAAAATTAAAGAGTAGCAGTTATTTTCTCATAAAATCAGAGCTCTACCTAGTGGGTAAACAACTCAAGGGCTTATTATGAACAGCATTCAGTATTTCATGAGAAAATAAAAATATGTCTGTTTTTAACAAGCAAAATGCTAGCTGTTTGAGAGTATTTCATAAAGAGGTCCTTACCTGCAAATAACATTGGTGACCAAATTATTTTAGTTGAACATAGGATCGTGGCAAAAAGAAAAAATCAACCAAGTCTGGTATCGACTTTAAAAGTATTCAACACTAACTCTCCCCCTACGCAGAAAAAAAGTTTGGGATCATTTCGGATGAAAAAAAAGTGATAAAAATAAATGTATAAAAATTGGTTATTAGTAGACAGCAACGTAGAATAGGCATACCACAGCAATTTTTTACAGAAAAAAAATCGTCTCCATTACTTGTCTTTGTGAACCAGCAACTGGCTGAATGGCTGATGCTATTTTTGTGCTTGACTCTATCTTTGCTAGTGACAAGAGTTCTCATATAAATTACATTTTTTTTCCTTTTATGAATCGTGGTGACACTCATGGCAAGCATTCCTCTTAATTTTAAGCTTATTGAGCACTGTAGTAATTATGTGTGACCATTTGAAGGGGGTGTTGCTCTCAATAGCTACGAAAGATGTGATCAGCGGTTTGCCTTTTCCGGTAACACTTGACACTAAAAGAGAGAATAAGTGGCTAAGAAAATTAATGGATGAAAAACCTTACTGATTTAGTAGTTCTCAAGGTTTCTACCAAACTGTATTGGCTTCAATTTAAGGTGTACAAATTTTAAACAGTAACAGAAGCATGTCCACTCTGCCTTTAAAAGACAAAGAAGAAAAAAGAGAAAATAGAGGGAAAAAAGAATGCACGTTCTTAGATTTAACTTTAAAAAATATATATATATATTGGAGGGCGAGGGAGATCACTCGATTATTAAACAGAATAATTGATAGAATAAGAAATCTATCTAGGAGACCCATTGTTAAAAGTTTGTTATTGCAGTATATGACCATCTTTTGGGGCAGTATTCAGTTGGGCAACTTACAGTATTTCATTGGTCCAAAATTCGTCAGAGCCCCGCCCCCCTTTCCATCATCGCCACTCCGTCATTTTTCAGTCCATCATTTTTTTGGGGGGTTTCAGTTCGTCTGTATTTTTGTCCACCCTTCCGCCATCTCTAAAGAGCAATCTTGCCAATTTTGCCAATACGTTCGGAATTTAGTGGGTGAAGTTTGCCAATTATTTCTATGGCAATGTATGCCACGCCCTGATCTACTGACTGTATTCATTTTTTTTTTTCAGTTTTAGTCTCTAATTTTAGTCTCAAAATTAATATCAGATCTGAATTCATAGTTATTCTGCATTGTAAACAGATGAAAGTCACATATAGCACAGAAAACATGTACTGCATAATTGCCAATCACGTCCACTGGACGGCATTAACATGCTTTAAATGGCTGTGATTTGATGCAAGTCGGCTATCTTTTTATACCCGTCTATCGTACATTTATAGAAGAGCGTTTCATTAGCATTTGTCTAAATTTGTTTGATTTTCATCTGTCACATACACTACAAGTAAAACAAATCATTGCTGAGGTAGAATTTGCTATAAAAAAATAAAATAATAATAATTTAAATTTAAAAATGTGAATCTTGCATGTCCGATAGCAAAATCCAAATCGGGTCCAGGCCATTGTTGGCTTGACTGAGTTACCGCCTGCATTGCTAACGACCACTAGAGGTCCTGAATGAGTTTCAAAAAGCCCTCACTCGGCCATCATTAATCCCAGAATGCCCTATTTTATCAGCAAGATATTTTGTGTAAAACATTCATAAAACTCAAAATAACACCAAAAAATCCCTTAAAACTTAATTCTAAATATTACTTTTACCTTTTCGTGAGCAAGATTGTGGACAGTATGAGATTTTACTTTTTTTTTTTTTTTTACTACACTTGGTAGTACTGTTAGCTGACTATTTATGGATACACATCAGCATGATTGCAATAGGACTATAAAAAATGCAACAAATTAGCCTACAATCAAACAAATCAGTTGAAATAAAATGAAGTAGGCAAAACTGGGCAGGGAAGGGCTGACGGAGGTCTGACGGACATCTGACTTCATGACAGTCCTGAAGATTACAACAGATCAAAATTGCACTTCTGACATTTTTAATTCGCAGTCTACTGCTGTCATTCGTCCGCCCGGCAAAATAGGCAAAATAGGCGTCCAAAATAGTCGCCCGTAGGTCAGTCTGTCAGTTCTGACTAAGTGCCCACCTCTGGCAAAGTTGTTTTTAAACTGCCAGATTTGTAGCGAGAACTTACAAAATTGTAGCATGGAGAAAAGGTCTGAGAGAAACAGGCAGCCTTGTTGTTGTTTAAGTTTCTTTCAGCTTTATCCTTAGCTGCCAACAGATGGCTCAAAAGTCTGTCTTGTTGAGTTGTTTTGATGGTAGACAACAGTTAGTAGGGCTTGTCATGATTTCTCCTGCTATTAATTCCAAGAGTGTGGGCTGGAATTGTTAAACAACTTTCAAAATTGTGCTATGTATGCCTCGCTTTGGTGAAACAGGTGCGAGGTTAAATTACTTGTCAAGAATAGTTACAGGTGGAAAAATGTCACTATTTTGTGGTCCAGATGTTGTGCAGCAGAAAAGGCTTTCATTGCTAACATTCCTAAACTTAAAAAAAAAAAAAAAAAAAAAAACGCATGAATCTGCAATTGGTCTAACTAAAGCAGCGGATTAAGTCTATACGAAGTATGATGTGCGCTGCGTGAAAATCTAGAGTTCAGCTATCCAGCGCGGGGGAGCCGTTCCGAAATGTCAGCCCAGCCCCCGCAGGGCTTAACTTCCTGGTCGTGAAGGATTATGGGAAAAATGTCAAGGAGAGTCTGAGGTACTGATGAGAGCATACGAGGGCAAGATTGAGGAAGAAACGGCGCACTGGGGAGAGAGAATTAGAAAGGGAGATAAAGAGCCAGACAGTGAGAGAATGGCCTTACAGGTAACTGGGCAGACAAATGCTGATGTGATGAAACAACCCGTGCATTATTATCATTAGTATTATTACCAGGCGGTTAGATGTGTGCGTCTACGTTTTCCTATGGCACTATACTGTGTTTAATTTTAGTGGTGTAACGGTGATGGGCCCCAGCACAAAAATGTTCTTGTGCCCCAAACGCCTTATCTTAAAGTAGCGCATTTGCAGAGCCACTTGAGAGCTGCTACTTGTCAGCCAGAATTTTTGCAGCGCTCCACTTTTAATATTGTGATTAAATATGTATTTTTACATTTTATAGACATCCACCCACTTTTTTTTTCAAGTTTGGGTACAGGAATATCTAAAAACAACTGGTAATCAACAGGCGGAACATCAGGCCCGACCTTCCTTTGCGGAGTTTGCATGTTCTCCCCGTGCCTGTGGGGGTTCTCTCCAGGCACTCCAGCTTCCTCCCACTTTCCAAAAACATGTATGGCAAGTATATTGGACACTCCAAATTTCCCCTCGGTATGATTGGGTGTATGAATGGTTGTTCGTCCCTGTGTCCCCTGCCTACTGCCCAAAGACAGCTGGGATAGGCACCAGCAAGCCACCTAGTGAGGAGAATAAGCTCGAGAAAATGGATGGATTATCAAGCAACTAATTAAATACTTTAGTAATTGATTAGTCTTACCTAACGTAATCGATTACTTATATACTCCAGCACCTAAAGTAATTACTTAGTACATAAGTACCTAAATAGTTGATTACTTTAGAATTTAATTAACCAAAGGAATCAATTAAGATCAGCCATTTGTAGACCCTCTTTCAGTGGAATAGTTGGGAAAACAATGGAAAAACTAAAGGACGTTGGATTGAATGTTTGCACTAAAGAAAAAAAAAACATCATAACATAAAAACACATCTTTGGGAAAGAATGAGTTAAAAAATACCAGAAAAAAATATTAAGATAAATATTCAAAAAGCTCACTGCGGAATCAGACTACAATCAAGTGCGCAGGAGACTTGCTCTCAGCAAAGTCATCCTACGACGCCTGTCAGGTCCAAAGCCTTTGCTCTGCTGTTTTCAATAGAGAGACTAGACAGACATTCTTGTCCCATACTGCTCCTCAAAGAAGTGTTCATTGGTCGAATAACACAACCATGGTCACAGGAGTTTGATGCCTGCCAAGGAAGTGGCCGTGTAGTATTTTTCTGAAAAACACCTGCGTCCTTGTCTTTTTGTAGATGGGAAATGGTTCGGAGGGTTTACATGAGCCACTTGTTATTAACTAGCTTTTTGCAGTGGTCTCAGGAGGTTGAGAAAAATCATATAGTCCTCTATCTGTGGACAGAATAGTACCTCAACGGGTCAGACTGTGGCCATAGCCGAATTCGCATTCATGCCCTGAGGCTGTGCAGGTGGCGGGCTCGACAGTTTTGACTGGCTGGAGAGGCAGGGGAGGTAAAATTGGCTGCGCGATTGCGCTAGCTAGCAAGGCGCTGCTCAGTAGCAGGATACAGCGTTCGGCCTGGCCTGGACTGAAAAAAGTGTCTACTTTAGACACTTTTATCTTCTTCATTTTGTCTCTTCTTCTTTGCACATTTCTTTTTTTTGTTTGCCTTATTTAAGCATGATGGGACGAGGATGGCACTTAAATCCACGCGCCAACCACTTGTTTGTGTGTTTTGCATTGCGCTTGCAGCACTGGTGATATTTACGCCTCTGTGTAATTTCTAAATCTCGCTTTTAGCATACTTTTGACATGCAAGGTTTACGACATTTCAATTACTAAACACAATTTGTTTCACTATGCTGAGTGGCTTCCAGGTTTGTTTCACCCCCGATAGGAATTTGTGTGAATGGCTTGATCCAGACTTAACATAGGACCTAAAAAAAACATAAAATATGTATCAACTATACATGGGGTCTTAGTTTTATGAGTTGTCTGACATACAAGGTTAGATTTATTGCACAGTGGAAGAGTTTGTGCAGCCAAGTAAGATTTTGATATGACCAAACGGTTTTCCATTTTAATGTTTTATCTATGTAGCCTAGCAGTGATTTTCAAATACATGTTTTTAATGTACAACGACTACTATGCACCATCTGCTTAAATCTGGCAGTCACATTTAGGAGTTACATTGCCAAGCTTTTCATCACCTGGCTCGTGCTGTCATGCCCAAAAAAAGTCTCATGAGATAGCCTTAAGTCTGATATAGAAGTAATTTTTTTCCACTTCAGATTGTAAAACTTTTGGAGGCTATCCTGCATTTGGACATTGAGGAATAAGTGGTGGACTCGTTTGCCTCACAGGCTGAAGATCTGAAATCAAATTCCTACTCACTTTCCAGATAGATGTGTGTTTGTTTCAGTAAAACCTAAATCAGGGCTGCCAAACTCATTTTGGTCACAGTTTTCAAGTAAAAATAAAAGAAATGAAGAAAAAAAAAAAGATAAAAAAAAAAAACAAATCTTGGAAACCACCTAACATTCTGCCACTGGTTCAAAAGCTTAATTTTATGGTTTAGCTTTTTTTTTTTTTAAACATCACTTTTTTAAAATTGGGACACTCTTAGAATGTGCTTCTTGCTCAATTCAGGATAAGCGATGTGGGTGGAAAAAAAAAAGCTTCTAACACAGTATTATTTAAACTGTTACTGATTTTTTGCTAGTCTGAAAAAAACAAACCCACTTGGCAAGAAACATGGAAAAATGATATTTGTAAATTGGCCACATAAAGTCAGGCAGTGGACTATATTCGTCCCAAGGACTTTGAGTTTGACACTCTGAATGTCTACTGTATACATGAACAACATGAACAATAGAACATGGATGGATGGATTAATTTTTGTCCAACGTAAAACAACGGTTCTAAATGTGTGTGTGGCACTTCATGGGGTACGTGAGATTTTAAATAGGGGGTTCTACAGGTATCAGCAAATCAATTTTCATCTTTTTAATCACCTGACAGGATCGCTAGTATGCTTTTTCAAATTGAGAGCAAATTAGCTGGAACATGAAGCAAATTATTGCAATATTTAGTTATGGTGACTGCTTTGCTAACTATATGCTTTTATTTTATTAACTTTTTAAACGTTTTGCAAATTTCATAAACATCAATAAAATACCTCAAGTATAGCATATTGGATTAGCTATTCAAGCTTACTATGGCATTCAGTTACAACTAAAAGAGAAATCTCTGGTGTCATCAAAGCACAGAGGCTCCTTTTATTTGACTTACTGTACGCTCCTTCTCTTCAGCACAAAGTGTGCATTAAAAGCCATCCATAGGGCCACGGGAGTGCAGTGCGAGCGGCGAGCATCGCCGCGCGTTGCATTGCATCACGGCCGTGCACCATCCATCACCATTAGATTGGAGCGCAGAAGCTCGAGTCACTCCCAGGAACAATTTAATTCCGCTAAAAACACCTCTCTCTCGTCTTCACTTTCAATATGTCGCCTCCACCCCCCTCCCCTCCCCTCCCTCCGCTTTACCCATCTGTGGGATTTAGGCAACAGAAAGGAGCATGCCAGCACCTCCCAAGCATGTTTGCGGTAATACCTCAAACACAAAAACACACACACTCAAGCTTGCAGGCAATATATGGGTTTACCGCCGTCTTTAAAAGGAATGTGTACTTGTCATTGTGAAAGCAGATCTGAATGCCGGGCCGCCGCATATTCCACTGCGGCAAACTGAGGGGTTCCATTATAACGCTGCATTTGAGTGTCATATTAGGGCAAAGCGAGGCTGCCTCGCTCAATACTAACATGTGCATGACATCAAATGCGGTCGCATGTTAATGGGTCCATGTTGTAAAACCAACAGCGCTGGTTTTACGGTCCTGTACACCCTGACCGCGCTTATCGATGATCAGAATGCGCTCATCTATATTAGTCCATCAAGACCCCACAGGGGGCCGGTCAAATGCTGATTTCCCAGTCTGAGGATGGGAGATTTATATGGAGGGATTGGCGCTCAACCCGCAGGTTGAAGAAACGGTCCTGCCCTCTGGCTGTTTTCCCTGATCGATGTCCAAAGTTGATCGGGCCGGGCGCAATGAATGCCAATTCTTTTTGGGGGTCCCCCGACTCAAGCGCGGCTTCCACGTCAATGCTTATTTTCGCCCCGCTTTTATTTATGAGCGTAAACATGACGCACCGAAAGGCAATTGAAATTCATCCCGGCCAGAAACTGAGACATGTTGAATAGCACACGATGAATTTGGAAATTTTCAGACCGACGCCACTACAAGTATTGAATATTGAGCATTCGCTCAGATACTGAGTCATGATACCACTAGAACTTCTGAGATATATTTTCTTGAACACAATGACCAAAAAATTAAGTCAAGAAAGACAGCTATTTTCTCCAACCAACCGACAAAGCAAACTACCACAGTATAGCGCCAACTACTGCCAACAATCACATTTTTTATTTTTTTGTCTTAACCCATTTTCTTCCACATCATTCTCGCAGTATTTTCGTCAAGCGATGTCACTCTCCAGGTAGTGTGATAATTAAGCGGATGTGCGATATTGACATGTCAACATCTGCATGGGTGAAATTTCAGCTACCTAGTGTCTTCTTTTAATGTTTTCCCTTTGATTTGAAAGGCTTTTTAAGGAAAAAGCAAAGGGTTGGAAATAATACTGCACAAGGGTTAAGTATCTTTGTTTGGGATCAGCAAGAAATGGGGCAACTATAAGTGCCAATATTTGACTTTAAATTCAAATTTTTAGCAAAGTTGGTAAGAGAGCCTCCTGACCCTGGTTACACTGCAGACTTTTATTTTGTCTCAGTTTTGTTTGAAAACAAGTGAACCTGTAACCTTTCTTTCATTTATTTACCGTAATCAATTTCATTTTGAAGATATTGATGATCATTTGAGTTCCTGGAACGTCTCGTTTGAATGTTACAACAATAATGTACAAATCAACGCTGTGCAAATCTGACTACTAATGTTCAGTTTTGGTCCTGGAAAAAAAACAAACATATAAAATCTGGAACTATGAGTACTGTTACTTAAAAACAAGGCCAATATAAGGCCAATATGCCTTGTGCAATAAAAAATTTTACAGCCTGTTTTATGGCAGTTTTTGATGTAACCTAAATTGTTGCTGTCCATTGCAGTTGGAATGCACTATCGTCCATCAATAACTAATATTCATGTTAAACAGAACCGCACATTTTTGGGAGTTGGCAAACTAATTATTTGTAACATTTGAACAAATTTGCAAATGATTGCATTCAATGGGTTCCACAGTGCGCATTAAGAATGGGATGGGACACAATAGACGAGATGTCCACTGAGAAAGAGATTTTATAATATAAAATAATTCCCCCTATACATTTCAAAGTTTTCTTTTTATTGAGCACGCTGCAAAAAATAACAAGCTAGCCTGCAAATATAAACATGAACAGAAGTTTTGTAACAGGCTCATTTTTCAGCTGCAGCTGGGCGAGTTTAACAAAATGCATGCTCATTAGCTGTGGTGGTTGGTTGGTTGTTTTTTATTTATTTATTTATTTTTTGGCTGTGTTTACAAACTATCTTCTGATATTCCAATATTTTACCATTCATTTCCTCAAATGGAAAACCAACATACAGCCAGACAGGTCATTTGAGAAACTTAGTGATAAAACAAAAACACATTTTTATAATGAATGACCAAATTTTATAATATAAAACAATTGTGTCAGGATGTGAGTTTTATTTATGTCTATTAAACTGCATCTGAAAAGTACTCTGTTTGCTCTCGGCCGCACTCAAGCACTGCTAGCTAGAGGTACATTTATGCTAGAGGCTGCGCTAAACACTGACATCAGGTGCCGTACAATAATATGTCAGCGTAATTAAGCTATTTTTTTAGTGCCTTGAATTGGTAATTCTACATGATTTCACAAGAATTTTGTGTTGTTTACATCAGGGGTAGCTACCCAATCCAGAGGAAGACCATCATTGCGATGAGTATTTCCAGGAAGAACTTCAAAATAAGCATGTCAAGGTGTTTCTGCCCATTATCACTATCACTTTCATTATTTTTGTACACTTCTCAGACCAGGACCAGACGGAACAAGTAAAAATGATCTTACTAAGATGTCTTTAAATAAGAGATTCAAATGCAGTCTTAAAAAAGAGATCTTTGACTATTTTTGGTTTTGAATCACTTTAAGACATAAATTAAGCACACGGCCATAATTTGGCTCGAAATAAGACAACTGTTCCTAGCAAGAATTTAGAGTTACTTTGAAGCGTTGGCTAGCATTCTCATGTTTGTTGGTGTGGTTTTTTTTCCGTCACGCAGCGCGTTCAGCTACATACTCCACTGCACTTGTTGCAGGGACAAGAAATCTTGTGGCATTATAATCTCGCCAAATTCTTTCATACAAGGTCTCGTCTCATCATTCAAAAGATGCTAAAATCGGCCTACAATTTACGAGTAAAATATGTGGTCATGACAAAAGCAAACTGATAGATGTTTATGATCTTTTTTTTTTCCTTTGTTGAAGTTCAAAAGTCCTATAATTGAATTGTTTTGACTCTGAAAAATATTTGCTTTCTGCGCCAGTAAAGGTGCTTGTGGAAAGACAATCTCAAAGTCATTTCCAGCCGGTGACTTGTGTGTTTGCGTGGCGCTAGTGTGTGTGCCGTAATGTGTCTGTGTGTGATGGAGAGTGAAACCCGCTGGAGGAAACCCAGAAAAAACACTTCAACTCCAAATTCACTTCTTGCTAGCTCGCTCGCTCTTCGCCCTCCGTCGCCTCGCGCCAAAGAGTGCCTGAGAGGCTGCGGCGCCGGATCAAGACTGCGTGCGCGCGTGTGTGCACGCGTGTGTGGAATTAGTTTTCTGACTACAGGTGCTTGAGCACGCCCTTCTGGTTTCACAGAGATGAAGCCGACCATCTCCTCCTGTTGCACACAAAGCAAACACGATGTACTCGGGGGATGAAAATGAGTGCGCTGAAAATTGCCAACGCAAATAAAACCTCCACACAATCAGGAAGCGGGTCTATCTCCCCTGAGCTTGATGCATTTGTCATTTTAATGTATATTTACTTGGGCTTGCTCATTAAATGACTCAGAAATTGAGTGAAATAACGTGAATTAAGGGGGCAAGTTATTACTAAACTTCTCCAAATATAGGATGCACCTGTGTATAGGATGCACCCTTATTTGAGGGTCAAATTCTGGTACAGTGGACCCCCAGGTAATGGCGTCCTTTATGTTTTTTTTCACGTTATGAATTGGAATACTAAGTTTTTTTGTCACATATTTATGGAATTTTTCCCCCTTTATGGCATCAACAACTGTCATGACCTGTGGGGTTGACTGTGTATATGTTGTTTTGCCTCCCTCTTCAGGCGTTATTAGGTAATTGCTCTTATTTTCTGTTCCCAAGATCGTTAGTGATGTTCGAGGTAGAGGTAAGAAGATGATTATGGAAACACAGCTGGAGATAATCAAAAAATATGAAGAAATACAAAGAAGGCTTGAATAGGTTACCCTAGGGATTATTGTCGTAGGGTTAGGGTTAGGGTTAAGTGCTCAAGTCGTAAGTTGCTCAAAGGTAAACACAATTTCATTTTTCCTTTATATACATTTTTTATTTATTATGTTTAATTGTATACATGTATATAGGTAGCAGTTACTATACTATTTTGTTTTATACTATACACATTTTTAATATGTATATACAATTTTACCATCGGTTTCTATTCACCTTACGATCCCAACCCCAGAACGGATTAATTTTGTATGGCGGGGGTCCACTGTATTTTCTTCGTTAAAGTATATAGGACGAACCAACAATTTGGCGACAATGCAAAAATTTGAACAAGTTCCCAAGATCTCATCCAAACCCCATCTTTGTAATTTCATCAAAGTTTGTAGTACTTATATTTGTAGGTTATATATTTGTGGCAGGTATGGTGCCCTCTGACAGCTAAATGTGGCTTGCAGGTGAGTGAGTGGGCAAGTGAGTGAGAGAGACAATGAGTCTTGCGCAGCAGGTGGAGTATTTGAGTGCACAAATGAGCGTTGAGAGGATTTTTAGTGCTGTTGAAATAAATGTATACTACCTCCTCGTTATCCTGTTTGATCAGCTACAGGCTCCACTCTAGGTCGCCATGTGAGGGCCGTTAGCACGTTAGCCCAAATCTCACATTCTCTAACCTACTCTGCTACAGGAATCACTTAGTTCTTGAAAGCTACTGGAATACTTTTGCGGGTGAACAAGGATGAAGTCAGAAGATGATTTTTTCATTGAAAATAATGCGGTAAGAACCTCGGTTAACACGAGCAGCTTGTTAGCTGCTACTAACCATACGCAAGAATATATTGAATATAGAACTGTGCATCTGTGTGTCATAACTCGGCTTGCAATCACACTTTTGGTGGGAAGAAAGAGCATTCTATGTTTGGGGTTTTGCGAGCACAATAAATAAATATTTAATTCAGTAAAATGGTTGCAAAAATCCAAAGCAGCAAAACTATTGATATATGAAAGGATTTGTGGCTAATGTGATTCTGTGACAAATGTTAAGAAAATAACTTGTTTGTATAGGAACGTGGGCATCTAAGATTTATACTTTTTAGGGTTATCCCGAACCAATCATTTTATCACAAATCTTTGACATGATTTTCAGCTGCTCCATGACCACTGTTGGGGTTGGCGGTGAAATTTTTGCAAAAATAATGTCCAAAAACCGTTGAAGGAACATACTTTTTCACACATGCTAATGTGCATTCGTATTTACATCTCAATTGCGCAACTTGACTTGATTTGTAGTAATTTTCTGACTTTTCCAGGCCATTTTCCTCAAAGTTCTGTGGGGTATCTATCATTGTTTTGTTTTTTTCTTGTTTTTTTTTAAGATTTCTGAGGGTTTGTTAGATGTATTTCTTCATTTATGTATCTATTTTGGGGGTAATCAAAGGGCGACTAAATTGTGGCCACCAGTTGCTCATTTCTCTGCTAAACTGTCACTTTAGTGCAAATCAAGAATAATATTTGACGTAAAGTGATTTTTAATTCAGAACACCTTTTTCAGCCGAACGAAATCAGTTGAAGATCAAATTTTCACATTTTTTGTATTTCTATTTTTAAACGTTCTTAAGTTTGAAGAAGACGAGAAGAAAAATACTTAAGTCATTTCCTGTTACTGAATCACTGCTAACTCTCAGCTATACATGACAATATCATTTTGGGATCAAATGTAAAAATTAAGAAATATAAACTACACGCACTTATTCTTGTTGTGTTTCCCTGCAGAGGTAGTGCACCAATTAACATAACTAAATAATTTGAATGCACACAGATGAACTACCATAATTTTTTGGGTAACTCCCACATTCTTTTCATTTTGATTCAAAGATGCAACAATCAGTAGACTAAGTGAATCATACCCCAAGAATGGTAATCAAATCATGATACGACAATAGATTGCCGCCTCCAGTGTATTATATCATCGGCTGCAAGAGTCCGAACCCGGCGAGCGGCACCCGGGCGTTAATTGACGCCGTGTAGCTGTTTGTCCCCATGTGACTTTGTGACACCTTTTGTGTGTGTCCCCAGCCACCATCTTGCTTCTCTCAGCTGAAGCCAATTAGCTCGGTTGCTTGACTAAAACTCAACGGACGCACACAATGATTTGCATTCAGGCGTTTTGATGCGGAGACAACATTTAAGAAGCAATCTTGGGGAAAAAGAGTTTGAACGTGTGTACAGGAAATGGCAGAGTCGCCTGTTGCTAAGCTACAGCACGCAACATTCCTGCCTCAGTACCACTGCGGCAATTAGTTCCATATCGCCTTCATGGGAAGATACATGACACAGTGCTAAACTACATGGTTGATATGGAGGGAAACCAGTAGTATTTTTTTTCCGCAATATTACAGTGAAAAAAACCTGATCAAATAGAAACATCCTATATTTTTAGTACCGCATTTTGCGCACGATAAGGCGCACTGGATTATAAGGCGCACACTTAATTAATGACATATTTTAAAACTTTTTTCCATATATAGGGTGCACCGGATTATAAGGCACCCCCTTCAATTAATGACATATTTTTAAAACTTTTTCAATCACAATATAGTAATACTCAAAGTAATAACAATAATAACTCAAATAATAACTCTAAACTCTCAATAGCATAATAACAATGTCAATATGACAACCTTGTTCAACTGTAAACACACAAAAGAAACAGGTAAAACTTACTTTATCAGTTCATTCCCCATCCACGAATCCCAATCTCACTATGCATCCATATTTAAGGCGCACCTGATTATAAGGCGCACCATCAGCTTCACCTTTAAAAAAAAAAATGAAGACTTTTAGGGAAAATAGTATAAAGTGTGAATTAATGCTAAAATGTAGAAAAAAAAAAGACTTGATTTTCATTTATGGCCATAACTTTTTGTATTTCAGACTTTTCTGGCTGTTCTTTGTTATTTTGTTTATGTTTCTTCCTTTTAAATAAGTATTAAAAAATCAATTTTAATTATTAAAAAAAATCTACCTGTACTACATGGATTTTCTTTTGTGACCATCAGTTGAAGGTTTACCTCAATATGATTACCTCAATATATTTTTTGATACTTTTCCTCCTTTTAAGACAGACCAGATGAAAAGTAAGTAATTGTACACATTTATTTTTATCTCAAGAAACACACTAAAAAAGGGGGGAAAGCAAAAAACTTTGCGGATTTCAGTTGCTGCGGGGATTTTGACGAACATAACCCTCTTGATAAACAAGGGAACCCTGTATAACAATCAATAACATATTAGAATTTTTTTTCTTTTATTAGGGATATAAAACAGAAAATTGAGTTTTTATTGTTTGTATAGAAATAAATGGCACTCTGGAATGCCGGCCCACCCATCAAATGTGAAATTAAATGACCCAGTCCATCTTTATTATCTGCCTAGTTCTGAAAATGTCTTGCAAAATAAAAATTTTGATGTCGCAATTCAGCTAATTTATATCGTGCATGGCGGTTAGGTTGAACATTTTCAACCGATGGCTGTTTGACACGATGAAAATGCAGCGTCCGAGCCACAAGGTAAGCAGAGCTGCATTGACTTTGTCCGGAAACAAAGACCGGCAATAACCGGTGTGAATTTGTTTGCTTTGGGGGTTTTAATCTCTAGAAGTCGAATCAGGGACAAGAAGGACTTTTCGCTTTGCTGAGACAACAACTACCTCCCCTATCTTAATCATTTATCTATTATTTAGCAAGTGCATACCAAATGGGGACGGATAATCCGCGCTATCAGATGATTTATTTACATTATACAGTGTCGCATGTCAAAGAGTACACAATGGCAACATGGAACAGAGGCTGTGTCAGCAAATAAAAGAATGTAGTCGCTGTCCGATCAAGGCAGGTCACTTTCACGTGTGTGGCAGGACGTGACAGCAACGTGAGCGGCGGATGCAAATCGGATTGCGTTGCTGATATAGCAAATAATGACATTCTGCAAATGTTAGCAACAAAACGGCAAATTGGGACAAAAAAATCTAAGTGGCGCAAGCTAACAAGGGATTTATGTTACAGCAATTTATCCACTGCATGTGCCATATGCACTGAAAAGGTGCTACTAAGAAGGTGATGTAACTTCTGTTAGAATAATTACGTATAGGTTATCCCATATTTTTTTTCTGCAATATGTATATTGCGAAGAAGTTGTAAGGAAACGGCATGTCTCCTACGGCTATACGAACAACAGCAGGCACCATGACCTGACCCAAGGACAGAACAGCATAGAGTATGTTTGTGTTTCTGAGAAAGAAGATACTGTAGCAGCATGAACTAGTATACTGCATCCCCCACGATTACAAAATGATTGTTTGCATTGTTGACTGATGTTTCCCCCAACCATTTAGGGCAGCAATGGCTGTTGTACCTTTTGGCCAACCAAAATAAATAAATGAGTGGGAAAGGTGTGTATTCAGAACGGAAGGACACCTGAGCCAGATTACTGTCCGCTCTCTTCTCCTCACAGGGAAAAGTACCTACTTGTCTTCCTTCCGGTTTGTTGTTTATTAAATGTTCTAGGTTGCTCATAAGACAATTTAGGTTTTTTGACTAAGTCAACACTGTCAGATGTACTGAGCAAAAATTCAGAGATTTGTTTGTGATTTACAGAAGAACAATATAGATATCAGAAATGTACACAGTCCGGCAGTTAAATTTCATATGGGCTCGCCATAATCAGACTTCTGAAATTATCTATTCAGCTGCTTTTGACTGTCCACCAGCTTTCATGCCAGCTATTCCTCTATTAACATGGCAGTTGGAACATACAGAAGATTTTAATTAGCCCCGTGGGTTACTGCAAAGTCCTTAGGTCCTTATAAAGGCACTATATATATGTCTAAACCATTACTATTTAAGTGCAGTTAGATTTTGTGATAGTTTAAAGTGGAGGTCAGCCCCCAGATGTTCTTTGCATTCTGTCCTATGCCCCCAAAATGAAGTTTAAACACAGGTTTTGATTTAATAATGTGTTTGTTTGATATGAATTCAGCAGCAAATTCTAGCCATTTTTATCCACCCTTCACCACTTGTTGTTGGCCAAATATGACATCACAAGGAATGACCAATCATGGCTCATCTGTTTTCTGAGTTCAGTTACGTGACTTTCATAATAATATGGTCTGTGCAGCCCCTCTAGTCTAAACACAGTGTTAAAATGGATATTGTGTTAGTGGAATATGAATTAAGCATCAAACATTATCTCAGGAGGAAGCAGACCATTTGCCACTTTTTGTCCACTGAAAATGACATCAGTGTTGCTCAAGTATTGTCACAAGAGCAAACTCAGATAACAGATTACCCATGATTGATCATTACATAAGCCCTAAGATGTAATTTTTAGATGACAGCAAGGGGCAAAATGCCTGCCCCTGAGATGCAGAAAAAGAAGTGTATTTTTCTGCTTAATTCTTATTTCACGAGCACAATAATAATCAGACTATCATGTTTTAGACTGAGTGCGTAGAACCTATTGATGTAAAGAAGTTTTTTTTTTTTGGGGGGGGGGGGTGAATTCCCTTTTAAGTGATTTTTTTTCACTGTATTTATAGATTTAAAAAATTCTATAGGACAGGTTCCCTTTAAAAAAAAGTCAACCATGGTCTGCTATTGTTTTTTTTTTTTTCTTTTTCTGACCAACATGTTACAAAAAGTTGGAAAGACTTTTAAATTATGTAAACAATAAATGTAAAAAGAAGACAGAAATAAAATTACCTTTACATAGATGTTGGCAGTAGATGTGGACCCAAATATAGTTGTTGTTGTTGTTGTTGTTGTTTTAGAGGTATGGCCCTTGTGAAAGAAAGACCGAAAGCCGCAGCATCACGAATGTTTGCTAATGAGTGGAAGAAAAACAACATTATTGCGCATAAGGGCGTGCTGGGGAGTCACGGTGAGGCCTTACTTCTTATAATAATCAGCTTTCAATTCTGGTAGACCAGGGAAAGTGAAGTCAGGCAGCAAACAACTCCCACGGTTTATTGCACCATCAGAAATGTATTTCTTCTTTTGGTCTGCATCGGCTCGCGTTGTGTACAGTTTGCAAAAAAGTTGGAGAGAATGGCATCTCTAAAAATCAACATTTTAAGATCATAATAAATTCATGAAAGAATATGATCATTCGGTTCTTTTTTTTTTTATTACATAATTGTTTATATACTTACGTAACTGCCAGTACATAGGAAACAATTGGGCGAAGGACCGGATGATGAACATTGATACTAAAAACAAAGTGTACGTTATTCAAACAACTTAAAGACAAATGTGCGAACAGATACAAAAATGGGGAAAACAAATAAACTGTCCACATAGTGATTACGTATTAGCAGCTGGAAGTAAAGTGGGGGAATTGTGGTAGAGCAAAGTAGATTCCACAGTAAAAGAATTAAAAGTAGATTTCAAAGTAAAAGAAATGTGTCATAAAATGTTTTCGATATGACTTTATATTCGTTAATAGGCAATATGGCAAAAATAAATCATAATTTTTAAGCTTTAAATACTTATAAAGTCGTAAAAATAGCTATAAGGGAGCATAGTTAGCTAGTTGGTTGCTATGCATTGAGCTCTTTTTTTTAAAATTCTGCACAACTTTTGTTACTTAAATATATAAAATATATGTTACATTTATATTTTAAAAGGGAGGGCTTTAGGTAGGTATGTGACATAAAATCTAAACAGTGGTGTTGATCACCAAAAACTGCTTAAAAATCAAGCAAACTGTTTAAATGCTACGTGACTACATGTTAAGCTTAAAGGAAGTCACATTATAAAGACTTAAAAATGACATATACACCACTCCTTTCCAGCAAAAAAAAAAAAAGAAAAGAAAAATAGGTTGGTGATCAGGGTTTTTTTTTTTTTTTTTTTAAGAAAAAAAATCCCCAGATGAACATAGTTATGGTCCCGACCACAAAGATTTTGGCATCATATCGTAATTGAATATACAAACATTATATGAAAGTCAAAAATTTGAAAAGGAAGCAACAGAGACAATTCCATTGTACATTATATCTGAAAAAGTAAAATCATTTTTTAACCAGCCGAAGGGTGTTTTTCTGAGTGGCATACAAAACATACACGTATGATATAAAATAGATATAAATAGATAAGTCATCTAACTAAAGATTTCTGTGCATTTTTAGATATGATTTAAAACTAGATGGAGACCACAAAAATAGGTCGAAACAGTATGTGGGTTCAATAGCTAAGTTTGGAACGTGAGTTTGGACTTACTTAGATGAAATCAAATTTTGCAGGAATTTAATTTTGAGGTAAGGAAGGTAATTTTGCAGGAAAAACCTCTTAGAGGATTAGCATCTGCACTAGCTATGTAACCTCATAATAGGACGGCTCTGGATGTCCAATAAAATCCAGCATCAACGACATGCAAGGGAACCTTTACGCGACCCTTTTAAGGAGCAGCCCATCACTGCTCGGTAGCCTACATTCCTTCTATTGATCTATCCATGAAATAAACGCTAAGTTAGCTGCCATGCACCTGTAATGGATTACTTTATAGCGAGCATGTGAGGTGGAATGCTTTGCTCAAAGGCATTACGACATTTTCCTCGGGACTCTTGTGAAATCAGAAGGTGAAAAATTCATAGAAGAACTGAGAAAGCGTGCTATTGAGACAAAGGAACATTTAATAATATATGCATGTGCGTGGGAGGAAAAAATGGGGAAATCCATGAGTGAGAGAGAGAATGATTGTGTGTATGCAAGAGATATTTCTGTGACCTTCTGCCTCGCAAAGCCCCCATCTGACTAAGAAATGAGCTGGAATGGAGTGATGTGACAAAGGAGAGAGGAGACTATTAATGAGCTGGAAGCATATGATAGAGGGAGCAGTGGCAATAGTTTTTTTTTTGGACATGTATCCAAGTGACAAGACCCAGCCTCATCTCTGAACAACAAAGGAGCTGCGTATATATTTCCATTGACCAGGTGGATATGTAAGTCCGTTTTGGTGTTGTATATCTATAGAATTTCATTGGAAAATTCAAATTTCATATGAATGAAAACACACTAGATTTTGGGTTATTAGCTTCCTGTAAAAAATTTTTTTTTTTCTTTTTCTCCATCAATTTACACCGAATTGAACGCATCAACTCATTTTTCTACTTGCAGAAATTTGCCTGCTTTAAGGGGGAAATTACAAATGAATGACAAGGTTAACTTTTTAAGGAATGATAAAATAGGGGAAAAAAAGCTAAAGAATTGTGAGAGTGCTTCAAAATTTGTCTGAAATCACTTGTAACTCAACTAACCGTAATTATAGCAAAAAAATGTTTTCATCTTTGCCAAGTAATTTCACAGATAAGCTTTTGGGGTTTATTTTCAGTTAGTTTATTTTGTCATTATTGGATTTCTAAACAGAAGAATGAAGGTCAAGTTGTTTGCAAAGTGTGGTTAGCCTCGTTACACAAGTATTTTGGTTTTACTGTCACTCAATACTTCTAGTATGTAAAACAATAAACTCATACTAGAATATGCATTTTTGAAAAGTCAAAACCCATGAACCCACTCTTAAATCTAAATTTAATTAAATACAAAAGTGTGGAGCTCTTAATGCTAGTAAACAGTTTTGACAGGCAAACTCGCTCAAATGAAAATATGTACTCATAGGCTAAAAATTTAGCATTATACCAACATTATAGCAAAAAATATTATTCTGAAACACTGTTTTTTAGTATTCTTTTCTGGCTTTATTATGTCCAATGCGCAGTTTTTCAAATAAGTCCACAAAATATGTGTAAAGTTTAAATACGTTGTGGCTTTATGAGATCAAAACGCTATGCTTTTAGCATCTAGCCTACAGGCATGTTTGACTATATTTGCAAGTATGTTTTAACCTATTTGCAAGTATGTTAAAACATATTCAAATAGACACTTTCCAAAGTACTTTCAACTATCCTCCAACATATTTGCCCATCAAAAATTTGGGCTCCACATTGACAACGCTACACTAGTGTAAAAATATAACGCCGTAAGAACGAACTCTGAGGAAAAATGGAAAACACAGAGTTGGCATACCAATTTTTGTCATAGTTTGATTTTCCATGTGATTAATAAACTTTTTTTTTTCCGACGCTGGCACTCTTTGCATTCTGTTGGCCACAAAAAAAAAAAAAACAGAGAGAAAAAAACTCCTATGTCAGCACGAGCCACACATAGGGAGTCAATAATCGCAGCTGAAGTTTCCCTCCCTCCTCCTCCACCCCCTCACACGGCAGTCCGGTGAATTCTATCACTTCCCCGAGATGCAACATACTTAGAAAACAAACATCTAGAAAAAAGGTCAACCATTTTCCCTTTCTTTTTCATTGGCTCCGGGTCCATGTAGCTGCGGCTTCTTCATGTGTGTCTGCCGTGGCGTGATCTTTCTATTCCTCTTGCAAACGGACCGACCTTTCTCTAAAGGCCACGCTGTGACACGGCCCACATGCAAAATTCTCTCACGGGCGCCCCAAAGACACATGCGCGCGCACGCACGCACACACACGGCGTGGCAAGGCCTCAAACACCGCAGGGGTGTAGAAGGCGCTTCCAAAATCCCTCTAACCTTTGGGCAGCCCGTAAACAAGTCCACAATGGCAGACTGATGCTTTATTATCCCTATAAACAGGGCTAATAGAACAGCCCTTCTTCGGACGCAACTAATGTTCTTTACAAGAGATACTGTCACAAAAGATCATTTGACGCTGCCTGCATTTCACTCTGAATCATAAGACACCGTCGCACGAGTGAAATGTGGAGTGCGCACGGATGGATATGGCGAATGGAAATGACACATGTAAATAAATAAAATCATTGTGTTAGCGTCAATAAAACATGACAAAAATGTACTGCGACACTGAGGATGTCATATGTTGTACAAATCAGGGGGGCACAATGGCAGACTGGTTAGCACGACTGGCTGGCAGTTCAGAGGTTGTGGGTTTGCTTCCGGCTACAATGACACCAGTGTTACGTATATTCAACTGCTGTAAATGGTTAGCGTCCATACAAGGTAACAAACTAAAATAATTGGTAAATATCGGTCGATGTTTGAAGGGCCATAACTGGCGGATTTAATAAGTCGTCCAATTGGTCCGGTCCCAGTAAAATGTTAACCTAAAGGATAATGGTGAGCTCGGATAACTTTAAATAAGTGTTTGACGTTAATATGTCTACACATTTCAGAATGTTCGTTCATTTGGAGACGCAGCACTGTCTTTGCCACACATTTGCATGTCGCTCTTGGCACGTCACGGTACATTTCAGGTCGTCTTCTCTCAAATCCCTCCAAACTGCTCTTGTCTCTTAATGATGGATTAGACTTCTCATGCTATGACCGCTCAGCCGGCCCTAATCCGTGCACGGTTGGAGCTGTGAAAGGCAGACCAAGGCCAGAAGCAGGCAGCGGCAGAGGAGGTGGGCGGAGGGCATAACTACACTTATAGATCAAAAGCCGCAAATAGCCCCTTACATTTTTTCACGGTGAAATGGAAATGACCGAAACGGTCATTAAAACAACTTCTGATTGGGAAGAATTCCCGACAAGGAACGGCGGTTCTTTGGATTTTTTCTGGTTTCGTTCAATATTTTTTTAGATGTTCTCAAGACATTCTGGAGGAGACTTAAATGTTCTTAAGCTGTCTTGTTTTTTCTTTATGTCGCGAGGAAATTTTGAACATGTTCAAAATGACAGGAAAAAAACTAGGAACGACCGTTTCAAAATGTCAAGAATGTCTTGCGAACAATTGCGACCTGAAACGAATCCTGACGTATAAAATCAACGCATCTCAGTCGGGTAGGGGCTTTTTTGAAATAATAAAAACTAAACTCATGCAAAATAAAACTGAAAGTTCCTTGGAAATTAAAAAACAAAAACAAAGTGAAACCACATTGTAGGTAAATACAATAAAACGATATATGATACTAGAGTTTTTGAGTTTTATTTCTATTTTTTTAGTATTGCTATACATTCATACAGTTCTAATTGTAGCTTGGTGGTTGTAGTTTATTAATAAATGATATACACAGCAATAGGGGCAGCAATAATGAACCACTACTAAATGAATAGACATACATTCTGAGCAAATCATGGAGTAGATGGAATGGAAGAAACTGTATACGTATGATGATGATAATAATATCATGTAGTGCAAAATATTATGTATTTAGCAGCTTTCCTGGACTGTGCAGGGTTTGTAAGGTGCATGTGTGCATGCGGTAAAGTGACCGGTATATACTGTAGTCATTTTAAAAAAAAGAAGCTATTTTTTTTTTTAAATCAACCTTCACTGCATGTATTTAATCTAAACTCTAACAACTAAGAAAAACTAGTTGAAATTAACTATATTGAAAACCCAAGAGTTAAAAACTAACTACAATAAACAATCCTAAATTTTTCTAACCCTGATTAGAAGTTAATTTATGTTGTTTGACAGATTAATATATAGAAGATGTTATGACAGATAAATAATGTACCCCAGATTTTGTGTTAATTGTGAAAGAGAAGAGTGCTTTGGCATATGTTGCGCCTGGACAGAAGTCACCTGAATAACAATAAACAGTAATTTCACAAGGCCCATTATGATACACAAATTTGCAAGACAGCAATAAAAACATACAGGAGCCCTTTTAAAAATTCCACACGGTGGATGCTTTGTTCTTGGTTACTGTGAAGGTCTAGATGATTAGAAATACAGTCTCATAAACGGGAGCCATAAAAAATGTGTTTTATGAAGTTTAGTATTATGAAGTGGAGTTGATCTCTGACATTTCACAAAGGCTGAAAACCTTTATCATTTCCTCCTCTTTCACATTTAGCTGGATTTTCATTACAATTAGTTGGAGGCATATGAAAAACGGTGTTTCGTGAGGTCACTTTGACATTGCGGAAAGACTGCAGTCGCACAATAGGAAGAATGACAATGTAGAAACACTAATAAGCAAATTCATTTTATACAGGATACATCTATCAAAATATGACATCATTCATGTCATGTTGTCATGTCCCAAAACAATGCACTGCTAAATAGAGTTCCGTAAAATATTTAAATCATACTCAATCAAACACATTTTCCAATATTATCATCACCTACAACACACAGCGAGAGAGATCAGCATATAATACAATAATTCATAACATGATGACTGAAAATGAAAAATGCAACAAAAGACCTGGGATTTAGCCTATTCATTTGTGTCCACCGCAGTGGACATTTGATTTTGGTCTTTATAGTTTGAGTTACAAGTCATCAACTCCTATTGTGCTCTGTAGAGGACATTCTTGCTTTGGCTGGGATGAAATTAACATTGCAGTCTTACTGAGACAAAATTGACACAACAGTAGACACAAATTAATAGGTGTAGGTCTGAGGAGACTATGAAAACATTTTCAACAACATGATGACTGGAAATGGATAGTACTACAAATCTTGCATTGGCTTGGTCTGATCTTTAATTGATCTGATCTTTAATTTTCTCATGTCCTCCTGAGATCTTGCCTGTTCCTTTGTGTCCTCTATAGTGGACATT
Organism: Hippichthys cyanospilos; assembly: GCF_059441005.1. Taxonomy (NCBI): domain Eukaryota; kingdom Metazoa; phylum Chordata; class Actinopteri; order Syngnathiformes; family Syngnathidae; genus Hippichthys; species Hippichthys cyanospilos. The sequence continues at coordinate 10,061,002 of NC_142389.1, read as the reverse complement.
TGTTTTTGGTCTTTATCATTTGACTCATTTAAACTATCCTACTTAATCCTACTGGGCCAAGGAGAGGACATCTCGGCCTCCCCATTCACTTTGCTGTCTTGCTGAGACAAAATGGACAAAACAATGGACACAAAAGTCCACTACACACGTAACCTTCTCGCTCTGAGATTGTATGTAGAGTTTAAAGGCGTCAAGTTCAACACGTCCACTCCGTCAATCAACTAATAATAAACAACATTTCAAACATATATTTAATTCAAATGAAGTTGAGAGGGAAATCTCCATTTTTTTGCGTGAAATAGTCATGTCTCTGCAATACAATACAAGGGCTAGCTCTATGTTCTGATTTAATCGCAAAGAGAACGGTTCTATCGGCCTCACTCATCAGAGGATTGCCAGCACAATTAAAAATCCATTTTTCATGATTCCTAATCATTTCAGGGAATTTTATAATGTCTCAAACACTCCACACAGCTTTATCCAAATTGGGTTTTAATGAGTGGACTCACACTCTAATGCTCACGAAATACAAACTGCAGTCATTTTAATTAGTTTTGTTCATTGTTAAAGGAGCACTGCACCGTGTTCGTTTCTTCAGGTTCGGATTCTATCAAACAATGTTACTGACATGTTAGAACACATGTGAGTATGGGCCAAAGGAACGGGACCACTTGGTGAAAATGCTAATTTTACATGGGAGTGAGAAAAAAAAAAGAAAAACCAAGAAACGATGTCGAATTTTTAACCCTATTTTCTACCAAATGTTCTGTTTTGAAACTTAAAATACAGAAGACAACTGATTAGTATGCGCAAAACTTTGTTTTAGATTAAGAGTTCAAAAATCCGTAGGAAAAAAGACAAAACAAGATTTCAACCTTGGCTTTTCGGCCCATTGCTTCTCTATGTACAACGAACAACTGTAGTAAAAAAAAAAAAAAGTGGTCCCATTCTATAGGCTTGTAACCTTTTAGTTGTTTAAAAATGACTTTTGGGGTTACATATCAAGAAGAAAGGAAGCATGGGAAGTATTTAACCTATTCGAGCCCAAAGACACATTTTTAGTTATACTGTATTTTTTAAATTATTAAACTATTATTAATTACTACCAGCTATTTTTAGACCATCATTTAAGAAGATACTTTGAAAAATTTTGAAAACAGAAGTACAGTGGTGCCTTGACTTATGTTCCTTAAATAATTTCATAACGGGAATTTTCATAAGTAGAGCTGCTTTTTACATGTAAACAGTAAACACACATTAGTATTACATTTCTGCATAATAATGACATAGTGACATAATAAAATACATCATGTAAAGAATAATAAAATGATGATCACTTTTTTTTTACTTTTTTGTCTTATGATTTTCTCTGTTTTTCATCGGGTTGTTTTTATTACATTCAAGTATTTGTCACATCTTTTCGCGTGCTTCGGCTCATTTTCATGACCAGCAGTGGTTGTACTCGGATGTTTTGTAAAGTACCCATCCAGGGATGTTTGCCTTTGGCGACTTTCAATTCTTTTATTATCATGGATGAGGATTCTTGTCTTTTAAAATAGTAATAACAATAATAAATAATAAAATTCTTATCAAACACGTTTTTTTAAGGAGGGTAGCTGACACCCTTGATTAATGCCTACTGAATATAAGCAAATTGAGCACTGAGGGATAATTTGGACCATTGGATGGCAGTGTTTCCACAAATACAACATAGATGTTATCTACATGCAATTCTAGTGGATACCACCCATATTTACATATAGCACGCGATATTCTGTCGCCTTTGAAAGATGAGTGAAAATGATAAAAATTCTTGTCCTCAAGGGGTTTCCTTATCCGATCATGCTCGGCACTGAAAGAGCTCATAATCTATTGAAAATCGACAAAACAACTAACTTCTTTTCACCGGCACTATCTATCACTTTCTTGGCGAATCTGGTGAATAATCACGTATAAACGTGCAGTAAACAGAAAGAAAAACCCACAAAAAAGTTGTGCTCGCCTCAGTGATTTACCGATGTGATTGTCGTATTCTCCCCCTTCTTGTAATGGTAAGATCTAGCAGCGGAGGGAAAAAATTGTGGGTTGTGATGACACATTACATTACAGTCTCGTTTGAGTGAGTGATGATGGAGTCTTGTGTCTGATTTTCATACACCAACGATTTTTGCTTTTTGTATCTTGAATGTATCCGAAGGCGTTTCAAAACCTATTTTTTTCGTACACAAAAGACATTAATAAGTAATAAGGTACTACTGTACATGGGATTGAATGTCTGCACTCTAAAGAAAAAGTTGCTTTCGTAGGTGCTGCTGTTTTGGATAGCGACAGCAATTAGCTATTCTCACCTGTACACGTACTACCTGTTGTTGTTTTTCTGATGGGAAAAGGAAGGCGGCTATTTGCAGGGAGGCGTTTATTTGTCTTGAGCATTATTCCATCTGACAGTAGCCATGATCCTTGCACTTTGAATTTAAGTTCCTGCACTGTGCTTCTAGTCTAAGACAACCATCTGTCAAAACTAATAAATTCTTTTGCGCCTGCCACCATCTCCGTGCGTGCTTGTTGAGCCTCTGTCTTTTGTCTATGGCGTGTGTGCGGGCGTGTGTGGCGCTGACCGCTTTTATTGCTAAGAGAGAAGAATGAATTGGCCCTGGGGGACAAATAAAGGTCTACAGCAGGCTCCGGTGTACAGAGGCAGACACAGGTGAAGCGATGGGAAGGCAATCTATTTTCCCGTGAGCACTGAGTGGTCTTTAACGCTCCGCGCCATGCCAAGCCGGCCGACCCGTTGTCCTGGTAACAGCACACAACTAAAAAACCACTAGAAATACTTCAGGGGCAGCATGCTAAGCCGGAACACAACACGTCACCCGACTGAGTTTAGTGACTAACGTTTGGCGAAATCAGCGTGGGCGCATGTGCAATCTAGCATGTTCACAACATTGTTTTTAGGATTTCACCAAGAAAAAAAAATGGCAGCAACAGCCTCGGATATGGCGCAGTGCTCTGAAATGAGATAATGAACCGTTATGTAAAACAAAGAAAAGACGGTCACAGCGGTGTGAGTTGGCTGCTCAATAATTTCCTCGTAATTAAACTGGTGTTGTTTCTTTTTTCATTTTTCCCATCTTGTTTCCCATTGCGGCACCCCAACAGGTGGTTAAACAAGCCCTCGTTGGACAGAAGACCCTTGCTAAGGTTTGAACATCTGTTTAAGATTAGATTTTAAAAGGGATTTTTAGGGATATACTAAGCAAACGAAGATTAGAATTAGATTTGACCTGGTTTTACATACACATTGCTAAGATCCAACCAGGAATTTTAAGTAATAAAAGGTTAATATTTTGATGATAATTAATTTGATGAATAAATGAATTTTCATTAGTACCTTTAAAAATTCATTCATCCATTTTCTAGAGCAGCTTATCCCCACAACGGTGCATGCTGGTGGCTATTCCAATCCCGGCTATTTTATGTTTTTTTATGCTTCGTCATGTGACATAAACTAAGCCATGACTGGTTGTGATCTTATGCCTGAGCACGTGTCAATTTCAGCCAACAGCAAGGGGAAAAATGTTCTCGTATATTCATACTTAAAAAAAAATGAATTAATTATATATATATATATATATATATATATATATATATATATATATATATATATATATATATATATATATATATATATATATGCAAAATAATGTATCAAAAATATAGAAAAATTAAGACGTTTTTATGGCTGAAAGGGCCAAATAGTTTTTGAATTATTATGTTTTTGAATTCTTATGAATTTTTATGAATTATTATGTATTTCCCCCTAAAATTATCGCATGACCACTCAGTCGACTGGTACACCAATCGTGAATGAAAATGCCACATCCTCATGAGATAATTTATTACACATTTCAGGGAGCATAGAGTATGGCTCCACACATAAAAATCTCAGTAACTGGCTTTTGACATTGTAGGTGCTGTGGTTTTAGTTCTTTACTACATGATAACAGCTAGACAGTTTTGAGATTTCAACAAATCCGACTCAGATTCCAAAACATTCGCAGAAAAGTATATAGAACACAACCAAGACTCCTCAGTTTCACTTTGTTCTTTTTCTATGTTTTTCCTGGGCGCTATAACGCCTCATTATTTGTGTGATTTTTTTTTTAACTTGTAAATCATAGGTGCACTGACATGCTTAACATGCTGACAATGACTGTTGGTATTGTCAGATAAGTTGTTTCCTGAAAGCTAATGGTAAAATAATGTCATCTCTTAAATAACTCCGGTAGCAATTAACTTGCAGGTCGTGACTGTATGTGCTCCGGTACAGAATTAACAATCGCTGCAGCAACTCGGCAGCACAAGCCAGATAATAATGCTTTTGATCACTCAAAGCCCCACTACTAAAACCCTCAAATTAAAAGCTTTAACCTGATAATTAGCAGCATGTAGCCCCGCTAAGCTCCACTCGCATGCCTTGTCAGTTCAACTTTGGAACAAAGGAGGAATTCCGGAGGACAAACAATCAGGCAAGCGCGCACTTTGTTGCTTATTGGATGCACACGGGCTTTGACAAAGTCGTCTAACTCGCTCTGCTGAGATGCGACGTGCTCGCGGGGATTTAAGCAGCTTAAACGCTTGTTTGGTGATTGATGTCCATATTAAGCGAGGCGCTTTGGCAAATAAAGTGCATCATATAAATGCCGACTTCAGCAATAGTGTGGTCAGTGTCTTTGATTTACTGCATTGTCTTTTAGTTCGTTCATATCATTGCTTTCGTGCAGGTACAGCTCATAATAGAAAATGAAATGCATGTTTTGATAAGTTGTCCCTTATGGGAAAAATGGACGGTCCTGAGACAATTTTATGATTGTAAGCTGTTGTGATAAAAAAAAAAAAAAAAAAAACATATTTATAGTCAAATTAGATTCATCACTATAAAGGTCATTTTCATTTTCCATGCATTACAATGGTAGCTTATGTAGCTAATGTGAGTCATGCTAGCATGCTAGCAATCTTGCTTTGCGACTGCTGTGGAGGCATTTACATGTGTTGAGACCCAGAATTACTCATTATATATTATATATTAATGAAATATAAAGCAACAGACGTGTAATGAAATGCCTGTGACTAAACCATATCTGGATAATTAGTATACACGCCTTTTGACATTTAGATACAATAACACATTTCAGGAAATACACAAAAACATTGACTGCAAAGTAGATGACATTGGTTGTTAGTAGCTGGAAATAAGTGTTCACTCTTAACATCAATTCATATATATATATATATATATATATATATATATATATATATATATATATATATATATATATATATATATATATATATATATATATATATAGAGAGAGAGAGAGAGAGAGAGAGAGAGAGAGAGACACACACACACACAAAGTGTTTGCTCGCCAACTTCTCACAATCTCAATTGGGTGGGTGTGTGCAACACAAACTGTAGCTGGCCCTTTAAGAACAGTTGCAATGTGGGAATGGGCTTGGGGAGGGCGTAGGGAGTGCTCCGTGCTACGGCAAAAGTTGAAAAGTTGTGAGCGGTGCTCATCATTCATTAATGCATTCTGCTATGTGTTAAAAAAAACAAAAATAAAGTGGCCAAAAAAAGACGGAGATTATTTAGCATATGAAAAAAAAAAAGCTTTTTACTAAACGCATTTCATACACTTTACTGCATTTTTTTTTTTTTTTTTTTTTTTTGTCGAATTTGGAAAGCAAAACGGTGGAACGTCTGCCAGCTTTGTTCCACGCTGGACGAGAACTGTGTGAGTGTGTGTGCTGCACATATCTGGCCACAAACATAAATATTGAAACAAGTTTGCCTTTTTTCAAATCTCTGTCAATGTTGATTTAGAGGGCTCGGGGTGGAATGAAGCATCGTGCGCACTCACATGCTCATATTCTCTCGGAAACAGCCTCTAACAAACTTGCAGGCGCTCAGGCACGCGCACGCACGTGCGCACAATCACAAACATTAACAACGTATTCTTGTTAAACCTGAAAAAGTAAGCTCAGTTCAATAAACTTCAAATTTTTGACAAAAACATCAGCCATTTCATTTCTTCGTTTTTAGGTTTCGGATTGGCATTTCTGCAATTGAACTTCAATTTGAACCTTATGAATGTGATTTCAGGATTACGCCAAATAAGATCCTGTAGGGGACAGGATGAAGGAGCAGAAGCAAGATGGGAGTAGTTCCAGTGGTGAAAATGCGGCGGAATCCGCACGTGAGGAGAGAGGAGATGACATGACACATACGGTATGTCAGCGGCGTAATTGAAAGCTGCAGAGCTGAAAATGCGGAACAGAAGGAAAGAGCGGACGGCAGAGGAGGCGCAAGGTCGTACGTGCCGGGCTGCCTGGTGTCATGTGTCAGCGTGGAGGTGTGGTGGGGGTGAGGAGGGAGGCCTGATAGCAAGCGAGGAAATGTCACATGCAAATAAAGCATTATAATACACCTTAATGAAAACATCCGCAAAAGGCCAGAAAACAAGGATGGGATTTGAATCTTAAAAATATGCAATTATAAAAACATTGAGGGGTGTTATTTATTTATTTATTTGGTTGTTTAAGGCAGAAGAAAAACAATGATGTTAGATATGTTTCACGAGACTATTGTATTTCATCAGAAAGTCATATGTAAGAGGAGGAGAAGTGTTCACGCCCACAAAGGTGCAACTTTTAATTGTGTTTCTGCAAAAACACCAAAAGAAAGAAAGCTCCTCTCACATATGAAAATGGCCCACCGGGGTTATGAGTTTCAGCGTTGATAGTTTTAGTTAGTAGTTAGTTTTGTTTTAGATTAATTGTATTTTTAGTTTTTTGTATGTCAAGTGTTTGTATACTGACTATGAGTCAAGAGTACCTAAGTAACAAATTACAATTCTCAAATGAGTGACATTCCTTCTTATGTATAGAATGCAATAACAAACTAAAAGCATCTACCATAAACAATAAAAGCTTACATATGGTGTTAAGAGCCAAACATGAAATATTATTTAAAATTATTTATAACAGTTAGTTGGGAAAAATAGTTATAAATAGTACTCATTACCCTATATAAATTCAAATGTAATTTCAGCACGTTGTTTTAAGCTTTTTCTAATGCAAAGTAGGTCGTTTTATTTAATTTTCTAAGTGTGAAGGGTAAAAGCGAGTCTACAAATGGGGGTTATGAAATCACTGACAATTATTTTCTATTTAATAAAAATGAAAAAAATGGGATTATTTTGTCATCCTCTCATTTGTTTGTTTCTGAGTTTCACAACTAGTATATTGAGAAGCAAATTTTACAGTGAGCTTTACAAAAAAATCTGGGGTGGTGCTTTTTTATGAGATTCTCCAAAATAGTTGGAAATGTGATATAAATATTTAAAATAGGTTTTCACAAATACAGCCAGCAACACTTACAGTAGATGTAGGGCTGCATAATTGATTGAATTTTAATTGCATTTGCAATATTAGCTGCCACGATTGATTGAGCTGATCCTCTGCGACATTAACATTTAAAAGCCTGCTACCATACATGTCAAATCAAGCACTTAATCATCCTACCACCAGGGGGCAATGTTTCTCACATGTTTGCATGGCAAAAGCCTCTGCTTTTCTCACCCTAATATACTATTTACCAGTGTGAAATGGAGTTGAGTTTCTCACCTGATTCATAACATATACAGTGCTAGCTTTCAACTGAGACCCAAAATTGGAATACTTTTGGTTTGAAATGACCGAAAATGAAATTTTGACTGATAAATGATTAAAATTTGCTTAGAAGCAAATAAAGTTCATGGTTCTAAGGAAGCTTCTTTTTTTTTGTTGGTTTGCACTCATCAAGTTTTTGCCATATTTTGGGTGAATTTGTTTTAATTATTAATTACTTTATTTATTTTAGTTTATGATTATTATTTGTAAGTATCAAGCCTTGAAGCCTTGTTTGTATAAAAATTAAAAGAATAAAAAGACATGTTTAACCAAACATGATGAATAATAGTGATTAATAATCGTGATTTGAATGTTGACCAAAATAATCGTGATTATTTATTCTGGCCATAATCGTGCAGCGCTTGGACGGCAATATTTTTTGGAGGGTTCAAGAAACAAAACTTAAAAGTTTCGCCAGTTTTTTTTTTTTTTTTTTGAAGAAGTAATAGTTTCATCATCTACTACAAAGTTACTTCTTTGTGTCGGCACCTATGAATAAGTTTTAGATATTCCAAAAATAAAGAAAAGCACGAAACTACAGGGCTGCTGACCGTGCAATCATCAACTCAATTTGTGTCAAATGACTTGCAAGATGTTGCACGCACTGAAGACAATTAAGGAGGTGATAATGTAGCTTTGGTTCACAGGAAGGACACGCTATCGGGCATAGTTGAGGGCGGAAAAAGATGAAGCGCAAACCAGCTCCAGCCCATTTTTTTTTCTTTTTTTTTTTTGCCTTTCCTCCTTTGCAACCCCCTGACCCTCGGCGGCTCTCGCTCTTCTCATCATCTGCATTAAATGTTAAGCAACATACATTAGTAAAGATGGCTGAATGATCCTGAGCGAGATGAAGATGTGGGAGCATGACCGGCAGGGCAGAAAGTTTCATTTGCGAATTAAATGTCACACTTATAAATAATGAATGTTACTCGGATGCATTTTATCAAGCATTTGACCAAATATTGCAGTTTATACTTTCATAACAAGGGCTACATGACTGTGCATCTCCTCGGAAGATTAACTTGACTGTGTGCAGTTTTGTGGAACGGCCGCGTGCCACAGTTGGAATGGTAATTGTTGTTAATGACGGCATATCCACATAGCAAAAAAAATCATCTGAAGCCCATGTGTCAAATTTGCATTGAGGATTTTCATTTTAGACCTCTATTGTAGGTTTCTATATCTATTTTTCTTGCAATTTTTCTTCCTATTAAGTCAGATTAGTCAAAATATTCTACCTCTACTACATAGATTTTCCATTAAGTGGAGTTTGCATGTTCTCCCCGTGCCTGCGCTGGGTCTTTCCAGGCACTCTGGCTTCCTCCCATGGGCCAAAGACACACTTTTCAGGTGTATTAGACTCTGTAAATTGTTCTTAGGTGTTAACGGGTGCGTATATGGTTGCTTGTCCCTGTGTGTGCTGCGATTGGCTGGCTACCAATTCAAGGTGTCCCATGCCTATTGCCAGCAGACAGCTGAGACCAGAAAAAATGGCATTTTATGCATTTTTTTTTAACAAAAGAAAAAAAACTAATGTAAAGGAACAAAAGCATTAATAAAATTCAATCTCTACTTTGCAGGCAAGTTGCAATGAACCATTGATGCTTTGAACCTTGTTTCTTTGACTTTGATGATTTGGACAATGTTCTACAGTTTTATGTTGGCATGCAAAGAGTAAAGACATATACTTGACCAACAATGTGTGGTTTCTTCGTCTTGCCACAACATTACGACTAACCATAAAACATTTGAAGTTTTTCATTTTTTGAAATTACACAATCAATTTGCGGGCCGGATTAAACCCATTTGTGGTCCAGAACCGGCCAGCGGGCCTTATGTTTGACACCCCTGCTACAACAGGTATAGAAATAATAAACCAACACTGTGATCACCTATGAATAACAACTTGAGATTTTGTACGATTTCCTTAAAAAAAAAAAAAAATCAAGAATTTAATTACTACAGATGAATGAAAACGCGTAGACAAAAACAAGTCTAATTTTGTCACCGCTTGAGCAGTGCAGCCAGCCTGAAGACTGCGTTACACCAAAGGACATATATCTATCTATCCATGTGTCTTTAACTTGTCGGTGGTGCAGATGAAATCCTTGCTTTCCCATTATCTCCACTGGCCCTTTGTGTTGCAGCGCTTGTCGCTATGAAGCAAATTGTGCAGCATGGCACAAATGACTTCATCTACGCTCAAATAGGCCACATTTGCCCTGATAGTTTCCCATCACCCATTTCAGCTGCAAGCCCCTTTTCTTGTTTGTATGCGGCACTACCCCCAGCCCGTGCCCCCTTGATCTTGATATCTGACTTCCTCACCCGTTGTCCATACCGGTGTTCTTATTTGCGCACTCTTCCTCATCCATCTTTCGCATGGAATCTACCAGAGTAACACGTTTTCTATTCACTTTCCTCTTGATTGTTTGTTCCTGTCAACATGGTATTCATCACTGTGTTGTATCTAAGGCTGGTAAAAAAAAAAATGAACCAAGTCAGGTCAGTCCATTTTAAATACAATTCCAAAACCTATTTTGCGCCACAGTCCTTTCTTTCAGACGTATGCAGTGTTGCAATGTGGGCAAGGAAGAAAGAATTCCACCCCAAAACAAAGAAATGACAAAATTAATAATGTTCAAATAATTAGGGCTGTATTATCCAAGAAAAATATAATCTGTCATGACAAACAGGTGTTCACATTTCAATCAATAGGGAGCAGTCAAGCACAAAACATGCTGGTCTGCTCGTGAAGAAGAGTAAGAACAGAAAGTTATTGACCTCATCATAGCATGGAGGATTTATTATTAACGCTGCGTCTATAAGTGACTTTTACATTACATCAGTGTACGTGTACAAATAACATTGTATTTGTGAACAAAATGGTAGCTGATGTTTGTTGACCTTAAATGGTAAATGCTAGTGTGCTAATGCTCATCGCAATTGCTAACCAGTTAGCATAGACACATTTGTTAGTGTCTAAGCATTCATATGTAAGGAAGGTAATAAATAATAGTTATTTCCACTCATACTAATATTGAACCTGACTCGATAAAAATAACGAAGGGGTAGGGGCTCTTAATTATATGATGGAATAATAATTGCATCCCACCCATAAATCATGAGACATCATCAGAATAGCGAGGGGGTCCTTTGCTGAGCACGTAATGACTCAGCAGGGTTCCTTCAATGACTCAGAAGAAAGAGACAAAAAAAATATCCATTACAGTGGACACAAATTAATACACTGGGTGTCAGGAGGATATGCCACTCAAGAGAAGAATTCCGTTCTGAAATGTTGTCTTTAAAAAGCCTGCACATTCAAATACCATTTAAATTGTCGTGGGCGTGGTATTGAGTCCTGTGGAACGCCAAGATACAAATATATAGAAATAAGGTCTGGGAAAATGACGGTAAGTGGAATGAGTCATCGTTCAATTATGATATAAAGGAGAAGAGGATTTATCAGGACACTAGCTCTTACAATATTTCTGCCACATGCATATGGTACACCAACCAATCTAATGCAGAATTTAATAAAAAAGTCTGCAGTTCACATCTTTCATGAAAGATCACACGTCAATCAAAGCCTTACTAAAAAATACAGTAGTGTGCGCGCACACACACACATACTACACTGTATATATATGTACTGGGTGACCCAGGGGTGAACCGGAGCTGATTGCAGTCATCTGTCTGTTAACTACATTTTCTACAGGAGAATGACATTGTGATTAATGGCAGATGGAGGGGGCAAGAAAAAAAATGCACTGGGTTGGGTAGAGAACAAAGGATGAAAGTGGAAGAGTGGCGACATAGATAATCAGAAAAATAGAGTTGCAGAGAAACTGAAGATGATGAGAGAATATTGGGGGAAGGGGAGATAATCATCCCACTTTTCAGTGACCTATGAGGTGAACCCCTCTTGGCGGCGCAATTAGACACAGGATGGCTGGTGGCAGAAAAATAGTCCAATGGAGATGATAAAAATGGGAGATAGCGTCAGATCTCATTTGACGCCGCTGGGAAGTGAACGTTTCATATCTAAACGTACCTTGGCTCACCTTGTTAACCCTTGTGTAGTCAACAGAGGGAACAGCCTCAGTGTACATGGACCAGCAAAAAAAATTGAGTACTGTACATGTTGTCTTCTCACTCAGGGCATTATATTGATCTCAACTTGCGTGTCCTGGCGGTCGTAAAACACATTTTACTTCGGACAGCATCCCCACTGAGCCTTGTGCATGAACTGACAAGACAAGCACTACAGTTCAGTTCGATACAATACACACACACAACCAAGAAGAAAAACACAATTAAGCAAAGAAGTTCTATGTTGGGATGTGATTTTGGAAATATCTGGCAAGTTCTAAATCAAATCTCCTACGAGCAATTGATAGCCTCATAATATACTGTATACTCAACATTCCATCCACCCTGAACTGGTTGCCAGCCAATTGCAGGGTACATAGAGATCAACAACCGTTTACACACACAATCACACCTAAGGACTATCTATTATGTCCATTACACCTGCCATGCACATTTTTCGAGTGTGGGTGCAGGCTCGGGGAGAACATGCAAACTCCAAACAGGAAGGCCAGAGGCGGCTGGATTGGAACTCGGGTCCATGAACTGAGAGGCGACTGTGCTAACCACTGCTGCACCGAGCCGTCCTAAACTTAGCTCATAACTTATAAATCTTGTCCTGTCTTCAATAGGGCCTTGTCCCAATCTTATGGCATCTTATAAAAGAGCACAAGTGTTATTTTTGGCACTCAGCATCTAGTGCAGGTACGGGCAAACTACAGCTACATCCAGCCTGTTGGTCTTTTTAATCTGGCTGTCTATGATGGCACAGAATTCAAGTTTGGTTTGAATGATTCCATTCATTTAATTTTGACTTGTTATGACAGACTACCAACATCGGGTGTCACAGTAGGCGCAATGAAATGATTTTGCCAGAGTCGAGGAAGAATGAGACCAAGTGAGCGAGAGGGCCAATGAAATTATCGCTCTTCGGTCATATCAAAACCTATCTGCAGTAATATCAAAGAAAAGAAAGTTGACAGTGAGTGCTGGGTGTTGAAGAAAGAATAGACGCATGTTTTTTTTTTGTTTGTTTGGTTTTTTTTTTCATGTAGTCCAGTCCAAGGCTGTATGTCTTATTTGCCAAGAAACTGTGGCGGTTTTAAAAGAATATAATAGCAGCCGTCACTTGTCCACAAAGGCGTCTAATTATGCTGGCAACTATTAACGCAAGAATGTACAGCTACCACTGACAAAAGCCAGCAAGCCTTTTCTCAAAGAGAAGTTTCTTAAGGTAGAAGTTTCTACAAGGTAGACACCTCAAGTATTTTATGTCCTGAGACCAAGAACACATTTGAAAAAACTAACTTCATCATGCAAGGTCAGGGACTTGCCGTATTGACGAGCATGCAACTACCAAGCTAAACAAATAAGCGGCATCATTTATAATCTTCTTTGACACTGGACAAGAGCAATGACTGATATAAAGGACACTGCTCATTTCGAGATAATGCAGGACTTTTTGTATATGGGATCACTGAAAGGAAAAACATGGAGAAAGGACTTATCTAACAGGGTATCAACACTCATACAGAGGCACGAGTTACAGTACTTTGGAGTGCAATCTTTGGAGTCGTAAACGTTACCACAGACGGATCACCAAATCTGACCGGAAAAACGATGCTTAAAAGGTAATGTAACACTGCATACTTCACTAGGAAGCACTGTGTAAAACAGTACTGTACTGTTTACAAATGCATTTTTCTTTTTATATGTATTGTATCTTGTTGCTGTCCCAGTCCGTCAAATTTTAAAAGTCAATGTGGGCTCTGAGCCAAAATGTTTGCCTACCCCTGATCTAGTGCAACCTGATGAGCCTAGAAGGTGGCTCCTCCCAGTTGCCGTCCCTTCTGAAGGTTTCTTATTTTCCCCAAATGGGGTTTTTCAGTTTTTCCTAACTTTTCTGGGAGCTTTGATCAGGGGATGCCGCTGTGTATTGGTGATGTTCTGTGTAATGCTATCTAGTGTAACCTGATGAGTATGGAAGGTGGCTCCTCGCAGTTGCAGTCCCTTCTGAAGGTTTCTTATTTTCCCCAATTGGGATTTTTCAGTTTTTCCTGACTCTTCTGGGAGTTTTGATCAGTAGATGCCATTGTGTATTGATAATGTTCTGTATGATGCTATCTGTAATTTCTTTTTCACCTTTAAAGCACTTTTAGACTCTAGTGATTCAGGAGTATACAAATGAACTTGACAAATGTGATCAGTTTTCCCAGTAAACAACAGGGAATAGTTTCCATGGAAAGAAAAATGCAAATAGGTCAATCTGTGATTAGGCGGGAATTCACTACACAGGTGTGATAATAGCCCTGAAACCGCAGGTGAGGATGCAAACGAGTTTTGACTTCCCCCGCCCGCCTCAAAAAGACAGAGGTACTAATATGCCGTAATGAGCCTCAGGGTCTCAAAATATTCACATTTCAGGTCAAAATCATTGGTATGATAGAGGTGACCTGACTGCCATGACGAAGAGGAAAAATTCGCCCGCTTTGGGTCTCTGGATGACACTAATATGTTTTAATGAGCCGGCAAACACAAAAATGTGCTCGTTAAGATTTGGGGATAGTCTAGCAGGGCGCTCCATACCGGTTCTAACATTTTCTTTTGGTCTGATTTGTTCGTGCAAAAGATGAGAGATTGTTTCTCAATATCCCAATTTTTCCTCTGGGGCTAAGGACATAATGACAAATGATGGCAAAGTACATCAGAGTAGGCTGGAGGAAAGAATTCCAAGCGGCAGGCGTACCTTGGTTTTCCTATCATGACTCATCTTCATTTTGTTCCCCACAAAAGAAATGTTAATATCAATAAAACATGCATCTTCTCCATGTCTTTAGGCTCCCATCCAAAACAGCGGCCTACTAAAGCGGCGGGCGCCTGTAACATATGCATGCATGAATGATTAGCCGTTCCAATAATTTTGTATGCGGAATAATCATGGGAAGTTCAAACATGTTTCCTTTTGTGCCGCCACACTTTCATCTTGCTGTTTGATTCCCTTGACGATTTTTTGCATTTCAGCGCAGTTGGACTCCGCATGTACCCTGACGGAGACAGAAGCGCTTCATGGCAAGTTTGCCCCCCAACGTAAACAAAGATACTCAAAGTATATTTCTGTTGACACATCAGGGCTGAGGCGCACCTTTTAAGCACTAAAATAGCACGAATGCCATTTAAAATGGTAAATGGTAAAACTCTTAATAACAAGAGTCCATAAAAACATTAAGGATCAAGAATGACAGCACACTTGCCACCCCATTTTGGCATGTTGAAATCTGCATGTTGTTGGAGGAAAGGGCTGTACTGTACATCATCAGTTACTGTGGGTATTTTTTTGGGAACGTAACCTCCATGATAAACGAGGGAAGACTAAGGTCCATAGCAGGGGAGCATGTGTGATTTGACGTGGAATGACCCATTAGCAAGATTTATGGGTACGATAATTTTTTTTCCCCACATAAAAAATGTAAACTGGATTAAAGAACTTCTGGATGCTGATTTATAAACCCAGAAAATGATCAAGTACTGCTATTGATTGGACAGTCATGGCATGAACTTTCCTAGAGATGATGACCTCACGCTCTAAATTGGTTTAGGTCTTCAGATCAATTCTACTTATCCTGTTTTTGAAATCCTACTGAAAATGATTTTTTTTTAATCAGATAGGCTTTAAAATCAATAAGGCTCTCACATGCACAATTTCCTATTAGGATAAAGACGACTACTGCAACATTAGAAATTTCACAGGAGCAGGTGACCATAACTCATTCAAAAATCAATAAGATTCTTGGCTTGAAATACAATGAACGTCAGAACCTGAAACGTGTAGTAGTTTGAGATTACTTGAAGGATTTTGTGACTAATCCACACAGAAACATGTCAGGGTCAAGGATATTTCACACACAAAAGACCTGAACTTCTCATGGAGTTACTATAAGGTGACTTGTTTTCAAATATTGCCTAGAACAAAGAGTACAGGACTTTCAAGACACCCCCCCCCCCCCCCCCCCCCAACCACCACCACCACCACCTCACCGTCGCTCAATGCGGACCTCAAACAAACATCTTTGAGAATTTTTGAGCAGACGGCAGGTGCATACTGCGTTCCCGCCAAAAGTGGACTTAGAATTTCTACAACGGAACAATGTGTCATCTTTCATTTGAAATATCAAGAAATGGCAACCAGAGACACATGGAAAAGTCGAAGTATGTTTCAGATGTTGTTGTTCCACTCCAGTCCTGTAGAGCAATGTATTTTTTTTCGCTGCCCCTTTTTTCGCCTCTGATTACCAGACAAGATAAAGACTCATAAGTCTCTAAGACCAAGAACAAGTAAAGTCTTAAATTTTTGACTCATCAGTCTAAGTCTTTGGGTTCCTGACTGCAAGCCCACTAAGAATACAGAAAATTTTCATGAAATTTCCTTGTACAATATCATATTTCTTCATTTCCTATGTCGCAACTGAAACACAAACCAGGCTCAAACACTCATAAATTTTTACTGACAGTACACAAAGTAGACCTTTATACAAGAGCTTTATTTTTTATAATGTTTACGACTCCCAAAAAATGAGTGTGAGTCAAGTCTCGAGTCTTTTGTTAATGAGTCTAAGTCAAGTTCAATACTTAGCGACGTGACTCTTCTCATGAGTCTGAGTTGTGAGTCTCAGCTACAAAGACCATGAATGAAAAGTTAATAGTCCCTTATAGTATGAAACATTGGTTCAGATTTACGATAAATTGTGATTTTTGCAAAATAGGCACCCAAAAGAGACTATATTACTTTTTAAATAAATAAACTGAATAAAGGAATCGTTCCCAATATAATCTGAACATCCTAATCTTTGAACCGAACTTCTTTTTATTTCCTGTTTTATTGTTTGTGCCTTGTTGTTTCTTTGTATTTAATTAGTCAAGTTGCTGTAATAAAATTGGTGTCTTATATTGTGTAAAAATGAAGATGCTTGGTAAATCGTTAATGATGCCCCTGTGTTTTGAAGAAAATGGGTTTGTTTTCTCAGGAAAGGGCTTAAAATGTCTTCATAACATTTCCAAATAAAATGTTAATAGTTCATACAGTAAAATGTACTCCCAAAATACGTTTCCAAAGCAATTTACTATCATTTCAAACAAACGTGATGATGTTCCACTTAAAAATGTCTTGCAGACGAATGGATTTCAAAACCTAAGAAATTTGCTTCCGACATACTTCCACATCCGAAATGATCCCAGAGTCTATTTTAAATTGCATTTGTAGATGCTGCCATTTTGGCTAGACCTAGACGTCTCCCTCCTGCACCACCTGCCAGCTTGTTTTTAATGATGCACACATGATGCTTTCAGGAGTAGAACTTCCAATGCGGGTAGACCTAGAAGTGACCTCTTGGTCCTTGGTATGACACAAACATGTGGACATTTCCATATGGCTCATGTGCACATATTCCACAGGGACCTTTTGATGACAACATACACAGCAAGCGCATAGGAGGAAGGCGGGAGGAACACAGGAGCTTGGGGACTCATTTGCCAGCCCTTTGGCAGTGACACATGCTGCAATATTGTATTGAAATGACTCATGTGGCTCGTGCACCGCAGGAGCAAACAAACAGAAACTCCTACCATTACTTCAAGTGATCATTTTTACCTTACTGGTCCCCTATCATGGAAATTCAACGTTTGTTGAATTTTCTTACAATGTTGATTATTCATCCTAAACATACCGGTTTTACTTTAATGATTGATAATCATGTCATTTTGACCCGGGGCCATGTGTAGTTATCCAAAAACCTCTAAAACTTTTTTGTGTGTAGTCCTGCTAACTAACAAATTGTGTGATTACTTTGTTTCTCCCTCAGAAAACAACAATAATGTAATGGGTCATTGTGACCCAGGCCATGTGTAGTTATGAAAAAACTTCAGAAATGTTCTGGTCTGTAATACTGCTAAAAAAATGTTTTTTTCCCCTTGAAAGAGCAATACTAGTCATGGGTCATCTTGACCTAGGGCCATGTGTAATTATGCAAAAACTTTAGAAATGTTTTTGTATGTAATGCTGCTAACTAAAAAATATGGGATTCCCTGTGAATCCCTGTGAAACAGCAATAATATTAATGGGTCATTCTGACCCAGGACCATGTGAGCTATCCAAAAACGTCTGAAACTTTCTGGTCTGTAATCCTGCTAAAAAAATAGTTTTTTTCCCCTTAGAAAAGGCAATACTAATCATGGGTCATTTTGACCCGAGGCCAAATATAATTATGCAAAAACGTCCGAAAAATTTTAGGATGTAATCCTACTAACTAACAAATTGTGTGAGTCCTTTTCCTATCCTCAGAAACAACAATAATATTCCTGGGTCATTTTGACCCGGGTTTTGCTCATTTATCAAGAAAGTTGCAGAAATATTGACAATTTCAAAAAGCATTCTAACAAAAATGCATTCACAAAAATAAATACACAAGACATTGAGTATTATTGAAAATATATTTCAAACTACATTTCAAATGGATCATCTGCCCCCCCCCCCCCCAAAAAAAAGACGAGGGCTTGATAGTATTTTCAGGTTGTTAGTATTTTGTGTCTTATACCAAAGGTTTCCAGGGCAAAAGCATGCCTCCTTTATAGTTAATCACCTCTAAGCACTTGCCAAAACAAGCCAAGTGAGGACATCTTGTTGTCTCGCGTTGCGACGAAACAATCAACAATGTAACTCGTGACGGGCAGCTCGGGGGAATCGATGGCCTGTATTATTCAACGCGGCGACGCATTTGAGTGTCTTACCGTGTGTGTTGTCTTTGAGAACCGAGAATTCCTTTTAAGAGCTAAATGTATAATTCACATGGAGATGTGGGGATGTGATATGATCCGTTTGGCTAGCAAAGGGACGACTCAGTACATTTGTTGTTGGAAGAAAAGGGACAAAAGTGGGGATGCAAAAGTTGAACTTTGAGTATGAATATTCATTTTAAATTTGTATTACTTTTTAAGAAACTTGATGTCGCTGAACACCTAAAAACTTGGTGTTTGTGCATATGACTCTGCGAGTCGCACCGTACTCATAAGTCACTACACGTGTCACTGCATACATCTTTAAAATAATGGTCTGCTATTGGTCTGCGCCACTAAGATGCCAGTCTGCTATTGGTCGGTGTCACGGTGCCGCTAAGATGCTGACATGCTAAAGATTTCATGCGGTGTGAGTGCTTACAATATCATAATTTTTTGTGCATTTCAGTGCTTAATTCATACTTTAGTTGGTTAGCCATGGGTCCCAAGATTGATAGTGACTAGTTGATTGCTAGTTACTATACTATTTTGTGACTAATTTTTAATATGTATGTAACACTAATATATATACCACATGTTTTTACCTGGGGTTTTATACGCATTAGCTCATTACCATAGGTTCCTATTACCTGTCATACAACAGGTAAAAAAAAAGAGCCAACATTTGTGTATCTTTGATGTTCAGTGAAATGCAGTAACAAAAGTGATGAAAACGTATAAACATATTTTTGATTTTGCATCAAAATATAAATACAATATTACATTTATTATTATTTTTTCATTTACTTATTTTGCCCAGCATCAAAGAGTTTAGTTGTTTAAATATGTAAAAATGAATAAAGTTTAAAAAATTTTCTCTGTTTTTTTTTTCCAGATTCAGAATAAGCAGTAAGCCAAACCCTATAAAAAATAAATTTTTGCTGAAAGTTGATTTAAATGCCTTTTTTTCTTTAGTTAACATTAATAAAAGACACATTTTGAGGTGTTCTTCAACCATTTTTATAGTCACTGCACAGAGTGGGGGGAGGGATGCATTGATTTCTTAATGGGGGGGGGGGCTTTGCTGTAACACAAGAGTTGATGCAAATCAAATCTCAAAAATATGAACTTGATTGTTTTATGGAGGGAATCCGAAGGGACTTTGTGGCAGATACCCCCCTCACCACACACACACACACACACACACACACACACACACGCATGCGGATGCAGCAGAGGGTGTAATAGAAGCGGCCATCATCACAGCAGCGGATGGCCTCATACATAGGCATATGCTTACGAGAACGCCGCTGCTAAACAACAAACAGCGGCCGGCGTGGCGTCGGGGTGGCTCAGCTTTCAGCGGGAGGGGGCGGGGGGCAGCAAGATGAGGTGATTATGATGCCGAGCAGGCAACAAATGGATATTGTGCGCATCATTCCGTTAGATGACAGAGCTAGCGCCGCGCAATATTTACCAAAATGCTTGACTGATAAACGCGCTGAATTATTCAACAAACGGCGCCCGGAGAACAGGCGCTCGATGGCCATCTAGCAAATGTTCAGTCGGACATTTTAAAGCGATATGGCCGCCTGCTTGGCGGCGGGAGCACCTCGAGGAAAACAAGCGAAGGCCGTGTCACGCTGTGCGAGCGTCCCTCGAGAAAACAAAGGCTTCCCTTAAACGGACGCCCGCTTAGTCACACTCACAACGTGGAATTACCTCACACAGTGACAATTAGAATCTTCAACTGCATTTGAACTCTGTTGCCAACCAAAACAGCAGCACTGACTAAGAGTCTTACACAATCATAAAAACATCTTCCTATACTTACAATGTTGTGAACGCTCACAGAACACCCCACAAAGTTGTGAACACCATGCGGTGCTGCAAACAGCCCACAGTGTTGCAAATATCCCACATTGTTGTAAACAGCATTTGGCGTGTGTTCCGAATGCTCAGGAGTGTTGTGAAGCCCCCCCCCCCCCCCCCCCCCCCCTGCAAACGCCCAGGGTGTTTGCGAATGTCCGAATGTCCGACAGCACTGCAAACGCCTACGGTGTTGTGAATGCCGTGTAGAGTTGTGAACACCCCACAATGTTGTGGACACCATGCAGTGTTGTGAACCTTCTGCAATGGTATGAATGTCAAGCAGCGTCGAGATCGTGATGTCATGTTTTCAAGGCCCAACAATGTTCCGAAGACGCACCGCAGTATTGTGAACGCAATGCAGTTTTGTTAACATCCCACTGTGTTGTGAAAGCCTGATAGTGTTGCCAACACCCCAAACTGTTGCAAACACATCTCATTGTTGTGAATACCCCACAATGTTGAGAACACCACTCTGTTGTGATGACCCCGGTGGAACGCCTCACAGTGGTGTGAATGACCCACAATATCGCAAACACTCAACAGTTCTGTGAATGCCCCAGTGCTGTGAATGCCCCACCATGTTGTGAATGCTACACAGAGTTGTGAATGTCACAATGCTGTGAGTGCTCCACAATATTGAGAATGCGTCACCATAGTGTGAAAGCTCCACAATGTTGCGGATGTCCCACAGTTGAACACCCCACAGTGTTGCAAATATTCAGCAGTGTTGTGAACGCCCCACAGTATTTGGCAAAACCCGCAATATTGTGCAGTGTTTTGAATGTTCACAGTGGATTGAATCTCTCACAAAGTTGTGAAAGGTCATCAGTGTTGTGAACACCCCACAGTGTTTTGACTACCACACAATGCTGCAAATTCCCCACAGGTCTGTGAACCTTACCACAATCTTGTGAACGCCTTAGAGTTGGACACCCCAGTTGTGCGAGTGCCCCACAATGTTACCAACGGCCTACAGTATTGGGAATGCCCCACAATATTGTGAAAGCCATGTAGTGTTCTGAATGCCTCACAAAGTTGTGAAACCTCAGCAATCTTGTGAAAAGCCCACAGTGTTGTGACTACCCTGTAATGCTGTGAATTCCCCACAGTTGTGTGAACATCCCACAATGTTATGAACAACTCGGTATTGAACACCCCAGTTTTGTGAGTGCCCCACAATTTTGTGAACACCCTACTGTTGAATGTGTGAATAGTGGTGTGAATAAACCATAGTATTGTGAATTCCCCACAATGTTGTTAATGCCACACACTGTGAATGTCCCACAGTAGTATGAATGTACCATAGGGTTAAGAGTGCCCCACAATGCTGTGGTTGCCCCACAGTTGTGTGAGCACCCCACAATATTGTGAACGCCGAAAAGTTAAACACCCCAGTGCCCCACAATTTTGCAGACGCCCTACATTTGAATAACCCACAGTGACGTGAATGCCCCACAATGTTGCAAACAGCCAGCGGTTTTGTAAACACTACACAACATTGCGAACACTCAGCAGTGCTGTGACTGCAACGGAGTGTTGAAAACGCCCCACAATGTTGTGAATGTCCCACAGTGTTTAACCTTCCATAGTGTTGCAAACCCTCCACAGTATTCCAACCCCTTGGCAAGGTTGGTCACACTTCACAATGGTGCAAATAAAACATTATGCTGCAAACGCCCCACAGTGTTGGGAAGGCCGCATTGTCTTCTGAACATGAAACTGTGTTGGGAAGTCACCATAATTTTTCAAACAACACACTATATTGTGAAGTCTCTGCAATACTGTAAGCATTCCACAATGTTGTAAACGCACCACAACGTCCCGCTCGTCCGTGTTCAGGAGAGCTACTATTGTTAAAGTTTATGATCCTAAAAATGCATTTCATACAAATAAAGACCTTCCCCTCCTTCCTGTTAGATTCCCCCATCATCTGCAGTTACGTTAACACCCATGGCTATATATTATTTATGGAAAAATAATTGTATTATTTCTCACCACCAAGATATCAATTAAAGTTTCTGCTGTCTCATCAGAAGCGTGTGGAGATTGTTTCTTTGTCCTTTTAGTGTGTGTGTGTGTGCGTGTGTGCGTGCGTGCGTGTGTGTGCGCGTGTCATCTCGGGCTCGTCTATTTTCTGCTTATGGCGACTGCGCAGCCGAGCGTGTAGTTACCTTGGCAAAGACCAAAAGCATTAGAAAGTCTTTTTATTTAAAGTCAAGTGAGGCTATCAGAATGCACATTCAGCGCCATTTCCTCCTTCAGTGATAGCGAAGGCCGCTGAGGTGATGACACTGTGAATCGCTCTTGTGTTTTTCCACCATGTTGAAACGGCAAAGTAAAAGGAGCATCCGGATGGATTCATATTGGATTTGGCTTCCAAAAATTAAATAGGCAAATAGTTTTCACTACAGAAGATAAGGATAGCTTGTGAATAAATATGTTTATGATGAGTGGTGTCAAGCAATTCAAAAATTAACTAATTATGGGCATAAGTTTCCCAAATGAATGGTGATGAATCACTTTTTCAACAGTTATTCATTTTTGATTATTAATTATTTTAATTAAAATCTAGTAATTAATTTAAAAGCAAATAAAACATCTTACTTTGACTGTTTTGACAGAGTTCAGCTGCCACATGAAGCAAATAGAACAATACATTTTTATTTAACGCGTTACAAATGTTATATTCATTTCCATAGGTTAATGCCCAATTTACTATATAAATTCATTTCATTTGTGGTAGGGTTTCATACAAAGTTAGTTTTATGGTAAATGTATTCAAAGTTTTTTTTTTTCGGGTTAAATTTCACTCACAATCACAATATAAGTAAACCACTTGACTTGACTTTTTTCAAACTGTATTTTCCAAAGTAGTTTTGCTTTAGTTTCATAGAGTTTTTTTTTTTTTTTTAATTTGCATTTTGTTTTGTTGGGATGTCCAGATTGGAAATCAAGACGATTACGTAATTTTTAGTTGATTGGCTGATTAGAATTGGAAGGGGGGGTTACAAACTTTGAAATTTTTTTTTATTTATTCATTGATATTTCTTTTTAAGGGATAGGAAATAACATTCAAAACAGAACCGTTTAAAACGTTGCTTTGCTTGGATATAAAGTATGTTGTACATTGTTTTCCGACAAATTTTTAATTTTATTTCATTTTATTTTGTTTTTTTCCTCCTCAAGGGATATAACAGTTAAAATGAACAGTTTCGCTTGCATATAAATAAATTGTACATTTTTTTTACCTACAAATTTTGAATTTTATTTCATGTATTTATTTTTTCCTCTTTAAGGAATATAAAATACCAGTAAGTTAAAAAGAACAGTTTCACTTGCATATAAATATGTTGCACAGTTTTTTCCCTCCAAATTTTCAATCTTGTTGCATTTTATTTTTGTCCTTTTTTCCTTTTTAAGGGATATAAAATAACAGGTGAAAAATAACAGTTTCGCTAGCATATAAATATGTTGTACATCTTTTTTTTCCTACAAATGTTCAATTTTATTTCATTTATTTCATTTCATTTAAAATAACAGTTAAAACAACAGTTGAAAACACTGCTTTGCTTGCATGTAAAATATGTTGTACATTTTTTTTCTAAATTATAAAAAATATATGAATAACTACGCAGACCTTAAAAAGTGTGATTAGGATTTGTTGCGATTTTGTTTTGGTTTTCAAAAAACTAATTTATTTCAATTAAGCGGGTCAAGTTTTGGAAAAAATATAGCTTTTTTTCTTTTCATATATTTGTACTTTCCTTTATTTTCTGAACAATTCAAAGCCCAGCCCTGTAGTTAGCATTGAACAATTTCAAAGCTTCAACTGAAACCAAAAAGTCCAAACCAATTTGATTTGACCTTTTGACACAAAAACCTTCAACTGAAATAATGGGCAGCGTGAGTGTGCGCGTGTCATCGTGCGAAAGAGGGACTCTAACGTCGCAGGTCGAGACCCCGGCGTCGTAGGTCGTGACCCAAGCGCCTGTTCCGACACCGCGCGATTTTGCTTCCTTCTCGTTAAATGACAGCGTGGAGGGCTCGGGTTCGGACGAGCTAATGAGCGCGGGTCAATTAAGAGGGGCGCTTACAAGGAAGCGTGCCATCGTGCCGACAATCTTCAAGGGGACGCGTAGGAAATTAATAAAAACCTTGGGGGAATGCGCTGTGTTCACTTGTCTTTCACCTGAAACCTTTTTAATCATGAAAAAACAACAACAGCAAAAAATGTGCCCCAAAACTGCCAGTTTTCAAGCGCTGAATCTGGATTTGAAAACGGCGCGAGCATTAGCGCGACTCCTATTTTTGCATATGGGGTTGAAATTGGGTGCTGTAACACCAGAATAGAATGTTGTCATGGCAGCAAAATGAAGGGCAACCGAACCAGTAAACCAGAGCTTCTCAAACGGGGGTACTAGTACCCCTGGGGGTCCTTGAAGGAAGTTTAGGGGTACTCAAGATTTTAAATAAAACAAACAAATAATTAAAAGGTTTATCTACTAAATGTTTATTTTTGGAAAATATCCATAATTATAATTTATAATGATATATCTATATTTATAATTTTAATCTATATTTATAATTTATATATATATATATATATATATATATTTATAATTTATATATATATATATATATATATATATATATATATATATATATATATATAATATCTAAGATTTATAATACAAGTAAGGCTGTCAATGTAAAAATTTTATGAAGCATTTAAAAAACTCAATTATTTTTATTTAAGGAATTTACGTTAGTTTCAAGATTAACTAAGTAAATGTACAAGCTTGGTTGAAAAAAAATGTGATTAATTATTTGAAAAAAAAAATTGCTTGAATGTACTAAATACATACAATAGCAAATTTATTGGTTAAATCTCAATATAGATTATCAACACGCTGCAAAAGACAATTTTGTATTACAAGACTATATGTGTCAACTTTTTTAAATTCAAATTTTCATTTTCTTTGTAAAGCTGGACAAAATGTCAAATTTTAAGAAAAGTCCTACTTGGTTTGTCAATAATCAATTATTTTGAACTACTAGTTTTATAAGATTTCAGACAAAAAAATATGTAGTTTTGTTAAAAATAAAAAAAACATTTTAATTTATCAATGTTTTTTGTAAGATCTCACAAAAAATTGTCGAGTTTGGGGGAATTTTTCTTACTTAAAGTGAATTTTTTCAATTAAAAAAAAGTTCTACCAAATTTGTCAATATTTTGTAGTATTTCAGAAAAAAGTAAAAATGATTCCTAAATTTTTCAAGTTTTTTTGTCAGATTTGAGTCAAAATTGATCAACTTTTGGAGGAATTTTACAAAAATTTAAGCTGCGACCCCTGTGGGGATAAGCGGCTATAGAAAATGGATGGATGGATGTACACACAGACGTACAAGTGATTTCTGTGCTGACCCCTTATCCCTATTGACAAAGCTGCTCCAGTCCATGCATTTTTTATTAGGGTTTTGCATTATAAATCATACGCTGAAAATGACAAAAAATATAACGGTGGCGCCTTCCAAAACACAACCGTTTTATTTTTAAGTTCAATTTAAGTTAGTAAAAAAAAAAAAAAATCTGTTGAAATGACACATTTATGAAAGATTTCCTAGAAAATCGGATGACTTGTTTGGGGGGGGAAAAGATGACCTGCTAAATCAACTTTTTGCAGCAAGACTTGTAACCCGAATCACTCCAGCGTAATCGCTCAATCTCACCGCAGAGAAGCGTCACGTCGCTTACGTGAATTTCAAACCTGGTTATCTCTACCCCCTTCAAAAAAAAGGCCAATCTGCAGGCCGCCGGTCCCTGACATAATTAATATTTCCATTTAAGCCGCTTTTAATTGCTCCGACAGTTCCGTCGCTCAGGTGTCTGATACGCGGCCGGAGCCTTGCCCGCTTGGCTTACGCGAGATTTGATTTCAGCGACCGTCGGTCTTCGTGTCGGATTTATTTGAAGCTACCCTATATTGGCAAACTGCTGCGAATTCCACGGCGGAACGCGAGAGCGCGCTTAAATCCGAATGACATATACAAGGAAGGCGGCGTGTCCTTGCGCGTTACGGCTCCCTCGGATGCTCCATATTTAATGAGGGCAGGGAAAAGGGGAAGGGAAAAGGCCACGTGGGCCGCCGCTGCTTGTTTCCCACAGTTGGGAGCGAGGCAGGGGAGATGATTAAAGTGGGATTTTTATGTGTTGCGGTGCTAGCGGGATGTGCGTGTGCACCTGTGATTATGCGTCAGCTCCTGCGTCCGCAGGGGCGGTGCGCTGAATGTGTGTGTGTGTGTGTTGATGGGGGCGTGTATGTTTTGGGTGCACTTAGGGATTGTTAGGACAACTAATATGTTTATTATTGCCAATTAAACAGACACACAAGGGTTTTTTTTTTTCTATGATGGGGGGGGCATCTCATTAACATAATGCGTTTTCTAGGCCCTGACCCTTATCCTAACGCAGTGCTTTTCAATTATATTAGCAAACCTAACCCTCGGAAAAAGCAAACATTTCGCCACGCCAAGCAGATTATGATCGATAAAAATTGTATACCTAAAACGTGTATCCTTTTTAACTTTCAACAACTCTTAACTACTTTTTTTTTACATTATTTATGAAGTTAAAGGTTTGGCTATGCCAGGGGTGTCAAACATACAGCCCGCGGGCTGTTTCTGGCCGCAGATGGCTGTAATCTGGTCCGCGAGATGACTTTGTAAAGTAGAAATCAGATGAATTTTTTAATGAATAAAAAACTTGAAATGTGTTGAAATTATTAGTAATGTTAATGTTTTATGATTAATATTGATGTTGTGCTTTTATTATTTTGGACAGTAATGACAAAAAATACTAAGAAATTTGAAGTTGTTGTTTTTAAAGTTATATATCATGATTTTATTGGTCCTGCCCACTTGGGAATAGATTTTCTTCCATTAGGCTATGCTAAAATATTTTATCAAATATTTTATCACAATTAAACTTTATATGGCAAAAACGAATCCTTTTCCCTGGGGTCATTTGCGCCCCCCACCCGGGACCCTCTACTTATAATTTGAGAAACACTGTCCTATTGACAACCAAAATTTGACTCAAACCCATTCTCTAGAAAAGGGATGCTCAAACTTTTTGGATTGAGAGACCCCTTTTAGAAAGCACATTTTCCATGGACCTTCATTACAAATGTTTGCAGAAACAAAACAAAGAAAAAAAAATGGAGGTCTGTTATTGGTTGGCCTCACTCATTTCAAAATGGCGGAACTGTAAAGCTTTTGGTCGATTGTGAGTGGTTACAAAACCGCATTTATAATGCATTTTACTGCTTAGTTCAAAGTTGAAAGTGTTAGCCGTGGGTCCCACGATTACTAGTGACGTTAAAGACAGAAGTAAGAAGATGATTTATATGGAAACGATGCTGGAGATGACCCTTATTAGGAAATATGGGCCTAATAAGCGCCACTCAAAGGTAAATAAATCTTTTCTATATTTTTTATTTCTTTTTTCTGATTGAATACATGAATATTATATATACGTAGCACTTATTATACTATTTTGGTAGCAATTAAGTACAATTTTGATGTTTTTACCTGGGGTTCTAAACGCATTAGCTATTTAACATAGTTTTGGATTGCCCATCATACGGTGAATTTGCCTTAAGGTCCCAACCGCGGAACGGATTAATCTCATAACACGGGGGCCCACTGTAGTTCCATAAGTTCCCAAGCAGGAAATCCGGTTTTATTTTTTTCTCCCACTAGAGTGAGATCAAAGCCAAAATGCAGAGTGTGCTTTGGCGCCCAGCAAAATGGCAGCACGGGCTTTTGGGTGGTCGGCGAGGGTTGACGGGCATCGGTGAGTAAACACGGGTCAAGTGCGCTATGTCACGCCCATTAGTCCCAATGGCCGCTTTGAATGGTCGCCTAACGGCCGCACTGTGGCGGCGCCTTTTGCGGAATCAGGTGTGACTGACGGAGCGGCATAAATTGTCTTCCGTGTCAGCAAGACTAAGATTGATTTACGATGCGAGACAGTCCGGCAACTCTCAGGGTTTTCATCCAGGATGTAAACTGCTAATTAGTTGCTGCGGCCACATGCTCTTATTAACGTGCCAGGCTAACAAGTGGCTAGCTAACTAAGTCATGTTGATTGGACTATTTTTTTTTTTTTTTTTAATGATTTCAACTAAAATAGTTGACTTATATCCACTGAATTTTGTAAACATCTTTGTCAAGCTTTCGAAATATGTTCAATATTTTACAAAACTTTATTAAAATCTTAAAAATATGTTTTTTGTGTATTAAATAACTAGTTGACTTTTTATAATCTTTCCAACTAAATTCAGCACTGCGTTACTATATAAAGCGCCATATTATTCATAGGAAACAATGGAACTAGCAATGGCTGATTCATCAAATATTACTAGCGTGCTAGGCTAATAAGTAGCCAGCAGTTGTGGTGCAGCATATAAGTAACTAAATCTTTCTTTTTTTTTTGAAATTCAAACTAAAATAGTTGACTTGTACTTAATCCAACAGATATCAGTCAACATCTTTGTAAAAATGTCTTTTAAAACATATAAAATTTTAGAATCAATCAATGGCTTTACAATGAAATAATCTATTTGGGGGGATGGATTTAATACAAAATTACTTGACTTTTTCCAATACAATATTGTTGTCGAGAAAAAGCGCTTGATTGCTTGTCATATCCTACTAGCATTGTAAGCTAATGAGTGATTAGCGGCCCTGGTGCGCTAGTGTTGTGAAGACTATTTTTTTTTTATTATCATAATTATTTTGAATTTGAAATGACTTCTTTTTGTAATCCGCTGAACTGATTCAACGTATAAAAGTGTCTTTTAAAATAGTAAAATAGTTTTATAAGATTTCATAATCAGTTAATTCTATTTTTATGGTAAATTTATTACAAAATGAGTTTATTTTTTTAATATTTCCTACTAAAGTTGTCTTTTTTTAGCATGCTAGGCTAGCAAGTGACTGGCAATGATGTTCCAGTGTCATCCAGGCATATTCAGTATCTGCTTCAATGGGGTGTTTAGGTTCCACATTTGAAAGTGAAAACAGGAACCAAGTATTTAAATGCGTTTTTTATTTTATTTTTGTAAGGTATGAGGTAGAGGTCCATGACTATGGCCAAAATAATAATCATGATTATGAGAAAAGCAGAGGCTTTTTTTCATGCAAATATGTGAGAAACATTGCCGACTGGTGGTAGTCTGACAAAGTGCTTGACTTGACATGTACACAGCTAGCTTTTTAAATGTTAATATCGTGATCGCCATTCAAATACGAGGAACTGTGCAGCCATCATATGAGGGGGATGTATAGTTTACGGCAAATGGCGGCCGTCGACTCGTCAGCTTTTCTACCAGCACGCTAGGCTAACAAGCAGCGGGTACTGATGTTCCAGTGCCATGCGGGCATATGCAGTATGCACTTGAATGTGTGCCAGTGGTCTATTCAAATCCCACCTTTGACAGGCAAATGAAACGAGAATTCAGTATTAGCCTTGTGGGAAAGCTGGATGCAACAAGGCAAACGCATCTCCTCCCCTCATAAGCAGTGCTATGGCTCCACTGGGGCTCAAACATTCAATAAAGCTCTCATAGTGACATCCTCCACTATGCATTAATTATGAAACAAACACAACGGCAATGCCGGGCTGTAAATGATAAAATATAAATTTAATGTGGATGTACAGTAAAACGTATACACAAGACACACAGGCTATCTTATGATATTTACGATGTTGGTGATGCAAATAGATTTTCAATTTGTGACACATTAGGAGGAGAATAGATTCATTACGGATCTCAGATGAGGACCAGATGAGCCCCGCTTGTTCGATAACATTAAGCAATAATCAAAATTACAGCGACAATTACTTAACTGCTGAGAGGGAGCAGTGGATTTCTCATTTTTGGAATACGAGACTAAATGTTATGCAAGTCCAAATTTAGATTTGATAGTCACATGCAAATGACGGGCAGCACAATAGAGTTCTTGAAGAGATGCGGTGTAGTAAGAAAATAAAATAATAATGATTTTGAACATACGGTATTTCAAACATATGTATATAAAAACAAATGGTTTGTACATAAAAATGAAAAAGATCACATTTAAAATAAAGCCAAACATTACATAAACCATTCGAAAAGGAGTAGAAAGAAGTTAAAACTTGGTGAAAAACTATATATTAATACTGCTCTGCACATTTACACACACACACATACACATATATTTTATATATATATATATGTACTCAAGGGGCATTTTCTATGTCTTTCTTATTTATTATTATATATAGATAATTGTGTATTTTATATATCTATATCTATATATATATCTATATATATATATATATATCTATATATATATATATATATATATATATATATATTAATACTGCTATGCACATTTACACATACACACACACATATATATATATATATATATATATATATATATATATATATATATATACTCAAGGGGCATTTTCTACGTCTTTTTTATTTATTATATATAGATAATTGTGTACTATATATATATATATATATATATATATATATATATATATATATATATATATATATATATATTTATAATACACAGTTATCTATATATAATAATAAATAAAAAAGACATAGAAAATGCCCCTTGAGTATCCGTTACCCTGCCTATGATGTTTTTTGCAGTAACTTTGCAGATGTTTGTTGAATTACATGCTTAAAAATGTGGTATATGTTTTGGAATGTTCTCTCGATTTCGATCATTTTCTCATCAGAATATAAATGGAACCTTTTTTCACACGACAGTATTTATTTGCAAAGCAAACCCCCAATCAGAGCGAGTGAACACCCCACTAAGATGTCCGCCAATATCAAGAAACGGCACGCTCATTCGCGGGTCTGCGCCGTCCACGTCGATGCTGCGGCACCCGTGATGGACAGCGCGTTGATTATTCCCAACACGGCAGGATGCTAATCACTGGCAAAAGGTCAAACGTAAACATACAAGCACGGGTGACGCATCCGCGCACAGCCAGCCAAACGCACACTTCAAATCAATACAATACGTCAGACGAACCTCGCGCGACATCCATGTGATCATCAATCACATCATCGTGAAAAATGACACTTGCTCTATAGATATGTGGGTGTGTGAGTGTAACCTTTGTGCTTCCTGCAAATCAGTTCATATCTAGGTTATGAATATATAGGATCGGATCCAGTGTGTGTGTGTGTCAGTGTGCTTGTTTTGATCTATGGCCATTGATCACAAGGGGGCACAGAGTGTGTGTGTGTCCTTGTGTCGCAGACTTATTTGCTCATATTTAAAGGTTATGAGGCAGTGTCAGCTATTGATCGTCTGCGAAAGATAGAGGGGCTTGCATGTTCCTGTGTGTGTGCGTGTGTGTGTGTGTGTTTTCCTGTTTGGCTGTGCTTGTGGGAACCGACATAGTGAGGACATTTTGGAGGAATGGCAGGCCCTAACCTGTTCGGACATTTTGTTTGAGGGTCAAGACTTGGTTTTAGAGTATAGTTTTAAAGAGGGTTAAGATTGAGGTAAGGGTTTAGGGTTGGGCAATCGTTTGGGATGGTTAAGATTAGGATTAGGGGCTAGGAAAGGCATTATGTCCTCGCAAGTTCAGTTATACAAACATGTGTGTGTGTGTGTGTGTGAGTGTGTATCTGTCTGGCGCAGGCTACAATTCATGGCATTGCATTTGTCAAAGTAGTGTCATATTTTCACGATTATTTGTGTTTTTAACCCTTGTATTATGTTACAAATTGTGGACATTTATTTTTTTGTGATATCATAATGTAAATACAGTCGAAAAACTTCGTATGGCGGGCAATGAAAACCTAAGTTAGTTAGTTAATGCGTTTAAAACCCCAGGTAAAAATATTACATTTTGTATACATATTAAAAATTAGTAACACAATAATATAGTAAGTGCTATATACATGTATATAATTAAATAACATCAAATTTAAAAAAAATAGATAAATGACAATTTCGATTTTATTTACCTTTAGTGTGGTGGATTTTGAGCTAGTTACGGCCATATTCCCTAGCGAGAGTAGCCTAGCCTATCCTTGCCTTTTTCGTATTTCTTGATTACTGTATCTCCAAGTTCGTTTCATCACTAGCAATCTGGGAGCCATGGCTAACAAATTAAAGTTTGAATGAACTAAACTGCACAATAAATGCACGATAAATACAATATTGTAAGCACTCACAGTGGATCAAGTCTTTAGCATGTTGGCACTAAGTGACACGACCAATAGCAGTCCAGCATCTTAGTGAAGCATTGCAGCGCAGGCAAATTGACGTGAACAGAAAATAAGAGCTATTACCTAAAAACGCCTGAAGAGGGAGGCAAAACAACATGAACACAGCCAACCATACAGGTCATGACAGTTCTTGATACCGTAAGCGAGAAAAATGCCATAAAGAGGGGACAAAAAAACTTAGTATTCCACTTCATAGTGTGAAAATAAAACGGACGCCAGGGACACCGTAACCCGCGGGTCCACTGTAAATATAAATGCACTAAATAATAAAATGATTCAGTCAAATAGCAAAGCATTGAGTGCATTTTTAAAAAAGATAGTATTTCATATTATGCCTATCTACATTAAAAAAACATGCTACATTCTTTACTTCAGTTACAGTAAATGTGATGCGTTTTCACAAAACCAAAATAACAAGGTGAGGTGCTTGTTTTAAAAGCACGTCATTACCTTCATTTTAATTTTTATTCTTACAATAATCTTAAACTGGGAATAGTAATTCACAGATTCATTTCTTTTTCTTTTTCACTTCTCTATTTCCTTCTCACGATTTCTTTTGACAAACCCTTTCGTTTAGTCACTCATATCTCAAGGCAGCACAATTGTATATACAGCATAAATACAAACGACACAGCTTGGGGCTTGGATGCTGCGCACATTCATGTCTGAGAGCAAAACAACACTGCACACACTAATCATCAAATCATCAACTGCCCCCATTAAGCCCTTTGGTGCAACCACGATGCGCGTTGCCATGGTAACCTAATCGTCTACACGCATCGACTTGTCAGGTAATAAGTAGCCTGACAGGCAATAAATTCATCATGTGGTCTGTTTGCATGTGCGCGCAAATGTCGTCGACATATTTTGTTGAAAATAAAAGCAATATCACCAGATTCAATCAATTGTATGGCAATTAAAAAAAAAAGGATGGTAAAACAACATTTCGGAGTATGTTAGAAATGGAGAAAATAACATGAAGGATGATTGAGTATGTGCCCGCCCTTCATGAACCGTTTCAACGGGCTGTGAGAACAAGGGTCTCACAGGGGATCACTAATGGATCCATCAGTCAATAAATGGATAAGTCAACATTTTCGACATTTTTTTTTAATAATTGAAAGAAAATATCTGAGACTTTGAATACAATATTATCTTGGCCGACTTTCTTTAATGATAACTAGACCTACAATAATATTTAAAACATACCGTTGGTCTTAAAGAACACATTCGTTTTTGAAATTTACCATCATTTAATTTATTCCTATTTCATGCAAAACGGTCTAATTTTTAAACACTGTCTCTTTAAGATTTATTCGACTCGACGGTCACAATGGCCCTCTGACAGAAACTTCAACTATAATGTGGCCTATGATAAAAAACTAAGTTTGTCACCCTGCTTTAAGGCATTGATGCTTGAGACTTTTTCTTTTTTGGGGGGATTTATCCATGATAGATGTCTACCAAATTTCAGTTTGCTTGGCAGACTGGCTTAACTGGTGATGAGTTTTGAAAGGGGTGGGCCATATGGCCCCAAAAACACAAACAAAAAGATTTTCTTCAATTATTCTGGACATTATGGTTATAATAGACAAACACAACACAACAAACACTTCAAAACCTTTGTTTGTTTTTTTTTTTTAGATACAGTGGGAAATAACAAAAATAATTATTTAAAATCAGTTTTAACAAACAACAATCATAGCTTTAGCATTATTTGCACAAAGAGTCCATTTATTTAGTCATTTTCTTCAGCACAATTTGTTTTTGTCTATTCTTATAATCTAATTCTATCTAAAATTAATACCTTTAAAACCATTGTTTTCTACTTGTCAAATGAAAATGACCAGTGGTGCTCAAGGCTCGGGTAATGACCAATCATGACTTGCCAGTTGGTCATATGACCTTCATAAGCTGAACCGTGATTGTTTGGCCGTTACCCAAGCCTTCAGCATGTGTGGTGATTTTCAGTCGGTGAAAAAAAATGTGCTTTCAAGAGTATTAATTATCGGCATGGCTGCACAATTATGTCCAAAATAATAATCATGATTTTTTTTTTTTTATCAATATTGAAATCACTATTATACATCACGATTATTTAGCATGTTTTGTCTATTTAGTGCCCTTATTTTTAAACAAGCGGTATATAAACAAGCCCTCAAGGCTTGATACTTATAAATTATAATGATAAACTAAAATAAATAATTAAAAGTAATGGCACACAGGGTAACACAACTAACTTGCTGAGTGCAAACCAATGAAAAAAATGAAGCCTAATCAGAACCAAGCACATTATTTACTTTTAAGCAAACTTTAATCAATTAGTAGTCAAAGTGTCATTTTAGGTCATTTCAAACTGAATTGACTCATTTTTTTTGCCATTGGGATTCTTCAAAATGGTTCTCAAATGACAGCTAGCATTGTAAATATTAGGACTCAGGTGAGGACCTTAACGTCATTTCACACTGGTAAATAATATATTAGGATGAGAAAAGCAGAAGCTTTTGTAATGCAAACATGTGAGAAACATTGCCCTCTGGTGGTAAGATGACTAAGTGCTTGATTTGACATGTAATTAGCTGGCACTTTAAATGTTAATATCATAGAGGATCAGCTTAATTAATCATAGCAGTGAAATTTGAGTCATTGTGCAGCCCAAATTATATGTGAAAAATATTTAATTTTCCAATGTTTTCAAATATTTTCAAGCATTATACTAATAGAGTGCCTACAAATGGCTAGTCCTAAAATAATTATGGACAAACTAATATCTTTTTTTTACTGCTAAAAATGGCAAAAATTGTGGTGTATTTTTTTACAATCGGGACCAAGAAAAATTTGGAGGAATTTGAATGAAACCAGAGGATCCAGAGGAAAAAACAAAAACAAAAACAATGCGCAAACACTCACACACAATAATAAACATAATGTAAATCGGATTTCTAGCACAGGTTTTTGAAGGGCCATTTTCATACAATCTTGAAACAAAGATGGAGGACGGCACAGGGGTAAAAGAAGCAAGGAGCGCAAAGACGAGAAGGAGACGAGGCGATGGAGTTTGACCTGAAGGGATACTCAATAATAGATGCGCCAAGCGGCTAGTGAAGAGAACTAAAGCCCGTCGTCATCTCATTCTCAACTATCCATTTGGGTTCGCCCTCTGCAGCATTCTCGGAGCACTTACGAACATTTGGGACAGTTTGCTCAAAGTAAATGCACAAATAAATCATGTATTATCATTTTTCAAATATTTATTTCGTCTTTTGTCATTTAAAAAAAATATGGAACTAATGGAACCCAATTGCCTCAAAATGCAATTGTACAAAACTGGATTCAATTTTGTAGCCCGTTATATAATATAGTAATGCATTTATTAAAATGGCAAGTCATATTTAGAGAAAGTGGATGTAATTCACTGAATCCATATTACGAAAATCACAAAGCATTGATCAGATTTAATTTGCTGTAACAGTGCCAGTTCAAAATTTGGAAAACACCTCCGAATGCACATGGTCTCAAACTTTAAATTTAAGCTACTTGAGGGAAATTTTGACTCAACTCTGGCTTTTCAATGTTGTTGATGTATAGTATCAAAAGAAAAACATAAAAAAAAACAAACAAAAAAAAACACTAGGAGGCTAAATTATTGCAGAGTTTCAAAACATGACAACTTTCAATAAGCGGTTCCTTCTAAATGCTTTGCAAACAGGAGTTTGAGAAGTACACGCCATAGGTTTAAAATTTAGCCCATGTCAGGCTCATTTACTGCCATTAAAAAATTGGAAATATTGCCATTTTTGGACATATTGAACACCCAATGTTTTATCACGCTTTTTTCACGATTTCTGCATTAATCAACGGCAACTCCAAACTGGGTGCACTATAAATTTTCATGTTGACACCCCCAAACCACCAGGTGGCGCTAGCGACCATCTTACGACATTTGCAAGCCTTTAAATAACTTTGTTGATTGGCTTAACCTGGACTCCCATTGTGCAAAAGTCTTCAAAAGTCATAATATCCTAATTATGACATGCAATATTCCGGTTTCAATTTCATAAATATATAAATATACAGCAGTTACTTTTGTTATTGTCTCATTTTTACAATATTTGTACATTAAAGGGGGCGTAGTTTTCCCCTCCAAAAATATATACGTATGGACAGGGCCGATGCTACTGAACATCTTGAGGGGTTAAATGTAAATATAAAGATTCCAAATTATAAAACAATGTTCTTTGCATTTACCAAACAATTCCATCCACATTTCTAGCCAATGTTTATGGATTCAGCATCATGGATTCAGCAATCATGGATATTTTTAAACAACGAAAAAGGTTTCCAAACCTTTGACTGGTTCCATGTACAATGTATATAAAAAACTCCAAAATGTGACTTTAAAGTTTTTAGATATATGTTACAACCTTAAGCCATTTGCAGGTGTCGAAGCATGACTGAGTTTTGTTTTTTTTTTTTTAAAGGGGCATAATTTTTATTTGTTGTTCTTTAATTTGCTGCCTGATCATAATTACATGCACAATCATCGGTCTGTGATGACCTCTGCGCAAAGACGGCGGGCCGCTTAGTATTCAAGTCTGACATCCTCTATCTGTGCTAAATCATCACACGCACGCGCACGTACACACACTCGCGCACAGAAATGATACCCTGCTGCCTCTTAATTTCACTCAAGGCTCCGAGTTAATAAAATCTAATCAATGTTCAGATAATAAACACACAGATAAATTGATAATGCTAAACAGGATAAAGATGGTTCCAGCTATGCTGATTGTCAACATTTAATACAAGGTAGTTTAGCATATTCAAGACCATATTTGCAGATATTTCCCTAGCCTTGAAAATATTCGTAACTTTTCCAACATACGTTTAGAAAAGAGCCACTTGCATTTGCAGTGAAGATCCAGTAATCCATTTGTAAAGCCTTCCAGCAACATAAACCTTAAAAGCAAACGTACCTATTGAGCACTATACATTTTTTTAAGTTAGCTTAGCAAATTTTTCCTTGACAATTTGACCTTCATGGAAATACTCGGAATGTTTTTTTTTTTCAAAGTATGAAATAACTTTACATGATGCATTAACTGGGAGATGATACGTGTCATTATTTTCGATAGTATAGTGAAACGCCACACGGGGGCGTCAGGGTGGATAACACAGTTACCAGCTTGTATGTTATTTAAATTAACAATTCAA
This sequence comes from Hippichthys cyanospilos, assembly GCF_059441005.1. Lineage (NCBI taxonomy): Eukaryota > Metazoa > Chordata > Actinopteri > Syngnathiformes > Syngnathidae > Hippichthys > Hippichthys cyanospilos. The sequence goes on along the minus strand of NC_142389.1, from coordinate 10,023,005 downwards.
AAACACGGTTAGTTGAAAGTTGACATTGCCACATGTATTACTTTCGTTGTTTAAAGATGAGTTTTTGTTGTTGTTTAACAAATCTTGCAGTCAAAATGTGTCCTGTGTTGAAAACAGATAATTTGGTTAAATTGAAATATTCCCAATTTGAAAAACAGTCATGAAAGAAAACAATTCCTAGACATATTAAACTTACCCTTCTTTTTATTTGAAACTGCCAGTCATTTCTGCAACGCAAAAAATTTGTCTCCATTCTTCCACGTAATTAATTACACCTGGCTGAGTTGTTTTCTTCCCCTGAAAATACAGGTGCCTTGGCACTGCCCTGCTCAGTGCTGCCCTCTTGAGTTTCATCCACAAATGTGCATTGATTCTCCAAAACATTTTGCTGCACATCTCAGGTGTTTATTTTTGTTACTTGTGCACTTACTTACCACTTAGCAAAGCATGTACATGGAAGTGTGAACTCAGCTGTCCCTCAAGAGCAGAAAAAAGTCAATCTTGGCTGGTCTGAATTTTCTTTTTTAGAGTCTAGCATTTGGGCTTGTCTCAGTTTTTTTTTTTTTTTTTTTTTTTATAGATTTCTCAGACAGTAGCATGAGCAAAAAATGTCAACTTTGTTTTTTATTCACCCTGAATGAAAATAAAAAAAATCCCCATCCATTCATACTGCAAACCAGCAAGTAATCTGGCAAGCCAACAAACAACATTGTTATTAAAACAGTTCAGGCTGTGGAAATTAGCTTAGCATGTAGCATTAGAGTATTGAAGCTTGGCTTGCTACATTATAGGGAAGCAAATATGAAAAGTAGAAGACAAGAAAATCAGAGACAAGACATCATTATATTTGTTACTTTTATTAATTATTATAATTATCATTTTTTTTCAAGTTTAGCTGCGTAACAAACTTTTTCTTGGCTGACGAACTCCCCCAATGTACTTAAAATACCGTTTTTGCAAACCTAACAAAAAGCGTACAGAAAGATAACAGAATAAAATAAGACACGACAGAAAACTACCTTAAAAACAGAACAGTCCCGTTTTATATTAAAAAAAAAAAAGGAATCAAGCAAAATCCTACACTTTTAATTAAATGTACATTTACCCATGCACGGTTTGGACCAAACTGGCCTTTTTTAAGCTCCCTTCTTGAACACGATGGTACCGTTGGCTGCATGCTAAGCTACATTTGTGTCGTCCCTTCACGATGAAATGCTACATCGCGACTTTTTTTTCTTTTTTAATTTAATATAAACGCACAAAGCTAAAAACACTCCAAAGGCCTTGATGTAAACGTTGTCGTGAAATGCCATTCATGTGAATTTTACCAAAACGGATTCAAAAGGAGAAATGATGTAATTCCAACATAGTTCTAAACCTTTGCAATTGATTCAAGTCATTTGAGATCGGACGCAAATCCCGAGGGCAAGTCTTTTTGGACCGAAGGCACGGTCTGACATCTGTTTCCAAAAAGAAGCCATCCAGTCTTTTCCCCATCACTTCATTTCTTTGCTACATTTCCAAAATGTAAACATGACCATTTTGACCGCCCGCAAAATAAAAACAAAAACAAAAAAAAATACACTTTTTTCTTTTCCTTATTGGAGTTAAGAAAAAAAAACATCTACAGGATTGGATTTTGCATTTTTATATTTTTTGCAATATTAAAGGCATACTTTGGAATACAAGCTATTTTTGTTCGTTTTTGACCATTTGACTTCCAAGCAGTGAGCACAGTGCAATCTTGACTTGTTCTTTGCTTTATTTACAATTTAGTAGGATTTCGTACGAAAAGTAAAACAGCTGTTTGAGCAATTATTCCTTACTTTAGAAATCCAGCTTAAGGTCCATGTTCTGGTTCATGCGTTGTCCTCACTTTTAAAACAAATCAGTGCACTATTACAAAAGCAATGTCTTTTGATTTTTTTTTTCCCTATTAAGAGTGCCAATTTTACAGGAGGAATTGTTCCTAGTTTTTAATTGGCCGAGAGACTTCTGAGAACTTCAGTGGAAATGGAGCAGCATGATTAAAAAAAATATACTGTACGTATAAACTCTGCAAGCTAACAAGGAGATATGGAAGAATTTTTAGTTGTGGTGAATTCATTTTAGTCAGCAACATCCCTGACTGTAAAAAAAATGCTTTTAAGTAATGAAAATTGTGAACAACAAAATTTGGACTAATGTTAGGGGAAAAAAAGCGACCAATATGCGCTAACACGCTGAAATTTTGTTTAAAAGTACAATTTCCTACTAAATTACTGTGAGATCCGGCTAAATATGTATGCGCACCACATATGGCTTTTAGCTGAGCGAACAAAATGGTTTAGCTGAACAGATGTCAGCTTCACGACCGCTTACTTGTGATTGATGAAAATACGGGCGCCATCTTGGCTGCGCGTTCGGTGGGCAAGTGGCCGATTGGTTCCGAGACACGTTTTGGGCTCCGCCGGTTGTTTGCCATCATGTCTAATGAGGCAAAACTATGAATGACAGGGAGATCAGAACATCAAGCCTGCGGATTTCCGGGAAAAAAGTCAGTGCAACTCCCAAAGTCAACTCTAGCCTCTGGATTGCGAAAATGCATCCAAAGAAAAGAAGCTATTCTGTAATGTTACTTTCCGGCATAAAATGAATGAAGGCTTGGCTTTTTTTTTTTTTTTTTTCTGTAGATGTACCGTTCGATTTTGAGTGGATTAACACTGATCAAGTGACACAACTGCCTTTTTTTTTTTTGCTCAGTCGGGGTATAAGGCATGACAGTAAAAACACATGCAAACAAATATCTTCAATTTAGAATCTGAATTTTGACATGTGAATACATTCGTGCAGGGGGCCCCAATCACAGGTCTGCGGCCCTGTACCGGTCCGTGGATCAAATGATATAAATATTATTTTAGGCCACACCCAAAACACTAATTTCCATTTTATATATTATCTGAGTATGAAAGATATTTTATTCACCCGAGCTTTAAACACGCAATAGCAGTAGTACTACTTGAAATAACGATTTATCGCAATAATGAGCCAGAGTGCTACTTTTTAGCGAAATCAGGTGTATCTAGCACGGCTGTGAACTTACTAAAGTTTTGGGGATTTTTGACATCCTATCTGCATGAAGCGGGCTTTTCTGCAATGACCCCAAAGAAACAAAACTACGAAGTTGACCGGCTTTAAGCAACACGCTTGGAGTGTCATTGTCTCCAGTCACTTGGAGATGGGCCAGCTTGTTCCAGAAAAACAAGCTCAGGGCTCCCATACATTCTATGCGCATTCTACAGTATATTTTGTGAGTTATCTGTATATTATTATTTCAATCGTTGACCGGTCCGTAGTGCGTAAAAAGGTTGGGGATATTAAGGCATTCAAAAAGTTATGCTTCCTGGTTTCCAACAGGCCTACAGCCAAAAGGTGCAATTTAACAAAAGGTTAGAGATTAATATTATGCACATTAGCAAAAATCAACAGCCCATGTGAACCGAAACGTCTTTCGAAATCGAGAAAATGAAAGCCGCTACAATAGAAGTGCATCCGTTAAATAAACAAAACAATGTAGAGAAATGTGGAGGTTAACCTCACTGAAAACAATGGGGGATAAGAGTGCAATATCGAATGTGTATTTATGTTCTATTCATGAAGGATTGTTTACTCCCATGTTATGTTCTGGGTAATTAGTCTGTTTCAAACAAGGTCAATCAGCATTTAGCTGTTACAGTAAATAGAGCTTTCTGACTTGCTTGTTGACTTGTCAATGTGCAATTTGGGCATCGCAGGTCGATTCATGTGTTCAGTGAATATTGATAGTCTTGTTGTGTCACTTGATACAGGCATTCAATTGGAAAGTGAAAATCCAGACAAAAGAGAGGCACATAAGTAGGAAAATTAAAAGCATGAGCAGGCACTACACTGGTAGAAAAATAGCATTCTAAGGCTTCTTTTTCCTTCATTTTAGTCCTTATAGTGTTTTTTTTTTTTCAATTTCTTTTTTTAAACTAAGGCAGCAAAGGCAGGTGAACCGTTTTTTACCCCCCCCCAACCTGGTTATGTCACGACATTGAATGTAAACAGTTGAGAAGTAGAAAAATATTCTGCAGATAAATAACCGAGACAAGACTAATAAATGCAAGAAAAAAAAATAAAGCAGGTGGGATGGTGCTATTTCCTGCGAAGTGCTTACACAGTAAAACGTATCAGTAACACTACTGAGGAGGTAACCTGTAGCGTGCGGGACTACTGATTAGAACCCAAACGTTAAACACTTTTAAGTTGACCTTTAAAAAAAAAAAAAGAAAAAAAATCAAGATGAGAACATGGACTAGTTAGAGGGTCCTTGGTTTACGATAGTCCCCATATGATGCGTTACAATAGTGTGCAATTATCTTATTTGCATGGTAGGCACAAAGTATTTTTTTCATTCGTGTTCTATTTTTCCGTTTTTCATCTTTTGACTCCAAGTATGACCTTACAAATGTGCTAGCATAGGCTAGTGATGAAAGAAAGAGTGTAATTAAGACCTAACTTTGCTGTAAAATTGTATCATTTCACACAGTGAGTCATATATTAATATTATAGTAATAGTTCCAGATTAAAAAGTCCATTTTTTGATCTTTGTAATTTTACAAAAAATTTTATGTGCATGTCGAATTTTTATGAGTCAACAATTTAAAAGAAATTGTACTTCTGAATGAATCATTTTAGAAGAAAAACTATGATTTACATGATTAAATTCAATTTTGCAATTAAATAAATTAAATTTTTAATATTAATTACATTTCTTACTTCTTCTAATTGTTTTCCTTTGGTAAAAACAAAATTGTCAGTTGGAATATTTCCGATTGCATAAGAAATATGTAAAAAAAGCAGAATTATCCAAGACTGAATACATAATACTGTGAGAGGAAGAGGTTGAGTGACTTCCACGCCAAAGCGACGGAACGCGTCGTAAATCGAGGACCCCCTTGTACGTGAGAACATATCGACGTCGGCTACATAATGTACATGTTCAAAAATCATGATAAAAACAATCCAATAACAAACACGAAAAGCAGGCGGGCTGGTGTGCAACACGCGTGACCCCTGAGGACTGAAATAGCAAACCTTCATTTTGTTTACATCCATGATCGGGGACGGACGCGCCCTTGACCCTCACACACACGCACACACACGCTCAAAAGCACATTTTCCATGTACCATTTCCATAACAACTTAAACAAAAGAAAGAACACTAATTTGTAGTACCAAGTCCTGAAAAAAATATTTGCCTTTACAAAATAACATAAGAAAAGTGTATGAAATTGCATGTTTTTGTAATAGAACAATATTATTATTATTAATATTACTATTATTATTGTTGGATACAAATGTTAAGCAGGTTAATAGATTGTTGTTTTGTTCTATTTTCAGGCAGGCAAAGGCAGCCAGGCACGTAACTAGTATCATGGCACGGAGGGAAGTACAAAATAAAGTCACTTGGTTCTGCCCGCACGGGACATGGAGAACACTTCGGTTCCGGATTGGCACCGTGTCGACGGGTTTTGGGATGCGGCGTCCACACTTGGTTTTAGAAGTTAGTTCAACCTAACAGCAGAAGACGCGCTTACCCGCTTTGGACCCATTTCCACTGAGTCCAAATCAGATTTGGTTTATGCGCAGCAGAGGTGAAGAACACAAGCCGGTTGTACCGATGTATCAGCTGTGAAGCAGCTCTGACACCAACAAAACCGTTTCTGTCGAGTCCTCATTCGTCCATGACTTATCTCCCATCCCAGCAGCACTTTGCGGGGTTATTTATTTTCCAGCATTGGGATGCTTTTTTTTTTTTTTTTTTTTTTTTTTTTAATTTTCGAGGTGCGATATTACGCGCCTTCGGGTGCATGTGCGATGATCTCTCTCATCAATGGCCCTCTGCGTCCGCCTTGTCTGACTCTTTGCTACTGTTGGAGGCCATCTTGCTGCCTTCGGACACCATCTTGCTATCTTCTTCACTTCCGTCTGTGGCGTCATTGCAGGAAATGTCTTTTATTGCCTCGCCATGGACGTCACCGCCTCCGTTTTTATCATCTGCTCTCACTTCTGCCGGAGAATCCTGATTTTTAGGCGTCAAATCGGGATGCTCGAGTTCCAAATCATGATGTTCGGGTTCCGAATCTAGATGCTTCGGCGTAGGGTTGGCGTCGTTCTGTTCCTTCGCCGGTGTCTTTTTGTCCACGTATCGGTGTAAGCCGCGTTGTATGTGCGTGGTGAAGTCGTAGCGGTCGGCGCAAACTTGCAGGCAGAAGCCGCACTGGAAAGGTCCCTGGTCGCCGTGGCAACTCATGTGAAGCGCGTGCATGACCTCATCCAGGAAGTAGATCCCGCAGTGCAGGCAGCGGTTGCTGGGCTCGTCTTGCGTGGCGACGTCCGCGGTGGCGCGGGTGGACAGGTTCTCGACTTCCACCTCTTTACGGACGCCGCTTTCCTCATCCTCAACTTTCAGGCTTTCAGAAGAAGGCGACTCCTGCTTCTTCTTCTCAGAGAAATTGGTGGCGTTCCGTTGCCGTATAGCGAGGTCCAACGGTGCGTCGCTCTCCATGGATGATGACGCCGTTTGAGGGTGGAGAGGTGGGGGTGGGTATTGGGCCGAGGCGGGCGGCGGTGGGAGGGGTGAGTACGGCGAGGCGCAGTAAGGCACCGCGTAGCTCTGCGGGTGGTGCTGCACCGGCGCAACCATGGCACCCAAGTAGTGCGCGTTGTTGGCTAGACCCGCCGCTCCACCCAGGCTGCCCATGCCGGAGGCGGCGGCCATCTTGTACTTGGTCCAGAAGCGCAGCCAATCGGACTCGGGCGTCAAGTCCGGCGAGAGCGTGAGGGGAAGCGGCACGGGGAATAGGGGATACTGGTACTTCTCGATGGGCGACCCCGGAGGAGAATAACTGGATGGTTTGGACGGGCGCATGTACTTCTCAATGGGACTTCCTCTTTCCGAGCTGCCGCCGGAGCCGACTTTTCCCGCCTCTACTTTTGCCAGCACGTCCGCCACCTCGGAGGAGGCGGGGTGTGAAGGGAGCAAAAGCGGTGGCATGCGGCGGTGGATCTCCAGAGTCTGGTTGGCCAGGAAGGCTTGCGTGGAGCGCGGTGACCGCGAACGCGGCGACGGCTGCTGTTGTTGGCTTTTGACTGATGCGCAGCTCCGGTCAGACTCGTCGCCGTTCACACGCTCCTCGGCGGTGGCGCGCTGCTGTTTCGGGGCGGAGTTTTCGGCCGGCAACGTGTCTGGGTTGAGGCGCTTGCGGGTGCGCCGGCGGATGATTTGTTCCCCGTTGTTCTGCTTGATGATATTTAGAGGTCTGGGCGTCTGCAAAAGAAAAAAAAAAAAACACACCGTAAGGATGAAACTTCAAACTATCTTTACCCAACAAACAAGTTAGACCACACTTATGGACTATTGACAGCATTCAATAACAATAACAGAGTTCAACCTGGATTTCTTAACTGTGGGCAAAAAAATGCAACAGATATTCACACATAGAATTAAGAAACATTTCCTACCCTAGCCACAAGGTGGAGTGCTTACATCTGATAAGGTATATTGTTAGTCTAGTGCAGTGCTTCTCAAATAATGGGGCGGGCCCCTCTGGGGGCGCGGATGCCCCCTGAGGAAAGGTTTTGTTTTTGTCATGTGAAGTGAATTGCAATAAAATAAGTTTGTTTATTTATTTTTTTAATTTCAGGCACTTTAATGCACTTGGTTATTTTTTTTTCATTTTAGACTAAGCTGTAACTCATATAAACGCTGTAAAAATAATTTAACAGTTGTTGAGAGATGATTTATATTGCTTTTTTCTTTTGTTAAAAGGTTTAGGTATACTCATAAAATTTTTATTCGTAATGATCTTATTTATAGTCAGCGCGGCAAGTGGGGGGGGGCATGAAAAGTTTTCTCTTTCTGGGGGACGGGAGGCTCGGCAAAATATAATTGAGAAGCACTGGTCCAAATTGATTGAAAACAATTGCATTCCTCAAGTGATGTGCTACAAAAAAATTAAAAAATAAACATTCAACTTTGTTGAAATGCCTTTAAGAAAAATGTGGAAAAAAACAGAAACAAAACAAAAAACAACAAATGTAGTCATCTCTGTTGAAAAATTCTAACCAAAAGTTTAGACTACTTCTTGGGGCTTCAATTTAATGAAAAGATTAAATTAGAACTCAGACAAATAGCTCGTTGTTGTGTTTTTCACAGAAACGACATTTCTCCGAAATGGTAAAAAAACAGAACTGTTTAACACTCACTTATCTTTGTTTTGATAATAAAAAAAAAAAAGACAAAAGTTTTAAAATGCCATTAGATTTCATAAAAAGGCCGATCCCGATCTTGGCCTGGGATTAGCCGTCTCAATACGTAATGCTTATTATTGCAAATTTCACTTTTCCTAATTAATAATAAAATGCAGTATGAACTAATACAATACCTCCTGAGCAGCTTAGATCAGGGGGTAAACATCCCAGTGTACATCCCCACTCAATTGACGGCCATACGTTTACGCTAAAATTCACCAATTAACAAAATCCATGAACCCAACGGAACTTTAATGAATCCATATGTAGGCCCAAATCAAGCTTGTTTGAGTTTGAGTGATCAAAATCAAAAAAGCAGAAAGTGCCATCAATAGAATTTCAAAAGTGAGCAAACTGAGGTGACTAAAGGTCAAGGGAGTGAAGGCAAAGGGTGTCACACTCCCTCTCGCACCCGCGACTCCATATTCATAACTCTCCTTTTTGTACTCTTCACGCCAGCGTTTTTACTAGCTGCGATACTCGCTAATAATGTGTGTCGAGCAAATAAAATTTTTATCGTGCCATGTAAAATATGGCCGCGGTGGCGAGCGGCAAGCCGGGAGGGAGGGGACTGAACAGCACGACGGTGGTGGCGTTTTGAACCTCGCATCTGCGAGGGACATTTCAAAAAATTCTAGATTCTCTACGTGGCACGAGAGCTAATTAAAATGGGCTCAAGTCTTACCTTTAAGGTCTTAATTGAGGCGACTTGTTTATTCTGATTGGTGAATTTGAATTGTACATTTGAATGGCAGCTTTAAAGACTCCTATATTCAGGATAATGTAATTTAAATTCTAGTAATTACAGGCTTATGGTCACTAGGGTTTAACTGACAGTCAGTGACCCAATAAAAATCCCTTTGTGACCCATTTTGGATTTCCCGGCCCACGGTTTGAGCTACATTCAGTAATTGTCAAGCAGGCGGCACTTTTATTAAATCAACAATGTGATTTATTACACTGGAAGCACCTTGCGGATGAACAAGGCCATCTTAAAAAGTCAATATGCAAACATGCACTGATGTGTGAAATGACTCCAAACTCCACAAGAGCACGTCTGAGGTGATCCACGCTGGAAAGCCGGCTGATTCCGGAACCAGAGTGTCGTTATCTCATCTGTAATTCATGCCGTCTAATTAAGTTTGGGATTTCCATCGTCTTTCCCCAGGCTGGAGACGGCTGGTCGGCTCCGATCACGCCACAATGCTTCGCGCTCCCGAGGAAGCTGACTTGAGGTCTGCGACTCCCCGGCAGCCAAATCAAATATACTTTGCACAATATTATGTTTCCGCAGCAGGAGTCGCAGCGCAACGGATCTTAAGAGAGCACAATTTGCAGCGTTTATTTGGTATGCTAAGGCTGAACAGATGCGCAGTCTTCTGGAGCCTCGGACAACTAAAGCCTCTTTCCAACACGAAGCGCAGAGATGTTTCCACTTGGGATGAACAATTATTCAAATTCGAATCAACGTTGTGATGAAGTAGAATTCATGTTTTGTGAACATTTGAAGTAATAAAGCCACAGATTTGGTGGCAGCATTGTTGTAATCGGTTTGATGACTTGATGACTCATGTTTACGCCGCCCTTGTTTGGTAGAAATTTATAAAGTTGTCAGTTCGGATTCTTAAATAACCTAGTCAAAAATGTTCAGTAAGTTAACAACTGGAAAAGATACAATTTCATAAGAATTCCTAATTCAGTTACCTAACAATTATTTTGATCATCAATATGTCGAATAATAATGGAAATAATCGGAAAGAAATTGGATACAAAGTATTGATTTCCATCTCTATTATAAATGGGACACTCGCATTGAGTTAATGCTTCGGAAAATTCACCAAAAAAAATGTTGATGTTTGTTTTTCAAAGTCAAAGTAGTTGTTTCAATTGATTTGATAGAAAAGTAACTACGAAGCTTTCAGAATTGCAGAGATCGGCCAATATTTACGTTTGACAAGCTAAAATCCTGAGTAGACAGTTTTAAATGTAAAAAAAAATATCTAAACTGATTGACGGCTTTACTATGGCTTGCTATGATTAGCTGAGTGGGCAGTCGCAGCAGGGTGCTTTGCATTTATGCGTAGGCTAAAATTGAGCTGCTTTAGTGGTAGGCAAGCTCCTCCTTACAAAGAAGGCATATCACACTTTACACCATCAGATATGCTGCTAGGGCGTTTTTTTAAAAAAAGTTACATTTACTGGACCGAGAAATTTCACAAGCTCTTCCATTTTCATGTCTTCCTTCTGATCACAAACTTGTCTTTCTATTCACAGTAGCCTATCAGGTTATGCCCAACACTTTGGCTGCCAATCAGTGTCCACTGCAAGCTGTGATTGACCTTTGTTTTCCAACCAAGCAAAAACACAATAAACTAATTAATCAACAATTAATCACAATTAATCATCATACAGAAAGCATAACTATACAAATTGAAACAAAGATTAAGGCAAGTTAAATAATGACTATGACTGCAATTAATCTATTAATGTAGCACACTAGCTGTATTTTTTTTTGTCCTTTGCTTGATTAATACAAAATAACCTTGAAGAAAAGAAAAAATGTAATTAGATTATTTTTCAAATTACTTCCGCCGTAGTCTACACCACTAATTTTTTAAATCGTGTAAGTTTTATGGGGATGTCCTTGAACCAAAAAATTAAGAACCCATTTAATTTATTGAAAGTGAAAACGTTGGAAGTTCACTTACAGAGTGCAGCTTCTGATAGAGGCCGCAAGCGTTGCAGACGTAGCCGCCATTGGCATTCTTTCTCCACAGTGACGTCTTGGTAGTCAGACAATTGGCGCAAAAGACCCCGCTGCCTCGCCGCCGCTGGAAGACAGTAAACATAAAATCAAGATCAGAGGGCAAACGTTTTATTTAAATTGATAAAAGAAAAGAGTAGCAATGGAAGAGGAGTTTTCTAAGTGTTTCGCAGGTAAGTCATTAACAATATTAGTACACAAGCGCAGTGCGTCAAAAATTGGAGTGCAAGGTGAACAGGCCGATCGGTGTGGCAACATGCTTCATCACAGTAATGAGCCAATCACTGCGTTTCTCCATCCCATTAAGTATGGGGTCCTCCAGGTCGCCACCTATACGATGAGGCTACCTCATCCACAACACAAACTTTATTCATTTTTTTTATGCCAGTCCATCAATCTCCAGTCTCATTTTTTTTTTTTTTTTTTACATGGACATTTTTTTTTAATTCATGTATGCATCCGACACATTTGAGAACACAGTGGTATGTTAGCTTACAGGTTTAATTTGCTCCGACTCGTTCCATATATCCAATCAATATTCCAGCATTGGAAATATATTGAAATGCAACGGATATGCTCCTGACTTCCAAACCATCCCATCATTCTTTTTAATAAAAACAAATAGCACTGTTTAGTGTGTAGAGAAGTAAATTTGTTTTATGAGGCAACATTGCCAAAAAACTAGTGGGATAACCACATTTTTGTGATTTTTGCAGGAGAGTGATTTAAAAGTTTTATGGCTACAGTAAAAATATGGTGGATTTACATTTTGGTGATTTATGGGACTATGATTACTTGTAGATAATGTTTTATTTTTTTTTTTATAGAAATTGCAGTTTCTCAAGATTTTATTTCATCCCAAAATGTCAAATTTATCAGTATTTCATGAAATATGATCAATCATATTCACATATACTAACCTGCAGCCGCACTGGCACCCAAGCTAAAACACTATTTACTTTCTGAACAAATCATCTCATTATCTGGGTGTGGCCATCTTGGAAATTGGGGATGAGTTTGTCATAGCACTGATGAATTGGGAGAAATGTCAAGTGCAACATGGATGTCCCATCCATTGCATATTCTCCCTGAAATATGAGGCTAACGTGCTAACCACTGCAACACCAAGCTGCCTTGGATGTCCCATATTTGTAAAAATTAGAACTCAACCTCAATTTAGTCACGTATACATCCGAAAGATATATTATGACTTCCACCAATTAATCAGGTCAAAAATGCAGTTAGGGTTAGCGTTATTTGACACATTTGTAGCTCTGACTCCAACTCACGTTTCCATTTACCACGTGTCGTCTTAATGCGCTTTGTGAATGTTTTCATTTTGTATTTGTCACAGTTTGTCCCCAATAATTATGTCTGAAAGCAAAAAAACAAAAGAAAAAAACTTGAAAGCTGTGTGTAAATCAAGCAAAAATTGCACCACATTTGGCATTCATGTCCATTTAGTTCTTATACCAAGTAGAGCTCCATTATGTTCTCTCTCCTGCAAACCTAAAATTCTATCTTTTTTCCTGTCATCTTTGGCACTCTCCTGCTGTCGACAATCCACCGGGACCTTCTCCTTTCAACGCCGCCATCTTCTCACTTTTTGTTCCTGACACAGTGGAGAGTTTAGCATACTTTTGGTGGAGTCGGGGGTTCGAAGCAGCCGGTACGAAAACATTTTCACAAAAGCGCCTTCGCTTCACTCGGGGCCGTTCTGGACTCTCCGAGCTGTTACAGATGGAGCCACAAGCAGATCTTCCAAGAGGCATCTGTTTTCGGGGGCCCGCCAGTGACAAAAGCAGACAGGTCCAATGGGCACAACACTGCTACATTTTCAGGTTTGTTTCTCGCTGGAAATGTGGTATTTATGAAATAGGGACGTGAATGTTTGTTCATATATTTATCACATGCGCAACATACAAAAGCACCCTTATTAAAGGTAAATGTGGAAAATGTACTTTTTAATTAGGCATTAAGGTGGACAAGTAGTTAGTACATCATAGCAGTACTGCAGGTGAATGTGCTACTTTTCTAAAAATCATAAGACACCCGCCTACTAAAGACGATGAATCATCCAAAATTGTTTGTTTAATGCTCCTACTGTTTAGCAACAATGTTTTAGAGATGGGACATGAATGTTTTTGCCAAGCAGAGCCTTCAAGTGTTTTGCTTCACTTTACTTTAAGGCACCAATGACAAAATATCAGACAGTTCAAATATTTGCAAGCTAAGATGTTTATTTACTCTGGAAAGCTTCTGTCCACCACTCTCTGAGTCAATGTGGGGATGATTAAACATCCTGTTCCAAACATGTTGTATGGAATAAACAGCACATGGCTAATATTGGGATTCTTTATGGTACATGTGTTGCTTTCTGACACGGAACCGCGGATGGATCCAAATCCTCTTGCTGGCAATGCACTCTGTGCGTGTGTGCGTATGCACCATACGGTCACCACATGTAGCAAGACAGAGCCAGGTGATTGATTGATGTACACTTCCTCTTCCAGTGTGTGTGTGTGTGTGTGTGTGTGCGCGTGTGTGTACGTGAGTGTGTAGTCCTCTGAAAGCCCAACAATGCGTCTGTCATCAGAATTTAGCTTTTCCGAGTGAGCCAAATCATTCGCATATGGCCACGCAGCTGCCCCTCCTCCTTATGGGACGATAGATGGACACGCATGGATTTGATCTCGAGTGGAATCGAAATTCATCCATGAAGATAGGAGTCAGGTTTTGTGCTACACAAACACAACTGCACACACTAATACACGCCAATCATCACATTGGCAATATGAATGATTCTGTTTTGTGTGGACGAGACAAAATTTTCATTCAGACAATTGTCCCTACAGGTTAAAGGTGGGACATCAAAGTTTGTGCTCCGACGACAATTAAAAGACAAACACACACAAATACCTCATGCCTAAGTATGCAATTAGCTCTTGGGGTGTAAATGACACCTATTTATCAGCTGCCTATGACACCCTTCAATTTGTACCTAACACATCCAAACTGTGAAGGAAATTGGATTCTTTACCAACAATCTGCTATCTAAAAAAAGGCTTTTAGACTAATTGATCTGAATGTAAAAGAGCAATTGGGATTAACCCTCTGATATTTAATCTATGAAACACATTCAAACATGACTAAATTACTTGAAATTCTTTGGTGATTATTACTTGGGAATAAATTTACCAAACGTTTAGATGAGAAAGATATTAAAACTTTTGAACTCTTAATTCATTAGTTTTTACTTATTACTATTAAAATCATATTTATTATTATTATTATTATTATTATTATTATTATTATTATTATTATTATTATTGCTGTCTACCACCTGGGAGGCATAAACTAACTTTGAAGTAGGGCTGAGCAAAAAAAACCAAAAAAAAACTAAATCAAATTATTTTGCAATTTCAAAAATATAGACCGATAAAGACAACATCAAAGTATTACTTTGAGTTTGAACTGCTATTTTAGTCGCCGCCAGGGGGCAAGCTCCACTCGTGAACCCCCCTCAGCCATGTTAGTGTTGTGTTGGTGCAGTATTCCAACAATCCAAGTGTGTCAGTTTTATGTTGCTGCTTTTATTTCTAAACATGCAGGTATGTTCAATCTATGTTGAAGGTGTGTTGGGTCTGCTCTTATTTCTGAACATTTGAGAAGGAGAATGTGAGCGTCTTTTTCGTCTGGATTTACGTTATGGGAGTGGTACGCTTTGGGGATGTTTTTGGTGAAGAAATAGCATTCAAACATTGTTAATAGCAATGATATAGCCCATGTAAGCAAGCAGGCTATGCAAAAGCTTGGATTCGTTATTTTCTGCACGTTATAAACATTGTTCACTTTAAAACTGATTTAAAGGATTCTGCAAGAAGTCTTTCAAATTAATATTCCCTTTGAATTTATTTTGGTGCTATAGTATCAGAGAATGTCTCTTCTCATGATAAACATCTTTCAGATAAGTGCAGAATACAGGAAAGCAATGAACTAGAAAGTGGTTCAAACTTGAAAAAAACATTGCAAGAATGGATAGATAAGATTGAAAGAATAACTTAGAAAAAATGTTTGTTGGGTTTATTATATACTTTTAATTGTATTGTATATATATATATATATATATATATATATATATATATATATATATATATATATATATATATATATTGTATATTTAACTTTCGTCAGATTTTCCACAGAATTTGTTTATTTGGTCAGGTATTTTAAAAACACTGTATTTTCCCGTTAAATTACTTTTGCTTTTTCAAACAGGGACAGGGGGAGGGAAGTCTGGGCTTCCCTACTCAAGCTGCTGCCCCCGCGAACCCACCCCGGCTAGAGTTGTTAACTACTGGATGGATGGATGGATGGATGGATGGATGGATGGATGGATGGACACAATTTAGTCCTTGACTTTAATTCTTATTGTGTACTACAAAAGCATATTGAGAGAAAAAGATGGAGCCTTTCTCTACATAAAATAAGGTAACAATACAGTAATTTTCTCTAACAGAAAAGAGATCGGGGAGCCCAACAGTCTCCAACAGATTTCAAAATGAGGCTTTTCTTGGAGAAAAATTACATTTGATTCACTCATAGAGAAAGTCGAGTCTTCTCTGGAGCTTACATCAGCACACGCATAATGCTTTTCTTGAAATCAGTGATTATATAATCAGCCCAGAAGACTACTCGCTGGATGAATTAACTAAATTGCGTGCTGACAAGTCAAATATAGCATACTATGGATCAGCCTCCTCATTGCAGTCACAAGTGGAAAAGAGATGTGTGCACAGAGCTTGTTAGACAACAAGACCGTAAGTAAACCACAGAGCACCGTGCTGCATCTGGGAATCATCTAACAGGCGACCTTTGTAAATCATACTACCACCCCATCAACTGCTTGTGTGCCGGGCATACGCTTCTCAGGCTACTATGCAAACTTAATGGAATCATCAGGTTTGTGTTGAATGGATGTAAAGCTATTGGACTTTTTCCACCTCACAGCTTTGGTAGCAACAAAAAAAAAAAAAAGTGCTTTGGAGTACCAACAGACGGAAAAACAGATGTTGCACGAAGCCACCTTCGATAATAACACACGTAAGGGGGTCATTTAAAGACTGGATACGGGAGCACAACATATGATAGACTGCCGTACATATTTCGATAAAACAGAAGAGCTGTTGGTGCTATCGCAAAAAGACAGAAGCGTCTCACGGTCTGTGAAATTGACATGAATCAAACAGCAGTCATGCAATAAATTTCCCACAACCGGTTATCAGCTCACATGACATTATTAGTGTGGTGTGGAGAAAGACGTACAAATTAAATGTTGCCGCTTTATCTACACGTGTCGGTTGCCTTGCAGAATCAATAACATGCTTGACATCAGGATCAACCAAGAAAAATTCTTTGTCTTGTTGTATTACAACGAACTTACACACAAAAAGCTGGTGTAGGTGGGAAACCTATCTCGGATCTCCAAAAGGGGTTCAGTGGCATAAATTTAAAGCCCTTCACCCACATTAGAAATCTGTACCAAGGTAATCATGAAAGCAAAAAAGTAAATAAAAAAAAAGAGAGAGAGAAAAATGCACAGTGTCACAAAAAAGGTCTATACAAATAATTCTCATGAGAAAAAGCATTTATGGAGATGTCCCAAAATGTAACAACTTCCTTGTTTGGATGGAGCTCATGAAAACGCTCCATTGTGTAATCCTGACAGATAACCCACTTGGTAACAAGGCCTCTGCATTATATGCAAATCTGCAAGGGAAACCGTCACTTCTGTCTGGATATATCCGACGGGATTAGGGCTGTGCCTGAATTCTGCATTAATGCTGGCCTAATGTATTCTGCAGCATTAATGCAAGTGTCATAAAAGTCATATGCAGCTGCTTTGAGGAACTACTCTTATCATGACAGGTGAACGTGAGCTCCACAAATGACTGGATGACACCAAAAGGTTGTTCTCTTTTGTTTGTGTATATTTATGATGTTCTGTGTGATTCTATCTGTGATTTCTCTTCACCTGTGAAGCCCTTTGAGATGACTTTGGTGATTCAGGGCTGTACAAATAAATTTGACTCGAGCACATTGACATTAGTTAGAAATAATAGTAATCTCATAATAAAACAATAATATTGATAATATAATGATGCGTCACTTAAATTAAACCAATAACATTCACAACAATAAGATAATTATGCTTTTCAGTGGACTGTGATGGCATATTATACAAACTTGTACCAATTGATGGTGAAACCATGACTGCAAGATGTCATTGTAGATAATCTGAATAAATAAATAAATAATATCAGTAAACGTGTAACTATGCAACTAAAAAACCCCCAATGATAAGGTGGTTAGGTGCAGGAATGGAATGACAATCTCTGTGTGAAATAAGGACATGCTTAATTAAATGAGAAGCTTTTATTATGTTATATGAATGGCAAAAGGTGGGGACTCAGGTTGATTGTACATTCTACAATATTTGAAGCGGTAGCAGGAAATCTCTGGATTTCATGTTGAATTTTGATGTCTCAGTTAACATTAAACTATTTGAAATGCAGCTATTTGCAAGTCTTTATGAAGTTTATATATATACTGTGTATATATATATATATATATATATATATATATATATATATATATATATATATATATATATATATATATATACATATATATATATTTATATATATATTTTTATTTATTTATTTATTTATTTATTTACTAGCAATATAATGGTGTAATTGTACAGTATGCAGATGAATTGTATCAGGAATTTACATAATCCAAATAAAATGGCCAAAGTTTGCTGTCAGCGCCGATTAAGCGGCGGATAGCCCAGCAACAAACTTGTAAACAAGGAAGTGGAGCTTGAAAGAGGTTTTTATATAGAACACGGCCGGTGTTTGTCCCTGTGCACCTTGCGCTCCATTACACATAAGCAAGCTTATAGTAACAGACCACACCAGCAGGCTTTGGACTGGCAGCGCAAACGCTATCACTGCAGCACATTCAGCTCCCCCCCACATCCCTTTCCCTTCTCTCTTTGGAGCTTAAGAGTAAATCTCATTGCAGGACAATAAAGGCTGTGTGGCGATATACGTAAGAGGGCTTTCAAAAGCGAGGCCCAGGCCGGTTGACGAGGAGGCCACCGCCGGGCGAGCTCCACATTAGAGCGGAGGAAGTGTTTAATGATGTTTCAAAAGAGCACGTCAGCAAACGCACTTGATTTTTTTTCACCCCCTTTGGACAGAAGCCAATGGGAGCAGCTTAAATGTTAACACTAACGCAATAACCTCGAAGGGAATCTACATGTGAAATTTAACTAATGTTTTGCTGAAGTGATTTTGTTTTACATCCTTAAAAGGACATAAATAAACATGGATTTCCAAACAGATGTCAGAATGCTTAAAACTCAAGCAAAAAAAGTGACAAAATGGGGAAACGCCTTATGAATCAGAGTATAGTGCATGGATCCCGAGCAGTAAATGGAGGTTTTTTCATATGGAGGCTACATAACCACAATTTGTACTTAAAGGGACACTCTGTAAGACTTGACAGTTGTTCATTATGGACAGCAGGAGGTGCTGCATTTACCATTGTCCATAGCTATAACAAACATGGTAGCCTAGGGAGAAGTGCCACCCCCCATGTAATATAATTTAATGATAACTGGACCTATGATTATATTTAAAACATACTCTTGGTCGTTAAGAACACATTTATTTGCAAGTTTTTGAAATTTATCATCATTTAATTTATTCCTTTTTAATGAAAAACTGTCTAAACTTACATAGTGTCCTTATCCTTAACTTACATAGTGTCCTTACTTATCACTAACCTCTGCTAACTTAATGATAGTCAGAATTACAGGAAATGTGTATGAAAAACACTTCTAGGCCAAAATGAGTCTCGTGCAACTCAAGTGTAAAACATGCTGACTTACACTTAAACACTTCACAATGCTGTATGCTGTAATACAGTAATATTCAACCAGGTTGGCATAGATGATCCAATTCCACTCAGAGTACTTTTCTAACTATAAGTCGAACCGGTATATGAGCCACAGCAGCAAAAATTGAGCAAGAAGAAAAATGTATACACACACAGACACAGTATATAGTCACAGATAAGCAGCACCAGACTATAAGCCACAGATCATAAGATCAGATATATACGCAGAAAGATTGTATATGGACGTTTTTATTATATATATTTTTAAACGTGTCATTAAAACTACTTTTAAAATTGCCTGCTTCCAGCAACATCTTCAATAGACTGAACTTGCAAGCATGTTTAGCACCAACATATTTATAGAAAATGGGTGCATATATTCAACATAACACCAACAGAATACTGCACAATTAAAAAGCCGCTGACTATAAGCTGCTGTGCTCAAATCATATAAGAAAAAGTTGTGTCTTGTAGTCCGAAAAATATGGTAATCTGTCTAAAAATGGTTCATTAATTGTAACTATATGTCTGCTCATCTAACTGCCAGCAACGTATAAGACAGAACAATGAAATCAGTGCTTTTGAAATAGTGGAGGTGGGAGACAAGGTGATGACAGGGGAAGCGCGGATGACCCCTGTGAAAAAGCTTTATTTTGGTCATGTGAAGTATAATTGCAATAAAATAAGAATTTTATTTTTAAAGTTCAGGCACTTGGCATTTGTTTTCTATTTTAGACTAAGTTAAAATAATTAGCAGTTGTTGAAAGCTGATTTATATTCTTTTCTTTTGTTAATGTTAAAAACGATACAAAGTTTCGGTATACTTATACCATTTTTATAGATAATAACCTCATATACGGTCAGCACGTTGGGGTTGTGTGAACATTTTCTTTTTCTGGGGGGCTTTACAAAATATAATTGAGAAGCACTGAATTAAATGGTCACCCATTAAATGGCAGAAGTTAAAATAAATCTGCTTTAACCCATGTTGCCAATTTTTCTGTTAGTTTATCAACATCGCTATTTTGGTAATTATACTTTTTGTGACGTTTTTAGATGGTGGGGGTGCCCTGTCACATTTTTCTGATGTGAAATTTGGTGCATTAATGTTTGGAAATGCTGCTCAAATGCATCATTAACTTTGCTAATTGATGAGTGTCAGCAAGCTTCCTGTAAGAAATCTTTGCATGTGGCTAAGAACACATTGCTCAACATCTAAAATGGTGCCCTCTTCTGCTGAACAAAACAGTGCCTGGAGAACAGTGACCCACTTCAAACTGTCCAGATTGGTGCGAAATGTAGTTCACATATTTCATCCTGGGAAGAAGGCCCCTTTTAGGTGGACATGCACAAGCTTTACTTATCCAGGACAGTGCAACCTTAACCCCTTCTCACATTACAAGTGCCCAAAGGAAAATGAGCAAGAGAGGAGGAACATGAGCAGAGGAAATTATTCCATGTACTGTACACCCTTAATACCTGCGGCCTGATCCACTGGCATTAAACTACTCATTAACTGTCTGGGTCTTTATTTTTCTTGTTTATCTGAGAATAGACCATCTAGTCGATTCCCACACAGCAGACCCCCACGTGACAGTTCGGGTCCGGGGAATGCTGTTACTACATCCTGGGAAACGCCTGTATGATACAATCGTGACACCCAAGGCAGGTGTGAGGAGTCATTTTAGTTTGAAGCCAATTTTTTGAATAAAATTTATCAATATTACTGTTAAAGAAAGAAAAGCCAGGCAGATTTTTAACACTCAAAACTCAACAGGTAAATTAAACTTTGAAAGGTGCTGCTGTCTTGCTCAGCAACAGTTCAAAACCACTCTGCAGTTACCTTT
The DNA here is from genome assembly GCF_059441005.1 of Hippichthys cyanospilos. Classification (NCBI taxonomy): domain Eukaryota; kingdom Metazoa; phylum Chordata; class Actinopteri; order Syngnathiformes; family Syngnathidae; genus Hippichthys; species Hippichthys cyanospilos. The sequence goes on along the minus strand of NC_142389.1, from coordinate 10,002,110 downwards.
TGGAGAAAAATTGCACATAAGAACTAAGGTACTTACCATTCAAGCGGAGGCGTATATTTGAGTGAGGTTTTTGTGTAAGTGGATGAATCAATTAAGGAAATATGACACTTTTATAAGAAAATGTGCTTGTCTTTTGTTCTATTTTAATTGACTTTTGTTCCTACAAGAAGTGATTCACAGCAAAGTAATGTCTCAAAACAAAACAATTATTAAAGCGACAGAAATGCAAATCAATCTTGTTGCACTTTCGCCAGGGCCGTCATCATAAGACTGACCTTGTGGAGTTGATTAAGAGTTTCATTGAGTCATTAAAGTTCATTGCCATGCTCAGTTGAAAACAACAAAAATGCTTCCCCAATTCAGAGTCATAAAACTTCATTTTTGTGATATGCCTTATAACATTCTGTAAAATAAATATTCTTGTAAGAGTATAGCTTTTACATATTTTGTGTGGACTGCTAAGCTACAGCTTGCAAAACATCAGGAGGCCTTGACCCTGATTCGACAACTCGTTTTTGAACGAGATGATAAGCGATAGCTTGGTCTGTTGTTACAGCATTGCGAAAAAAAAAAAATGGTTGTGATACCAGGAATGAAGTTGTCAAAGAAAAAGCACAAACTGACCTGACAGGCAGACCAACAGTGCCGTGAACACCGGCATGTATTAAACTCATCCCAGCCTGACGCTAACATCTGCAGCGCTAATTGTTTGACACCGCGGCACGTTAAACAAGGTGCGTGCCCACTGCCAGTCGTACATCTTCATTTCCAAGCGTCCTTGGACAAGCAAAGATTTGCCTAATTGCGGTGCAAACGAGGGACGGCAAGTAAATGGGAATGGGTGGGGGCGAAGCTGTGAAATAAAAATGACGACTCTGCAGAGACAACGGGAAGGATGGAAGGATGCGACCAAAAGCATGTAATGGATGGCACTTTACAGTATTAAACCTCGAAACGACCTCGCACATTGACCACTTCACAAAATGACTGTCTCTCCAATTAGAGCTACGACCAAGATGGAGGAGGTAAGAAGATGATGTGGAGGCGGAAGTGGCTGGACGTTGTAGATGACAAAAAAGTAATGACATGCATTATGATAAAACCACGGAGACATTTATGACCAGCTTAATGACCACTCAAAAAGTTCATCCTGTTTTTATGAAAATGAGTGAATGCAAAATAGACTTTTTATTCTCAAATTTGTTGTTCTTAAATGTAGTTGTTTTTAGTTGCCAAGAAATATGAACGTTCGCAATATTATTAATAGGTTTCTTTGAAAAAAGCATTAGAATCTGCAACTGACCAAGAAATTGCAGAAACCGACTGAATGAGAAACACTTGTGCAATGGAAGTCACTCACAAATTTATGTATTAGCCCTTCAGGTTCTTCCAAAGTTCTTAGTTACATACAGTCGACTTGCTCGTTTACCAACCTCAAGAGAGGCCCAAGAACTGGTAATTGGTAAGATTTCATCTTGCAGGAAAGTTATCTTTTGGCATTTATAGTTTCAACAAAGATTAAATGGAAAAAAAAAAATTCCACACCATTTTAAATTCTTATATAAAAACAGTCACACGAAGAGATTTTAGTAGGACTTATTTTTTTAATGTCTATACAAGTAGCGTATCTACCGAGAAAAAAGACCAATTCAAGAAAGTGTGATTAATGACTGATTTACGTATGAGTTTCAGTTTTGAAATGAACTACTTTTTTTTTTTTCAATGATATATGAAATAAATCTCTTTAGAAAGCAAGTTTTTGTTTGTTGGATACTTTACTGACAAGTCTACAACACGCTTCACCACCACAAGAGGCAGGAATCAAATAAGACTATCCAGGGAAACGGTTACATTCAAAATCCCTCCTACCTTGGTCTTGTGGTAATGTCTGTTTTCCAACAGTGAGTGTGAAGGTGGGTGTGAGGGTGCCATGGGTCGCGGTAGCGGGAAATGAGCAAAAGTGAGTGGGCAAGGAGGTCAAGGTGAATAACAAGCAGAAGATGACACAAAGAAAGTGCAGTGTGAGCAAAGACGACCAGCCCAAAGCAACAACTACTACTCCAGAAACATGCCTAATATGTGTCTGGTTTTAAATACCCAACATTGAAGAATATTCAGCCATCTGATATATTTTTAATTTAAAACTGGGGTGAGCGCTGAAGACGAGCAACACTTCGGGGCTGCGTGGCCCAGTAAGTAGTTCACCAATATCAACGCGTTCCATCAAATTGAAGCCAAAAGGACAAACGATAAGGCTAGCTAGCTCATTAGGGCCAACTCATCAAAGTCCTGACAAAACAAATGGAAAATACAATTTAGCTGTATGAGACACCCCCCCCCCCCCCCCCAAAAAAAAAAAAAAAGAATAAGCGAGTTATAATTTGCCTTTGACCAAACGGTGTTTTGTCACTAAAATGTACTCATGTAATTCATTTTCCAAACCGTTTATCCTCATCTGGATTGTAGTGCTTCAAAATTGTATTGTTAAGGAACTCAAAAATATTTCTGTTGTGCAAATAGTTCGCATGAAGCAATTCAAATGATTGTAATATTTTGTCAACAATAACAGTACTACGATGCCGTGTTATATTATGTTATATTTTCAGAGGTGAGAGGCTACATTGTAAACTACATCTTTTCAAAGCTGTGGTACGTTTGTTAACATAAAGTTGTTACGATTAGGTTTAATTATAAGTGATGACAATGCTCTTCAGTGTCACAAATACTTAATCTTTCAGGAATTTCTACCAAGATAACACAAGCAAGCCCATAGAGTAAAACATTCATTATCCGGGTTTCTTAGCACTTGGTCTATGAAAACAGCACTAAGAATGAATTTAATACCCAAAAAGTAAAATACTTTCTCAAAGTTCTATGATTGTTATTGCAAGCTGTTGACATATGGTTTATCCGAATAAAACAATGCCCATCTGCTCCTTCATTGGCATGATTTTTTTTTCTGCTTGAAAAGAATGCAAAATTCTATTTTTCTATTCAAACAAGTAACAATAACAATCTCTTCTCACTTGCTGAAAACGATCATCTGTCGTATTCAAACAGCTAGCTGTGACTTAAAATGGATTAGCACCCAGAATCGCATAATATCCACTGACATCCTCCTCAGTGTTAAAGACCGCCTGAAATTAATGCAAGATGCCGACATTTGACCCTCATTACCGTGGAAGTGACACCTCACCAACATTTTTGCGCGAATCCCAAAACAAGTGCTTTGTGACATAATCTGAATATTGGCGGCAAGGCTGTTGGGACTTTGAGCTGGGAATGTCCTCAGGCTCTGTTGGTCAGTCACTTGGTTGAGCAGATGCTGCTTTTCATTATCAACCAGGTAGGTATTCATGATGTACGAGTGTTGAAGGTTCATAGCGAGGCAGCAATCTGTACAATCCTCACAGTCTAGAGTTTCATTATTATTGATGGATTGAGGGAGTTGGATGGCATGTGGACTTTTTGCGGTGAGGTATGCGCGTAGTTTATGAGGATCCCGGTTGCTAAGATGACCGTTTCAAGTTGCTCCTTTTGACTTTCGATTTTAGGTTGTGCATCGGCGAGAAAAAAGCAAGTACTCTTGTACTCTGAGAAAAGGTTTTGGCAATTCTAAGGTGCAAATGTAGAATCAGCGTGCAGTTATTAAAATATTAAAAATATCTTGATAGAAATGGCCTTAAAATTTATCAGACATTACATTTGACCGCTAAACCTTACAATGGGAGGTGGTCAAATCAACGCTAAGCTTTTTATGTACTGAATATTTATAAATGTTTAGCACTCTCTGCACTGTAATGCATGTGTAGTCTTCGCATATTTAAGATAAATAAGTGCAGCTCATAGTCGATGTAAGCAGTCAGGCACCACTGATACTAAGTGGGCGTCCCACCTGGGGCTTATCTGACATTTTCCACTTACAAAGAGCCTCAGGGTAGAGATGGAGCCTCACACGTCAATATCGGAATTACTCTTGTACCTTCTCATTGCGCACACACTCGGGCTGTTGCCGGTCATGCTCTGGCTGTCGTGACAAACCAAACAGATCAGCTAGCCTTGAAGGGGCACGTAAATGTGTCTTGTGGGCGTAATCAACGTGTCATCTTTGTTCCATTCTCTCCCGACAGCCACATATGATGACCCGATATGTTGCCCAGACAAAACTACGGGAACGTTGACAGATTGTCACACAGCACTTGACTCAAAATGGGCATCCGAATCTGGCACCCAGAACGAGGCATCTTTTTGCGTCTGAGGCCTTAATTGGACTTGAGCGAGCGTCTTCACTCGAGGCATAGAGCCAAACATATCCAACCATCAAACCTGGCCCCTCATCAAGCGGGGCCCCTCCACCTCCAAAGACGTGGCGTCAAACGCGTCAATCAAAGAAGGAAACTGGCAGGACGGAACTGAGCTACTTTTAGACAGCTTCTGTAATGTCCCTTCATCTCAGCAATCTGCTAACTCGCTCTGTCACTGACCTCCTCTCGAGAGAGCTTTAAAAAAATAAATAAATCAACAGATATTTACAGAATGCCTTCTCATGGGCTTTGATCATCCCGCTGTGTCGTGGTGGCACTTACAACACAAATACAGAGATGATGTTGGTTGCTCGGAACACTCGGTGTTGGTAAAAATGAGTCAAGTTTTTTAAAATTGATGGTCCATGGAAAGGATGATCCATCTTTTTTCCATAGCACTTTTTCTATCGGTTGTTGGTGATCTGGAGCTTCACCTAACTGACTTTGATCTAGAGGTCGGGTACACACTGGACGGGTCAATGGTGTTAAAAATATTCGAGTGAAATAAATTATTCATTTGTAGTGAGTCATTTGAGATCAGGAAATCTCGATATATTAGGTGCCCGCCATCTTCTTTTACAGCTCAGAACAAACGATTGAGAAAAAGTACAGGTACTTGTTGAGGCTGCTGAATAAACTTAGACAAAGAACAAGGGAGACAAACAGGTGGTGAACAAATGATTGGTGGTCGGTACAATTTTGTTCTCGGGGCCTGATATCATGCAACAAAACAGAGTGAATAGGTAGGAATCTGAGATGAGAGCAGACTCATTTCCATCCGTTGGAAACACACGCTTGTAATAATGAAATGCAAGTACACGAAGGCAAGGAGCAAGACTCTTCAAAGAGATTGTTCGCTATTGAGTTGTTGCCATGAGAATGAATAGACGTTACGGTACTAGGGGTTACATGGGATTAGGTCGCATACACCGACTGTTTCATTAATTGAAGGCAGCATCAAACCTAGTGACCAATCAAGGTTGCTGTAAAAACATATTTTCCGTTGATAACATAGAATCCACTCATTTTTGATACAAAAAAGTTTGGAGCTATTAACCAAGGTTGTAAAAAGCTTAAATGTTTGCATTTAAATGTCCATCCATCCATTTTTTAAAGCCACTTATTCTCACAAGGGTCACAGGCTTGCTGGTGCCTATTCAATCTGACTACGGGCAGTGGCTGGGGGAAACCCTTAACTGGTTGCCAGTTGAAGAGCTTGCTAGCTTCAGGTTTTGGTGGTAGTACTGCAAATGCCTTTGCATATCATTTGTCTATAATATTGTCAGGAGATCATTGAGCATGGAAAAAAAAAACTCCCAATAGTGAAATGAATCACGTGGCATGCCTGAGCAAGAAATCTCATGGCGTCCGATCTAACGAGATCTCATCCCTTTAAAAAACAAAAAACAAACAAACAAAAAAAAACACTTTTAAAGTGATTTGGTTCGATGTCCAGTATGTCTAAGAGCCTAGAGACAGATTGCTGTAAATTCAAAATATGCCCTTGGTGGGATACTTTTCATAAATCACCAGGACTAATTACTAAATATCGATTGGTGATTTTCCAGATGATTGATAAGGAAAAAGTATTCCAATTTCCTCTCCTGAAAGGCATTCAAAAGCAAAACAGCCAGCACCTGCGGAGGGTCACAGACCTGTGATTCACCCGTTATTTCTAATGCTTTACTTTCATTATTTTATCCTCCAGGGATATCATCTCTTTCATCTCTGCCATACAGAAGAAACAAACACAAAGAATGGGGGCCACTGCAGGTTGGGGAGGAGGCAAACAGGATAGATACTGATCATTTCAAACACAAGCTGAGCCACAGAAATGCAACAGAGGGTGGATGGAATGATATTAAAAGTAGCCACACGGCACTACAAATGTAAAGAGCATGCTTTCAATTTCCTCCGTGTTCCTCAAAGTGTGGCTTGACCTCTTCTCACACAGTGAACATTCGCACCCTACCACAACGCCTAGAGTTCTACTTCACTGTTTCTGATTGAATTCTATGAAATGGCAATTCCAACTTGCAAAAAAAAAAAAAAAACGGAAAAGAAAATATGGTTATTTCAAATATGCTCTCACAATCCCAAATTAGTTTAGCATATAAATGAGGAGCTCGCCATTTTGGATGCATGCAGACAAGCGGCTTATTGTTAACTTGTTGGCACAACTAAGCAGGACTACTATACACACATATGTACTTATAGACCAAGAGTAGCTCGCTCGCTGCACATCTGGATGACATCCGAACAGGCGAGAACAGATAACACACACACACACACAAAATGGACGCAGGGGTATGATTTCGGGGAATCGTGCGATTGTCTCTTTCTCCTCTTAAGTTTTCTTCCCTCCCTCATTCTTTCCTTCTGTTCTCTTTGTCTGTACACTAATCCTGTACGACAGAGACACAGAGCACAAATCTCCCTGTTGGCAGACCGAATGACTAAAAAAAGAGCGCACGAGAGAAAGAGATTGACTGTTGAACACCAGTTGAAGTGATTTATGAAGCTGGAATCTGTGCTGGAACATATGTAGAAAGTTTTTTTTTTTTTGCTTAACACACACATGCATAGACACTCTTCTGGGGAGTCCCATTTCAAAACCCCAAGAAATACCACAGATAACCTAATGAGTCAAAACAACAAAGAATTTCTGTAAAGTAACATTACAACTGATGTTGTTTTTTTTTTTTTTTTACCATTGACAGTAGGCTGCTCATTAGAAGAACTTGAGATCAACCCATTTCAATGGTGAAAGTTTGATTTTATATTCAAGTAAATTGAAATACCTTTATGATCCTCAGTTCAGCTTTCGTATTGCAAATTTGAGGCTATTAGCATTCCCACACAATTACAAAGAGGATCACAATTGCTACTATTAATGAAAGCGCTTTCTACTATAATAAACGACAAAATAACATCCCATCAAACCTCCGTGAAGGAAAAAAAAAGGCTTCCAGTTACAGTAAGTGACGAAGAAGGGCAATAAAAGCGTTGACAACATAAAGGATGCACTAAATAATGATGACGTTTTTGCTGGCTGTGACTCTAAAGTCTCTCCTCTTCTGAACCACGAAAAAAAAAAAAGTTTATACGCCGTGCGAGGGGTGGCACTTAGCCAAGGCCATATCGCAAACAAAGGCTGTAATTATTGGCACTGATGTGGCCGTCCTGACAAGATTGAAAGGCAGCAAATGATGGAGCGAGAGGGGACGGAATGAAATGAGGCGCTGCAGTTCAAGAATGATAAATAAAAGATCTGATAGACAACTGATGCAATACTCTCGTTATTGTATTGCCGCTTTAGAATTAGCCAAGCCCAAAGCCTCGCTTTCGCTCCCTCGCTCCCATAGTAATCATTCAAACCTGATTGCTCTGATCCCTCCATTCTATTTGTCATTATACCACACACAAACACACACACACACACGCACACAGACGGACAGAACACAGACACAAATGCATTTTAATCATATGGTATCAATAAATAGAATGCTTTCATTTCCCAAAAGTCCATCTGATAGCCGGCATATTCTATCAATAACTCACAGCTCGAACGCACTTGATCCAACTCTACAGATGACCACACACCCACACACACCTACTGTATTGACTGGGGAATTTAAATGAAGATAGGTTCCGTGTGTTCGATGAAACCTCGATCAAACGTGTTAATGTGTTAATTAAATGCAAGTAACGCACCAGTTACAATGTAATCCTTTTGATTAGGGCACAACCTGTGTTAAAATTGGGTGATAATATATGTACTAGAGATCCGCCGATTATCGGCCGGGCCGATATTTGGAAATTTGACGTATATCGGTATCGGCCGCTTTATAATCCTTACAGGCTGATTCAACGTGATGTTTTTTGTTTCAAATAATGCTAAGAAAATTGTTTCTATATTGTTAAATGTATTTTGTGTTTCAAAGGATACTTATTGTTTTGTTTGTGTCAAGGAAAGGTTTTGCAGATAGAAGTGCTTCCGGTTTTGCCAATAATGCATTTCCTTTTCCGGGTTTGCAGACAGCCGCGCTCTACAAACAACTTTATCAGGCAGGAATGCCCTAAGTTTCATTTCATTATATTTTACACATATGAGTATACTGTAGATATTAAGGTATACGTTTGTCTTTTCGCCGATAGAGTTACTTCCGGTTTTGCAGATGACACATTTCCGTTTCCGGGTTTGCCGACGGCCACGCTCCACGAACAAAATGCTATCTTGACACCATCCTCGGTGAATTATCAGGCAGGAATGCCGTAAGATTCATTTCATAGTATTTCACATATGAGTATTGATATTAAAGGTATAGTTTCGTCGTTTTGCCGATAGAAGAACTTCCGGTTTTACAGATTTTGTTTCCGCGTTTGAGCTATTATTTTCTATTTGTGTGGTTCAAAAGTGTTGTGTTTGCATTATTTACGTTTTCACACCATTTTTTACACTTTTACTGCAAATGAATATCGGCTCCAAATATTGGTTATTGGCCTCCTTTCCTACTAATAATCGGTATCAGTCCTGAAAAACCCATATCGGTTGATCTCTAATATGTACACATCACATGTAATAACAGGTTGACCTCAATGTATATTTTTTTCAAAAGCATTTTCAAACTTTTAGGGTGCTTGACTTTGGAGTATCAAGACATTAAAGAAAAATGTGTACTTTAATAATACCGCAATCTATGATTTCAAAACATTTTAATTATCATTTTAAACATCAGAGAACTTTATATTTAAATATACTGTAAATGGTCTGCCATAGTATTTAAACAAGCCAAAACGTGTTGAGGATTGTGCAATTTCCACTAATGGCCCAGGCTAAACATAACTCAAGATATTATCACGTCTCCTTGCATCAAGAATTAGTGCATTCATATTTTGCTGGGGATTTGTGCCATTTGGGGGCTCATACAGCAATGCCGTAACAGTGCGAACAGATGAGATAATTGGTGGATTTGCAATAGATTTACAATATAAATGATTTTTTGATTGTTTGGAGAATTTATAGCAACCAGATATTTTGAATTATTTTATCTTTTTTTTTTATTTGCTAAGTCTCTTACTAGACAGAATGTGAAAGGAACATTACAAACAAGGTAGAAACCAAACTGTGCTTTTCATGACTTTCCTTAGAGCATAACAAAATAGTATCGTGTTAACAAAACATCTGGCAGCATTTAAATAGCCTGTTAAGGGCTTTTTAGTTAAAGTCAATGTAATACAAAATGCTGCTGGTGCTACTTTTGCTAATCATTTGGATTGCTGATTTCCAAAATAAGAAGTAAGCAAAACAAAAACAAAAAAAACCTGATGTTGCATTTTCTTACAAAGATGTTCACACTGGGATTTTGAATGGGCCAGTGAAAGGACTGAATGAATTTTTAGAAACATGAACAGTCGACTGGATGTTACTTAATGTTTAAAAGCCTCTTTAATTACTTATTAGTTATTTGCTGCATTTAACTATAACGGGTTATTTATAGGCATATATATTCATCCTTTGAAGCCAAATCTTCATGTTTCTTAACCTCTTCATCACATCACATTGGCACTCCTGTGTTACAACTTGCCTGTTCTGTTCCTCATTAGACTTTTTTTTTAAAGGAAAACTCAGGAAAGCCAAATTTTGAATGTCAATAAACCAGGAGAAATGCCTAATCCCAATAAATCCTGTCTTTTTTTGTGTTTTATTCCGTATTTTGCTAAAGAGACAATAAACAGGTTGCAGTTGCTATGGTGCCCAAACCATAAGAACCTCATTTTGCTATAAAAGAAATTGGGATCGCGGGTGAAAATCCGCTCATAATGCTGGGGTTTTTGTATGAATTCCCATCAGGTTGATACAATTTTGTTTTCATCTGCCAGGGACTTTTATTGCATTACTCAACCACAGATGAAAGAAGGCATCTATTAAGGGAAGGAAGTTCTTTATTAGGAGTTGTACTAAACAATGTAACCAGTCTTTTACAATTATACCACGTAAAAGTGGAGCTTAACATAAAATGGAGGCAGACTAAGTTTTGAAGCAACCATGAACAAACTCTGAGTTTACAACAAGGTAAAGTTGTTCAACGCTAATTCACTTGAGAGAGAGAGTAATACAGTAGTATGTAGGAGTTGCTGTTTTGGTTAACAACAGGTTTTACAGTTATTGAACAATAATAATGTGGACAAATGAAGCATCTGCAAGGGGTCCAAAAAGTCACAATTAGGGATAGGCCTATTATGGGCCAGACTGATCATCTACGCTGGTATTCAGTGCTTTGATAGACTATCAGCATCAGACTTTTATATTGTCTACTTAAATTCTCAGTTACAGTAGTTTCATGAGAAATACTGCTGAACCTGATAAAAAAAATGGTGTGTTTTGTTATGAAATTAATACAAAGATTGGATTTCTATGTTTTATTTTCTTTCAGATATCATTTGGATGCAAGGCCATCGGGATTTTTTTATATTTTACAAATGGGGTTTATCTACTTAACAATAGCAATAGTCCCTGACTTGCAATTTGATGTTGCAGCAAAATTGTGCAGCAGTTTGAGAAGCTTTATTAGATAGCTGTTAAGCAACGTGTCGTACAATTAACACAATTAATGGCATTACCTATTCTTGGTAAAGGCCGGCTACTACCATTACTGTCAAAATCACCAAACTCCTAGAGAGCAAGGGTTTGAAGTTGGTGTAAATTATTTTTGGGCCACCCTATATTTCACTCACAGAAAGAAAATGCTGAATCTGGATTATGTGGATTACGCAACCTGCAAATGACTGAGGCACTTTGCCAAATGCAGTCACTATTAGAGGAAACATTATTAGTTATCCATCCATTCATTTTCTATCGCTGCCTGTCCTCACAAGGGTCTCAGGCTTGATGGTGCCTATACCAAATGGCTTTGGGTGGTAGGCAGGGGACACTTTGAACTGGTTACCAGCCAATCGCGGGGCACACAGAGATGTACAACAATTCACACACACAATCACAACTTAGGACAATTTAGTATGTGCAATGCACCTGCCTTGCATGTTTTAGGAGAGTGGGAGGGAACCCAGAGGGAACTCAAGCAGGCTTGGGGATAACATGCAAACTCTACACAGGAAGGCAGGAGCTAGGTGGATTCGAACTGGGCTCCCTTTAACTGTAAGGCGGACATGCTATACACTGCGCCACAAGCCGCCTATATAAGAAGTTATTTGAAAAATAATACAGTTAAATATAGCAAATCAATGCAGACCTTTTACATCAATTATATCTGATGTCTTACATTCCAACAGTTTTATTAACACACACCCACGCACACATAGGCGACGAACTCCCCCCATCCTCCCGCCCACTGAATGAATCGCTCCTTGTCTGCGAGCTGATGGAGCGATAAAAGTTGGTTTAAACAGCCATGGACATGCAGCAAAGACCAGAACATATGTCTTACATCAGGAGGGACTCATGTTAGCGTTGGAAAAAGAAAAAACAAAAAAAGCCCTGGACAAAAAGAAAAGAAAAAAAAAAGACTAGAGTGCAGCATGTCCCTGCCTTTCCCATATCAGTTTTTCATCTATCGTCTTTACCGGGGAGAAAGCTAGCAGTGGCACTAAGGGAAAGTTATCCCCCATCTCCCATTATTCATTTGGTTTTCCACAGGGCTACCTGTCAAGGGACGGGAGACTATTTGTGTGATTTCATTTTACTGTCTGCGGGACAATGATGAGTTTCATTTTTGGCTTCTCCGGTTACTTAGCAGGCAGGATTGTCCACTTTCATTCCTCACTTAGCCTTGCAGACACTGAAAAGTGAATATTTCACCGGTAGTTTCTTTGGACAAAATGCATTTTAGAAGACAACCCTCTGGGAAAAGACAAAAAAAAAAAAAATGGCTTTCCCATAGTACCTCTCTGGGCACACACTCAAATAAAACACAGCGCAACAGTTTGACACATGGCCACGCACAGACACACGTGGACACTGAGGTATTTACGTGACAAAACGTGATTACGAACGAGGAAATAAATGAACTGGTACACTGCGGATCCCAAAACTAGATCAGAACTTATTGGTTGAGCCAGAACAATGTGATTTGTACGTTATTACAATGCCTAAAAGGTACGAGATGTAAGGCTTAATAACGTTAAACCGATTGGAGGGAATAATGGGGAACCACGTTGTCGCCTCACTTCAAACATTCCACTGGATTAAACCTGTTTAGAAATTAAAGCTCTGCACAACTGATGCTGAAAGACAAAACTGTGAGGCCACAAAACGAAATTAGCAGTGCTTTATCCTTCAAGGCAAACAAGACAAGAGAACCTTCATGCAAATTGAAAAGTTTCAAAGTTGTATTCTGCCACACTACTTTTATTTTTGTTGAAATCAAAACACAACTTCGACATGCCACAAGCAGATCAAATAATCAACCAATCATATTCATTTATAGAAGTCAAGGAAGTAGTAGCAGGCTTTACATGCTGCTTGAACCTGTGATTAAAAGTCTTCTGACATAGCTGGTTTGGGAATGTGGGTGAAGCCAAAGATTTTAAAGGCAAAATTAGACAATTGAATTTATGGAAAACATTTTCGTTTTACCCCAAAACATGCTATGTTCAAGCGTAGTACGCATGCCCTGTTTGAACATTCGTAAACAACATTGTTTACTGTGTCATCGCTGTGGGATTTCTATTTGCTTTTGTCAGTACATCCTGTCCTTCTTTTGAACACTTTTGTATGAACACAAAGAATGCTTGTGTGGAAATTTCACATCTTTTGTGTCAATACGTCGTGTTTGCGTCTGCTTTGTGCATCTCAGCTGGAAGCGCACCAGGTGATGCCGCCTCACATCTGGAGCATCTTAGAGTGGTTATTGTTGTCATGTATTGCCAAAGTTGGCCATCATAGGCCGAACAGCAGAGGAAAAACTCACTGAGATATCATAGCAAAATGTCACATTGGCTCGTAGGGGGCAGAAGCGAGTTACTTAGTGAACGCTCCGCAAGTCAGTGTGTTTCAGACCTTATTAGGTTGTTCTTGTGGTGCTGCTTAACCCCACTCAAAGCTTGGCAGCTGCTACCAACTCTCTCTCGTTCTCTTTGTGGCCCTCATGCACTCTCTCCCTGTATCCCCCCATCCCACATCATCCTTACGTCTTTATTGTCTTCTCTCATCACTCTTTGATTACTGTTTCACTGGCGGTGGTCTCGCGGTAATAGAACACTGGCATCCTGGTGGTGGTGCAAAACAGAGGGCTTTGCATAACGATGATCCTCCACATGTGCTTTGCAGGGCATGCTCATAAGCCTCAAGAGCTCACTGAGAACGTAAACACGCAAGCTTCCACTGCTCCTTAGCATTATTTGTGCTATAAGTGTTTCTTGAAAAAATTTGAATGTGTTCAAAGACTGCAACGTATAAGAACGTATCTCTGGTAATGTGACTAAAACACAGTCAAGTGGTCAGCAACCCATGGCTTTTTTGCGCCGTCCTAGTGGCTACTTGAAGCTGTTATAAAACGTATGAAAATGTATGAAAATTAAAAAAGGGAATATATTTTTGGTTTTAATATGGTTTACAAACATGCCACAAACATAACACTTTCAAATGCTGTAAAAAGAGTAGAATAAATATTTAACTTTAACATTTTAGTCAATGAAGTGTTGCATCATAGCCTGCGACGCATGTTTCCATATCATGCATGGCAAGCAGATGAGATCATACATCACTAATCTGTATTTTTTTTTTTAATTTGTTATGTATGGTGTTCGGAACACCGCTTTTTAGCGGTCTATACAGCATCAAGAAAGTTGCTCTAGACTAGCAGCGCTCGATGTTTATTTTGAAAAATGCCAGATGGCATTTGAAACACCAGTCGCCATTAGGTGTAGAAAAGTGACGTTCAAATGCTGTCTGGCATTTTTCAAAATAAACATCGATCGCTGCTAGTCTAGAGCAACTTTCTTGAAAATGAACGTCAGTCATCGCTTCTTGTCTAAAACAGCGTTCTAAACATGTACACGCTAACTCAAAACCAACACAGATGAGAGTTAAAAGATCGTGTCCGCTTGCCATAGGCGTGGTGCCAGCGTGTGGTGCCCCACATTGGGAAGCTGCCCAGTGATGTCCGAGAACAAAAGTCACATTAAACGGGTAAAAATGAAGATTTTGAAAATTTTGAATAAAAATGAGTATCTAAAGAAAAATCATTTATCATAAATAAATCAATATGTAATTATAATATGATATTGTAACTAAATATTTAATTATTACTAACAAGTTATCAACATTTTTTTCCTATTTTCTCACAAATTATGGACCAAGCAAGAAAGTGAACAGTAAATTTTTAGAAACCAAAAAAGTCAGTTTAAGCTAATAAAAAAAAAACAGTTGCACTATTTTGACCCGCGCACAGCTTTTGGTGGATTTATGGAAGTCTTGTTTTTACGAACTTGGAACTTATAGGGGGCTTATGGTAGTCTTATGGTCTTTATTCTGACCTGCACAACATTTGATGGATTTATGGTAAACCTATTTTTTTAGTATTCAGAATTTATGGTAGTCTTTCTATCCACAGTGACTTGTGGGATTCACTGTAGTCTTGCTTTAATCAGCAACTTTTGGGGCATTTACAGTAATCTTGTTGTAACCTGCGCTAGTTTGTAAGCTAGTTTGATACCATAGCTTCTGTTTTGAATGTGACATTTTGGGTGTTACAATTGTTGGAATTTTGGCCTTCTGTCAACCTGCATAACATTTAGTCATCGTTCATCTTGTCTCACGTTTGTGGCCGTAATTGTAATCCCTAACAATTCATTTAAAAACGTACTTACGCCAACATTCACTTGATTTCGTTTCAAGAGCAATCCTGCATGGAATAGAGGAAAGAATAATGCTGCTCAGCCGTGTTGTGCCGCAGCCCTTGAAAGGTACAGTATAAATAATTGTAATTAGAACAATGTCTGCATTGATGTAACTCAAATTCCTCAGGCAGTTGTTCCTAAGAGAAAGAAAATAAAAGTGTGACACAGGATTGTCATTGGACAGGCCCTGTATGTATTCTGCCATTCATGCTCCAAAGACTTAAGGCAGAGAGAGTTGTTCTTGATCAGTGAGCCATGTAGATTAAAGGAACAATGCAGCTCTACTTACGAAGGCTGGGTGGGGTGATTGTGCGTCTTAAAATGGTTTTATCTCGATGTGAAGTGGAAGATAAAGCACCTCAAATGGAATAATGAAAGCATAGCATTGCTATGGATTCCACTAATGGGTACCATAAAGACTTTAAAATTCACAGCCAAACTGCGCGAGTCAAGATGTCTGGGCGGGCGGCAACAATTCTAAGGAGAAATTGAAAGAAATGTTCAAGGGCACAGTAGTTTAGAATAACTAACACATACACACAAACACACACACACACACACCGAGGAAAGGGCACGTAGCCATTGTTCCACTGCACCTGGCCTGTTGAGGAATAGGATAGATGAAGCTCTGAGACCTGACTGCATGAATGTTTGTGTAAAGTGTGTTTGTGTGTGTGTCTGTAGCTGCGCAGTTGCAGACGCCAAACATCTGCAGTGATGACGGGGCTTTGAGAAACGACGTAAAAGCGGGCGCAAACTAAGACGTGAGGTACGCTAACACCTATGTGTGTCATTATTCACCCCATAATTATGCACAGCCCACAGATGGTAGTGATTTAAAATACGTTAATATGTTTCCATTCAAAATAAAGGAAAAAATAAAATAAAAAGTATGAATGATCATCATCCAAATGAGCCGGAAAATACATTTTCCATTCAACCAGTCCTGGAAAGCCATCACTCACATGTAAAAGTTAAAAAAAAGGACATTTGAAAATGATCAGTAAATGGAGGAATACATATTTATTTTTGCGGCTGATGCTGTGGAGAACTCATGTTAGACGGTTTCAGCAAAAACTCCCTTCACAGCATAAAAACGTTTAGTTAAAACGCGATTGTGGGGCAATTGAGACTTAACACTAATCTCTTCAAAACATGCAAAACTTGGTCAATTTATATGAGTGTTATTTAAACTTGTTTACGTTTTGGTAAAATTGCACGATTCCTATCTTAACGTGCAACTTTTGTGAGAGTTACGATACTCTCTTTTCAAACTTTAAGATTGATTCAAATATTACTAAAGTGTGAAACCTTTTTATTGTTATCGTAGCCTTACTTTAAAGGAATAGGCCACTGATTAAACTGATGATTCAATATGCAACATTTGATTTAGCTGTGCATGTGTATAAAAAATATCCCCAAAGGTTTGGCAATTAAGTATTAAAATAATGACATTAGCGTTGACCATTTTGACCATTTTTGAGCAATCACAGGATCGCTATGAAGTATTTTTATGTTTATTCACGGAAACCATTCTAATCAGAACAGCTGCAATGTGCAACATTAAGTATTGCTATAAATGAGGACACCCCTAAACATGACAGGTTTAAAAAAAAAAAAAAAGCAGTGGCTGGCAAACGCAACGAAAAGAGACAGTCTAAAATGCTGAATAGAAAACAGCTTAATGCCTCTGAATTTCCAATACAGTCATTGATTGTCACCAATATTTCAGTTGTCATATAAAGGTCACATAATGTAGGAAAATGATGACCAATATGTGCTCATTCATACTCACGCAGAATTCATATTAAAAGTATTAGAACTAAAACGTCACTTTCACCTTGTGCTTTTGAGCACTACGTCGCAATCAACTTTGTCCATCATCAATTTCCAATGTCAGCTAAACAGCTTTTACCATTTTCACCTGGAATAACTTAAGCATCTCAACAGCTTTCATCAATTCTTTAAAAGCGAGAATCCATTCTTCATATATTCCCCCCTGTACATGCCACAGAAAAGCAATACAATGTATTTTATTTTAAAAAGAATGTGTGATCCTGTTGTGGCAGAGGGAATAGAAAGGGGGAGAACAAAAAAAAAAAAGAAAAAAAAAAAGGAAGTGGTCTTTGGGGAGAATCAGGGTATACAAGCTGCATTGCGTCCATGGAGCAGAATTCATAAACACACTTCGTACACAGGCGAGAATTCCTAATGAGTGAAGACCTCACAAGGGATGCTGAGGAGGAGGGGGAAGGTGTGAGAGTAGTAGTTCGGGGAGATGCTGAGAGGAGAAAAAGCTTTCACATCGTATCAAGCATGTGTGCCTCTTAGCGTGCGCTAGAGTGAAAATCTGCCATCCGCACATTTAACACATAGTGCGGAGGCACGTGCGTATGACCAGGGCAGTGCCACGACCTTGCCAAGAGGGCCTTGGACGGCCAGGGTTGCTATGGTTTTGCTCGCTCACAAACACACACACAGTGCTCATGAGGGGGAGTAGGGTGTGTCTGAAAAGAAGTGGATTAGCGTGTCATGATGATGACTTGAGCCTGTGTGTCTGCACAATATGGAAAAAAGCGAGATTGTGAAGCCCAAAAGACCTTCCTCTTTGTACGGATTGGTCCATATGACTGAAGAAAAAAAAACATTTTAGGCTGCAAGACAGCAGATGAGCGATAATTTCTTGCTGACGCAGCTTTTTTTGTGCAGGCCAGTTATTTTCCGGCTTATGTGTCGTGGCAGTCAATACAAATGCAGAAATGGGGAGATATTTCTTGGGCTTGTTGCATTTTGCCAAACCTTTCACATGGCAACTAGAGATTTATCATTATAGATGGCCAGTTTGCTATGGCGGACAGTCAGATAGCAGAGTATATAACGGGGTTGGCCTGTGAATGTCTGTGTATTTTTTTATTTATTTTTGCAACCTATGAAAAATGCTGATAAATTCACTACATATTTTCTCAGAAAAAAAAAAAAAAATACCAAAGCAATTTTGTGCGACTGGTTGAAATGTTTTCTCTTTTGAAAGTGAGTTTTTTCTGCTGAGGGTAGTTTCTCCAGAGAAAAAGACGTATGGGTGAATTTGTGAAAAATGAGCTGTACACATGAAACAGACACTAAAATGACATTTACAGTAATTGGGCCGACAGAAAAATGCCACTTACTGGTAATATGTAAAAAAGTCAAACTTCTGACACTTAACTATCAGTAGATTGTGCGAAAGGATGTCATGTCAGGAGAGAAGTTTGTGGGAAGCCAGGAGGGGGTGGCAAATGAACTATTGGTCAAGGGTCAGATGGACATTTAATCTAACCAATCAGCTTCCTAATTACACAAGTGCTGCCAGGATGCTATGTAGTGCCTGCGCATGTGTGTGTGGATGGAGTTGGCTAATATTGCGTGTAGAGGTCTTGTTGTAACGAAATGAACATCTGGCTTAAATATTAGTTCCATGTGTGAACACACATACACATGCACGCATACACACAAGATAGCGTACAGAGCCTGTGGTGAAGCGCTCCTGCCTTACACACAAAGAAAGAGAGCGAGGGACGAACAACGCGGAGGCGAGCATTGGGGAAAAAAAAAGCCGTACTAAAAGAACACATGTGCACTGTAGCTGATTGTAACAGTAATTGATGTAAACGCCTAAATTACAGCAAGAAGCTAAAGTGACCGCTGTGTTTGAGCGTTGCCGTGGCGACGAGATGAGAAACACCTGGCCAGCGCTCTGGCGGCCAGGGCGGAACATCTGTGTCATGGCGCCCGGCCCGAGAGCCACGACGGAGGCCCAGGCCGGGCGCCAGCAGCGACGTGACATGGGTGTTAGGCGCACGTCAAACTCGTTCTACTGCACGACCGATATTGTGAATGCGAACCGCCGAGTGGTAATTAGATGCCGGTTCAGGAAAAAAAAAACGAGTTTGGCTCCCGACAACTGTGGTTTCTCCCTCGTAAATAGGACGAGTCTAAAGAGATGCTAAGTTTAATTTGTTTCCCGAAAGGAGGTATTCCCAGCAGCGCAACAGCAAGTTAGCGAGCCACTGAACAAAGAAACAAGAATGGTGGCACAGGAAAAAGACAACCTTTAGTGCAACTGGGAAGTAATTCGAAAGGCTAATATGTAGCTACCTAACATGGTGACCTAAACATGAGCTCCAAGCACCCCTAAAGAAAACTGGGGCCTTGCTCACGACGTCCCCACAAGAACGGACAAAACTTTCAAGCTGGACCTTATCTGTCTCCATCACCATAGCAACCTGGAGCAAGAAGCAAGTCAAACAGAAGAGGGAATACAAAGAGCTGAGACCCAAGTCCCGAGAGTTTTAAAGTCAATTTATGTTGTACTTCTGTATGCTGATAAAATAAAACGGATGGGTGGCGTTTGTTTGAAACTTATTACAGAGCACTGATTCAATGGTGAAGTTAATAACTGTGTCACTTTAGGACAAGTGAAGGTTGTCACAATTTGGCTTCCTTTTTTTTGCAGGTTGCAGCAATACCACCATGAATTTAAGACCTTAACCTTCAAATCTATGTTCAATTATGAATAATGCAAACATTTTCCAGCATACCATGCTATCCAAATCAATTCAAATCATTCCAAGGCTAACAAAAGGTGACATAAAAACAATGACACCGACCAGCAAAGCTTCAATGCTAACAATAGCCACCTAGAAATAAAGGTCCAGACAACTGTAGTAAACGAATGAATACATACAGTACGTACAATGTCACTATGCGAGATGGTTACTACAAAGCTTGAGTACGAGTTCTTGATTGTGCCAAATGGTTCGACTCTTATGTGACCCCTTCTGCCACCATGTTGTTTGGTTGCATATTAGCCTTTGAAGGATTTCTGATTGAGCCAAAGCCTTAAGTCACTTTGCCAGGTGAGTAAATCTTTAACCTTAATATATAATTCCTGCCAGGTTAAGTTGTTTCATGTTTGCCTCCAAGATTTTCTGGAAGTAACACAGCTTTCCTTACTTTTTAAAATTTGTGCTACAAGTTTCCATCTGTACATACCCTGCCATTAAGATAGGTGGCCATTTGTTCGTCCTCGAAATATTTTTTTGTGTTACTAGTCATTTCTACTGCATTGCTGAGAGGCACAAGCAAGAACTCTTACAAAGGCTAATAAACGGCTAGCCCCCACACACAGACAAAACACACACTTTTCAATTCCTTCAGAGCATGGCCAAGTGTATTCGAGCGTGTGTCCTGGGAAATGTGACCACGCTACATAAACACATGGAACTGTTGGGCAAACGTCTGCGTGTGTCAACAAGGATTGCCTTTTTGGATGAAAACTCACAGCTAAAATTAGCAAATAGATCCCGCATTATTTGTAACATTGTAACAGTATATATTACATGTAACAATATATGCTACATGTCAAGACACATTTTAACTTCATTACCTGCATAAGTTGGTACGTTTGCTTTTTTTTTTTTTTTTTTAGCTTTTCTTGAGGAGTCACCACAGGGGGGGTTCCAATTATGGCAGATGGAAACTGTTAAAATTGCCATTTAACAGAGAATTTGACTTTCTGCAACACTCTAAATTGCCCAAAGATGGCACAAGTCATATGGAATGAAAATTGTATATTGGTGTCAAAGAATTCCCGTAATTCTCCAAGTGCGACCTGTTTTCACTGCAATTTGGGTGAGTTTTACAAAAAAAAACAAAAACCTATAAATCTACCCCTGGCTTTAGTAGTTACATAATCTTGTACATGACATATTACTTATTTTGCATTCGAATTAATGTTATTCAGACACAAATACATGGAGAAAATTGTTCTATTTTGAGTTATGCGGTTATAAGTTGACCGGAAAAATACGGTAAATAGATAAATATTGTCAAGTTGATTTCGAAATGATTAACTCTTTTGGGCCCAATGTTTCCAATGCCTTTAAAACACTGCTGCCTGACAGGATTGCTCTGCAAAAACCTTCCCGTTTGCTTTCAAGGAATGTATGGATGTTTTTTTTATTTAGTTTAAATACAATTAATTCACATAATTTGGAGGCTAAATCACTTTAGTTTTATTGCTAAACACACAGACACGCACGCACACACACAAAAACATGCATAAGCTCCACAATTTCCTGTAGCGGATATAACTGGATGCTAAATTATCAGTACGGAAAATAACTTCAATTCAAGCTTTAATTTCCTTACAAAACACACACGCTCAGATGGAATGCAAATGCAGGGACACAACGCACATAATTAAGTACACAAGCAGAGGAGGGCTCAGTCACACAGATGGATACACACATGGATTTATGCAAGACAGAAGAGGGGAAATGGAACGCAAAGTAATGAGAACTTTATGTAAAATAAAACTGTGTGTGTATGTGTGTGCATCCACCTTTTTTTCTTTAACATAATTAGCTCCGTCAGGCAGAAATGTAAACAAATAGAACTTTAATGAAACTTCTCTCTGATATGCCAAAAGCAAACAGAACCATTTATCTGACTAAAGCACGCGGTGTACCAGTAATTCTGAGTTGTGCTGGATGTTGGTGAAACCCTGAGGGAGGATTCAAGATTGTTCGCTATACTGTTTATATTAGTAGATCCGAGCTGGTACTGTACAAAAAGGAGAACATGAACAATGCTCCAAAGCATGTCCCATTGAGTCAGTCAAAAGAATGTCACATTAGGGATAAAAAAAAGGTTGACAACGGTGTAATAAATCACAACACAATGTTTTCAACAATCCAACGCTTGACTAGCATCCCGGCCCTTTAAGAAGAAACCTTTCTCCTTTGCTGGACTTGTCTTTGCTGATTATTGATTTGGCTTTGTCAGGTGAGTTGAGGAAATGGAAGAAAGAGGCAGGTCGATGCGGTGGCTGGGGAATCAATTCATGAGATGCGCACAGGGAGGGGAAAAAACGGCCACCGTTACATGTTTCAATGAAATATGACTTTTGCTGCTTTTCACCTTGTCATGCATCATTATCTGCTTCCCTACTTCGCAGTTCGGCCTGCTCCAAGGGTCCCCCTCCCGTAAAAATAACACATAATTTGACAGGAGCACACGATAAAAAAAACTTATGTCAGGGTTGGTATTAGCTTCATGGGTGTTGCCATGGTGACTGATATTTTTGGGCGGGGAGATTTGAACAGAGAGAAAACAAACTCAAATGATGCAGTATTAATGCCAGTCCTTTGCCCTCCCTGTGACGACGCTGAGTCAAAATGATGAGTCAAAAGCGGTTCACATGCATGCATATGCGGCATAAAGCGTACTTTTGCGCGTGTGCATGTGTGTGTGCGTGCGTGCCATGGAAACACTCAGTAAATATTGTGTTGAAGACAAAGCAATGACATTTGATTGCTTAAGGCACTATTAAAATAATACAGTAAGTCATATTTGCAGTGTTTGTGCTTGCCGCCTTTAAGCATGAACAAACTAGTGTAACTTTTTAAGTGTTGTGATTGCAACTTTTTTAGTATATTGGTTTGCAATCGTGTAAAAAAGCTTAGCCTCATACTTACCATATATCGGACAGTGAGTTTGGATTTAAGAATAACGCACAGTACAGCAATAAAGTGCAGTGTAACCAAAAAAAAGTGCCTGAGAATTTTAAAAATGATGAAAAGTAACAATATTATTCCAAGCTCAAACTGTTGCCACCACAAGCCTTCTGTATACACTAAAGATGTTTTAAGTAACATTTTTAACGTGTAATAAAATCATCGTACGATGATTGTAAAAAAATGTAAATATTTGCCCACCTAATGTGAGTGGCGAAATGGATGAATGGGTTTTACATGTATTTCAAGCTAGTTTTCTAACTCCAATTACTTAAAAAAAAACATCTGGTAAATAAATAATTACCATACCTTTTTTCACATCTACCTATTGTTTCTAAATACAGCCAGATACTTTCCCATGCAATTAGCTTCACTTCCTGGATTTTGGCTTTCACCAAGCAAAGCTCACTGAGCATATTTCACATATAAAGATTATATGTACTCGAACGTTTTGAAGGTTCCGCTCGGATAGGAGGAAGCATGATGGCGTGACTGTGAATGGTTAATTTTTCTCTTACCGACTTGCCTCATTGCTTTTCATCTAAATGTTCTTCCCTTTCTTTCTGCCCCACCCGAGAAAATGAGTAAACCTCCTTGCTGACACACCCTGCCTGTCTGCCAAGCGGTTGCCAACACGTCATGTGCACATACACACATACTGCATATTAGCCAAGCCAGTGTATTTGTACACAGTGATATGTTCTCAGGCACCCCATGAGCTCCCTTCACACACTCAGTTTTGCCACTATAGCTGGCAACATATCCATGCAATGACTCTATATCCACCCACACAAACACACAAAAAAATACATGTGGGCCTATGCTGATTTAATGCGATCATAGCCAATAAACTCTACAACCGCAAAAGACCAAAATCTCACTACTGCCAGTCCATGACATCACTCGCGAATTGAGACCCCCCCCCCCCCCCCCCCCCGGAAAAGTGGAACTTGATGGGCGAGTTACCATGGGAACAGTCAAAGTTTGCCTTCCCATCGTCACTAAGGGTGACCGCTTGGCATTGTACACATGGTGATTTGAAGTGAGCTGAGTCCAAGTTCGGTTTGGGTAAAGGAACCATCTTTGGTCACTTTGGAAGCAAAAAAATAAATTAACTCATAAAATATCTGAAGAGATATTAAAACATATTCTAACAGACAGGTATGACTATTTATGATTTGATTTAAACATATTTATAAACTTTGAGTATGATTTTCAATAATGCAACAAAATGATTAGCGACTTGAGCCACCGCTGACACTGATACAATTATTGATATCACTCATACATCTGATACATAAAATAAAATTATGATGAAATAAAGACAGACCAATTTATCACAATGTAGCAATTCTCCTTAAAACTGCAGGAAATTGTCAGTTTTCTCTTCTTTTTATTTCATTATTATATTATATTTTCCAATTTGAGACAAAAAGATAGGGTTGATATACTATTATATAGATATGCATAATAGTAATGATAAAAATCCTAAAAATTAGAACCCGATCCAAATTATAATTCAGTGCAAGACAGTATTTATGTTTTTTTAACAATTTGATAATGTGTGATATATAGTTGCAAAAAATGTTTATTTTATTATTAATAATAATGATAATAATAATAATAATAATAATAATAATGATGATAGCAGTATGTATACATAAAGGGTTAATTCGCATTTGGATGTGTTTCTTTGTGGACAGTGTAGCCATGGAGCGAGTATGCTATTCATAACGCTAACTTTCAGGGAAAGGAGGACAAGAGGGAGAGTGAAATGAGGATCTGGCATGAGTGACAAAACTTAAAATAAAGGATAAGAAAAGTGTTTGGAGGTCAGGGTGGTCATGTAAATGTGTTCCAGCTTACCCGTAGCAGCGACTGGGACTCCTCTTTAGCAGCTCCTCCTTTCACTTCCTGAACTCCTCCACTCCCTCCTCCCGTGTATTGCTGAGATGGCATCTGGCTCATTTTCTCCCCACCGCTGGGGGCGCCTCCTCCGCCCGGCCGCCCACTTCCACCATACAGCTTGGCGTCTCCCAAAAACGATTTGGTATCTCCAAGGTAGACCATGCTGGGTGAGGCCACACCGCCACTCCGCTTCTGCTGCGAGGCCTCATGGTTGGCAGAAACGAACGCCATGGACAAAGGTGACGGGAATAGGGAGGGTTCGGGTCCCATGCGTTCCTTGGGCACCCACAGAAGACCATGGGCCTGCTCGCCGCCTCTTGTCTCCCCGAGGACCCAGCCCCTTTCACGCTCCTTCTCCTTCTCCTCGCCGCCCTCACTCTTGATTATCTCCTCACGGCCACCCTCGGCCAAGCGTCCCTCGGGCGGCGCCAGCGAGTAGAGGAGCCGAATATCCCCTTTGCTCTCCTCTTTGATGGCTAAGGTGGAGGGCGCCGAGCAGCCGTTGGCCGACGGCGTTAGGGATGGCGTCAGTGAGGTCGCCGACAGAGAGGCGTCGTGGCAGTGGGCCGAGTTGAAATGGTCGAGGAGCGCCGACGAATCTGGCGCCGTGAAGTCGCAGTGGCGACAGCGACAGCACGAGTGGACACGTCTGCCCAGGAACAACAACAAAAACAGTAGTTCATTAAAAAATTCACACTGAGCAGCATTTTGACAAAGAGCATTTTGACAAAGAGTGAAGAATTCATCAATAAAGATGTTTCAACCCCAATTTTTGTGAGGAGCTCGTATGCTTGAGTGCACTACACCAGTGATTCTCAATTTTTTTTCAGTGATGTACACCTTGTAAAATATGTTTTTCAGCCAAGTACCCTATAACCAGTGCAAAGCATTTTTAGGTTAAAAAATAAATAAAAAATTAAAAAAACTTAGAACATGTCATCAGTGTCTAATTTATTAAACTTCAGAACCTTTCAAACTTCATTTGTATTGGTCCACAAAAACATAATCAACAGTGTCAACAAGTGTCTTTTGAATCATAGAGAAGATGTTATAAAAAAAACGTAATTATTAATAAATATTTGTCCACAAACAAATAATCAATATAAAGTGTCAGACCTGTTCTCAAAAAGAAATTATACTAAATACATGTGTGTCCAAAGAAGAAAATTAAGGGTCCCCTTTTGGGATTACAGTCGAGATCTGTTATCAAAAATCATTAACTTAATTACTAATGAATATTTTTCCACAAAAAATAATCACAAAATAAAGTGTCAGACCTATTCTCAAAAGAAATAATTATAAAGACATATTTGTCCGCAAAAAATTAAAGTGTCGTCTTTTGGAATCATTGAGTTAACTATTAATAAATATTTGTCCACAAAAAATAATCAACATAAAGTGTCAGAATTGTTCTCAAAAGTAAATAATTATCAATAAATATTGGTCCACAGAAAAATATTCCACTTAAAAACTGTCCTCTTTTGTGATCATTGTAGAGATAATTACCGGTAACTTGACAGGAAACGAGTGGTGGCACGTAACAACTTGAGTCGAACCAATGTACTACGGGGAGAATCTGGCTTTTTAAAATTGAATAATGTACTGAACATAAAATCTGTTTTATGAATTTATATTTTCCTTAAACATTTAATGAATTCAATAATTATTTTTAGAAGATGTTTGCATGTTTGTTTTGTTTAAAATCGAGTACCCCTGGAGTTCCTTCAAGTACCCCCATTTGAGAACTACTGCAGTAGACAATTGCTAAAAGCAGGTACCGCACAATTAGACAAACACGTTATTTTTTCACTTATTCACATCACATTTGACACAACAAGCTGAGCTGACCTGTAGTGCCTGAAGATCTCCTCCTCCACCTCAGTGATGAAGTGACACTTTGTGCACGAGTACTCCCGACCTGCATCCTTGTCCGGGCCGCTGCCAGCGCCCTCCTGTTCCTCTGCTTTAACATGCGGCGGGGCCCCTTTCAGGTTGATCAGGCTGTGGCAGCTGTCATAGTGCTGCAGCAGCACGTCAATGTCAGCTGTGGCGAAGGTGCATTGATCGCATAGGTGTGTGACACCTAAAGACGGACAATCAGTTTGCTAAGCCATGTTTCTGTTGTGGGTGTTCAAAAACGGCATTTATACATGTATGACAGAGATTTTTTTTCAATGATATTATTAATGTGTTTTGTTACTGTACACTGGAAAATACAGTACACTTTAACATTATTTTATTTGATTGAATTATCCATAAAATCATCCCTGGTCATCCAAATAAATTACCCTGTGAGGCAACAGCGTTCGAGGGATGAGCACTTGAAGCTGATGTCACACTTGGGTCACTCCTGGGAGGAGGAGGTGTGGCCCCGCCCGTGTCTTGCTGTTTCGTAGGTGGGGGGAATTTGGTGCAACACTTTGGACAGGTGGGCTTCCGGCACGCAAAAGGGTGCGACACCTATCAGGAAAGGAAATATCATGGACATTATGTTTGAACGTTTTAACACACATTTATGACCTGATTACGAGAAATAAACTTTACTAAATTCGTCTTGAACTCAATTCATTTTTTATTCATCCTCATGAGCAGACAAGCACTGCTTCCACAACAGCATTGCTGTGAACAAAGGAGCTAGTTTACCAGTCAGTCTTGCCAACTTAACGACTGTTCTGAACTCTCTATTGGCTTTTTTAAAAGAGACTAACAATTGTATTTCCTGCTAAGACACAGACACCATGAGCAGAATCATTTTCAGATAGTTTTGCATATAAGGAGAAAGCCACCCAGTGGAAGGCAATCACCATGCCCACTGAACTGAAAATTACCAAAAACAACAATTTCACAAGCAGTTATTTGTGTTCCCAACACAACAATCTGAGTTCACTGAATTTATTATTAATTATTTTGAAAACAACTGGAATCAACAACTCACCTCCCCCAGATGCTTGTGCGGCTGACAGAGGCCCTGCGGACAGTACATGCAGTGTTGGATGCAGCATCGGTGAATTGAGTGGTTGTGCTGGTAATGCAGCAGCAGCGGGGCCACCACGATCACGTCGGCGGCATGCGCCATGGAGTAGCGAAAATCACACAGCTGGCAGTTGTAGCTGGTGACCACGGCCTCGCCGTCGCCGCTGTTCGGGTCGCCTGGGAAACAGACGAATGTTCCTTTAGGCAAAAAGGTCATTCTTCCAGTTGGCAGGATTGAAACACAGGAGATTTTGTATGAACCTGATGCTAACAGCAGGTCACCGTGACAGAAGGATTATATTATACCCTGGGTAGATAGTTTGCTACCACATGATTCAAAGGTCTATGGTACAATTTTAGAATATTGATGCCTCTTAAGTTCACACAGAACTTTGTGCTTATAGTATACAGTAGTTTTAAAAAAATACTTGCAGAGGCTGATATTTCTGAGAGTTAAACTATGCATCCCCTCAAAATAGATGTTATCGTTAGTAAATAAACTCATTGTGATTTCTATTTGAGTTAAGCCTATCACACAATCAACCAACAATGGCAAAGTTGAATAGGCTCTTGCTTTCTGGATCATGAGGAGGACAGTACCAGAGACAATGGTTCTCAAATGGGGGTACATGAAGGTACTTAAGAGGAAATTAATTGGAACATAAGCAGTATTATTTCGGAACTATGTTATAGTCACTCCCTTTGTGAATGTATGGTTTTCGTTCAATTGTTTGTTGTCATTAGTACCACAAATTTCTGGCAGATGAGTCAGAAATGAAAATGATATTATAATGTTATCATCTAGAGGAGGGGTGTCAAACTCATTTTTATCGTGGGCCACATTGTAGCAATAGTTTCTGTCAGTGGGTCGGAATGATAGCGAATCAGAAAAAAATTTAACTTTATTTGTCACACACTTTCTAGTTTTACAATCAGAGGCTGGAAAACAGTGCAAGAGAGATTGGAAATGAAATAATGTTTTTTTTATTTTTCCTCCAAAATTTTACAAGTTGCAGACAACTTGCAAGTTTGGTGTTTTAGCCAGAAAACTGGAAGTCAAATCAGAATTTCGCGGACCACATAAAATGATGCGGCGGGCCCCCGGGCCTTGAATTTGACACCAGTGATCTAGCGTTTCGGATAAAATGTGTCCAGTGATACCACTGCGAATGTAGTTCCAAAGTTTAAGATTAACTTACATATTTACACCCCAAACCCCATTTAAAAATGCTTTGCACTGGTTTGGCGGTACTTGGCTAAAAAAGTATTTTACAGTGGGAGCATACATTGAAAAACTGATTGAGAATCACTCTTTTGAAATATGTAATTTAGAAGATGGAAATAAGCCCCAACGTGTTGCCAAATATCTGCGAAGAACTAATACAAGCCAAGAGACAACAAGATTGAGCCATTTCATAGTTTTAGGTTTTGGCAACTTGAACATTGGTAACATCTATTTCCCTGGTTTTTCCATACTTGCGGAGGATGCCTCACTCTTTAAAGGTTGAGCAGTTCATTAAGTTTCATTATCATTTAAATTACCTTGGTTAGTACTGGATGAAAGATCCTTGCGACTTTTGGACAACATGTGATCTCTTTCAACGTCCCTTCTGGAGTCGGTAGGGCTCGCCGTGTTGGTCCTATGTCTCTGCTCATAGTGCTCCAAAAGCTTGGAGGAGCCTCCCGACCACTCACAGCTCCAGCTGCAGAACTTGCACCAGTAGTAAGCCTGCGCCCCCTCCGCCGACCAGCCCGACGAATCCGCACGTATGGGGATGGAATACCCTACCAGGGAGTCGTCCTCCGCTCTGACCGCCACTCGGTCTGCTCCGTCCAGTATCGGACTCCTCCCTTTGCTCTGGCCGTCAATGTTCAGGAGGGGTGCGACCGGCGCGGTCTTGGCTTTGTTGGGATGTGAGGAGAGGAAGTGCTGCTCCAGTTCTACTGAATTGCTGCCCATGTAGGTGAAGTTGCAGAATTTGCAGCGGAAGTACTTTGTATTGCCCTGGCAATCAGAGGTCTTGCGACCAATTCCGATAAGGGTGCCGCCCACTGTCACCTGTTGAATGCAAACGTTTCTGTCAATATAATGTATTATTTACCTGACATTTAGTTACTGCCGTTAACACCGCTGAACCTTTGGAAGAAACATAGGACTTCCAATGGTTGAAAAACAAAATATTCTTCTAACAAAAGGACTGCATCAGCATTACAAATTAGCTATCATGATGTTCAGCATTCTGACAAAAATCAGCAGCTTTCTTTTTGTTTTGTGTTTCTTTTTTAATCTGGTGGGCTGTAACAGACCACATTAAATTGTGGTAATGTCAGGATAATATTTGTTTGAATTTTCACCTTAAGAAGAGATTAATGAGGCTGACCCTTGGGTTAAGTTTGTGTTGGAAATTTTATGGGTTGAAATTTACTGCAGAAAACAATAGGGAGCTATTTACTTGTTTTAATATGACTTGTTGAGAATACTTATGACTGTGGAAGTGAGAACTCCCTGAACTTTATTGGTATCATTTAAAAACAAATAACTGCACTATTTTTTTTAAATCTTGCAAATCTGACATGTTTGCAAAAACATTTAAATAGTTATGAATTGCATTTTGCATTTTTCTGTTTGTTTTGATGTCAATATTTTTTCCTTCAACTAAAAATTCATTATTGGCTTCAAATCTGGGTTATGAGCTTCCTTGACAATTTATAATCATGATTGATCCTTTGACATTTTTTAAAAGTAAAACATGTGCCTCGGCTCAATAAGGGTTGGAAAACAGTCTCACGAATTTGTGGAACACTGTAATTTTGATACAACAGAGCATCACTGGGAAGGTGTCGGATCTCTGTCCCGAGCTGTAATAGGCCAGTCTGCGTTTCAGCGGTGTGGCTTTTCATGGCTGAAAGAAACACTTCAGTTTGGTTCTGGTCATCAACAAAAGTTGTAGAAACAGTTTTGGACCATTTTGTTCCATCCTGCCATCAAATCAAGAGCGACTTCATTCTGGTGAGTCGGCATGACAGTGATTTAATGTGGCAGCTGTTCTGAGGATGTATGTGATGAATCCAAACACAACTGTAACGCTACAAAAAAATGCCTGTTAGCACTCTAACGCATACTCTCTGTATGTACGAGCAATTAAATGCTGCTGCAACTTCTAACTAAGCAAACCCCTAACATATATTCCAGGGCAGGTTTCCATGGGATGAGGCCACGGCTGCAAGGCAAGGAAACCTGACACCCATCTGGTTTTTATTAGCATGGCCCGGTAGACTGTAGGTGATTATAACGTGCTGCTGCTGGCTGGATCAGAAGCGCAGGGGCTTACAACGACATTACTACCGTACGACGTGGATTTATCTCCGAGCAGATCTGCGGTCTCATGCGGACGGTAGGCGGTCCGAGGCGGTAGTTTGTCAATGCAAAAGAAAGCCTTTTGGAAAAATCCAGATGCAATGGTAGAATTTTGAATTTAAAACCAGAAACATGACATCATATGTTCTTGCTTGACAATCAACCAGGGAGGAATTAGTTTCTTTGATGATTTTTTTTTTTTTTTTTTTAACCGAACGTCTTTCGTTACATAGCAGAACTGAGAGCAGCATTAGAAATGGAATTCCTATACACAGGAAAAATAAACAGGACTTAACTGTTTCTCATACCCATTTCCGAATGTGCTAAACTTTCCATATGT
This sequence comes from Hippichthys cyanospilos, assembly GCF_059441005.1. Classification (NCBI taxonomy): domain Eukaryota; kingdom Metazoa; phylum Chordata; class Actinopteri; order Syngnathiformes; family Syngnathidae; genus Hippichthys; species Hippichthys cyanospilos. The sequence continues at coordinate 9,970,811 of NC_142389.1, read as the reverse complement.
AGACTTGTTTGGAACTTCTTTGGACAGAAAAAAAGAAAAATCATGATGAATCAATGCCAGCCCACTGCAAACGTTTGTCATTAGAGAAAACATTGATAGTCGCAAGGTAAGCCAATGAAAGGGGAAAAAAGTAGCAAGACAGATGGATGAAATGTGAATTGTAAAGTTTGGCAGCAGGTAAATAAAAGTAAAAGCTGTGTCAAATGTGTCTAACAGCTGCTTCATTACATCGACCAGTGTTTCAAAGCCTCTTTAAGTAACCCTTCATCTTGACATTTTTCCCCTATCGCTATAATTTTCTCTCCCCCGCCCACCGCTAAAATCTCACTGGCTCACCGGGAATCCCTTCTTAGCAAATGACAGCATGGAACTTTCCAAACACGTGCAGGAGAGCGCGACAAAGAAAAAACAGCGGAATAAAAGAATAGACCCCTTTCATTTCTTTTTTATGGAAAATTTCCACTTTTCATCTTTTTCTATTTTTGATTCTTCAAGTGTACATTTGTGCCCATGACATGGATTTAGGGCCATTAGAGATGGCAGAATGTTGTAAAACTAAAGGAAATTCCTTGACTTCTGACACACAAACCTAAATGCACATTAAGCGCATCCTGCTTAATCCTTTAGGACCAAACTCAGGTATAATCACACTTGTGATTAATGCGCACCCCAATTGATGTCAATGTTGCTTCTCACCTGGATGTCGTAAGTGCCGTTCATCATCACTGTCCTGTGTTGCTGATGCTGGAGCTCAAGCCTGCTCATGCCAGACTCTTTGGTTTGGTTCCTGGGTCCTTCTCCTGGCTGCTTGACTGTCAGAACAAACACAAGGAAGGAGGGATTCAGAACTGCCATTTTACTCAAATGTTACATGTCAAACCTTTAACCATGTTTTCTTTACAAACAACCTGACATTGAGTTTCAACAGCTTTACAACCTCAAAATACATCCAAGCGCTTTGGAAAGATTCATATTCACCCATATTCATACACTAAAATTCATACACTAAACGGAGGAGGCTGTTGCCACGCAGGGATGCTGTCGGGTCCATTGCGAGCAAATTAGGGTTCAGTATCTTGCTCAAAGACACTGTCATTGTGGCCAGGGTCGGGGATGAAACCCAAAACCTTCTGGTTCGGAGATGAGCGCTCTACCACTAAGCCATGGCGCCCAAAATGAAATGGAGTGGTGTCAATCAATGACTGTTAACCGTAACGATAAGTAATATGTTTTTAAAAAACCAGGCTTATGTCTTGGGGATTAGTTTTGAGTTATTGCCAAAAACATGAATTTAAAACAGATATGTCCATTTTGGTCTAACTACAAAAACAACCTCATTAAGGTCTCGGCTTTCATTTTTAAGCAGTCAAAAGGTTCAAATTGTAATTAAAAATATGGGATTACTATATGATGCAACTACCTTAAAGATGAATGTGCAAAAATATTAAAAGTGTTTCTCGCAAAACTAGGAATTTCAACATGGCAACATTCAGATTTCTGTAACTTTGTCCATTTTTGAGCCTGATTTTGTGAAAATGCATGACAAATAACTTGTACAATCACACCGTAATATGTATACAAATGAACAGAAAAAAGGCAAGTTATGATTGAGTGAGCTTCTGATGTTTGAAAAGTAAATCCTGGGCAGGAAGCCACTTGGTACAAGGAAATGGCTGGATTATTGACACCCAAGTGTCATTGCCCATAACCCCTTGTGAGAAAAGCTTTGGTATCGTAAAACACAGTGTGAAGTGCCTTAATATCTGATAATATGTGATCAACTTATGTATATTTTAGTTAGCGTTCAACTTTCCAACTCATTCACTGCCAGCCGAGTTCAAATGAATCTTTGAAGTCTATAGTGTGAATTCACAACCGGCTCTTAAATGGACCTTTGACGTCTATAGCTGACAATGGCAGTGAATGATTAAGTTCTCATGAGATCGTGAGTCTTCACATAAAATAATTTTAAAATTTCATTGAATATTCGGAGTTACTGTCAAACATCGTCTTAGCAAATTAGCAATAGGATTTTGTACAAAAACTCAACTCAAAATAACATTTTCGATGCGCAAACTTATTTGGAGAATCCAAGATAATTTCCACCTACACTCCTAGGAGATGAGGGGCGACGGAAAATTTTGAAGCAAACATTTGTGTGGGTGATGGAGGATGAACATGTTAAATAATGAAGGGTCTACTGTGACGTAGCAGAAATGTGGCGTGAAATAAGTTGTTCAAAGCGTTCTTTGTATTTCCAATACACCCTTTTGACAAAGCCCACAAATGCATTGTTTTACTGGCGACTCTGTGTCGTTTATGACCGCTTCACACAAAGTGGGTGCAAAACAAGCCAAGCTAGGAGTTACCTAGAGGTGTGTGCGGGGGCGCCATGTTGTGGAGAGCCAGGATGTGTGTGTCGAGGGCAGCGTCCTGCCGTGTGCGATTGTGCAGGCCGAGGTGATACTTCCTAAAGTGCTTGACCAGGTCGGCAGGGTCGTTGCCATAGTAACCGTAAGTGCACACATTGCACTTGAAGTCCTGCAGCTTGGGGGAGGGGCTGGAGGAGAGCGGCGGCGTGTCCGGGGCCGACTCTGCCCTGGTGTCCGACATGAGGGGCTCGCCTTTGCCCGCCTTGTCTTCAGGGTACGATTCGGCCGCTTTGAGTCCTCCTTGAGAAGGCCTGCCTCCTCCTCCTCCCCCCCTCCTGCCGCCTCGCTCCTCGTTGCCAACGGATGAGGGCGAGAGAGACGAGGAAATGCACTCACTTTCTCCTTCCTCCTCCTCCCCCTCGTCGGGCTCCTCATCACCCCGGACTCGCTCCTCGGGCTCAGAGGGGCGACTTATTCGGTCGGCTTCAGCTCCCACGCGCCCCTCGTCTTCCTCGCCGTCTTCTTCCTCCTCGCTCGCCGGCCTCCTCCCCTCTTCTTCCTCCTCTTCCTCACCTCCTACACTGCGGATAGGGGGATTCTTCTTCCTCACCATCGCTGAGAAGATGGAGAAAGTGTTATTTTCTTTTAACTGTGGACTACACGGACACAAAGAGAGGGGAATACCAAAATAACTTATACCATAGTGTGATCATGTACAATACTTGTGGTAGAGTCAAGAGTGTCACGAGTGGAATACATTATTACATTTTTATATTAATTTAAGGAACTTTTTTTTGCATCGAGAAACAACTAAATTTTGTTTCATCCTGCAAAACGTACGCATGTGCACTGTTGTTTATGACACAATTTTCCAACAGACAAGCCAGAAATAACCAGACGATGTCATGTGATCTATCTTCAGGAAATGCTGAATAAAACACACCAAGAGAAATGACTACAATGTCATTCCAGTATAATGCTTCTGTTTTTGATCTTATTTTTCCAAAATACTTTGGGTTGGTTAAAGGTTTCTTGGCTGAAACAAATATTACACGGGGGGAAAATTGTTGAATAAATGGTTACAAACCACTGTAATAGTCAATACATAGCTGTGCTCCAACCAAAAAGATTTGAGTGTATGAGTCAAAATAAAAATAATAATGGTATCACAAACCGCCATAACATTACAACCAAAATACTGGGAGGAAGACACCAAGGGATCTCTCACTGAATAAAACGTTATTGATATCAAAGCGGTATTAGGCTTCGCGATGCAGAATCCAACTTGTACCTGTTAAAAACTAGATATGCTATGATATCAATGATGTTATGATATGTATGAGATTTTCTCTAATAATATTTATGTAAATGAACAAAACCCACAATTCCTGGACTACACTTTGTATTCAGTAGTAAACAAAGCCAGTCTGTTGACCCACACTCTTCTTGAGGATGTTTGCATGTTGTAACAAAAACAATACAAAACCAAAGCATAATAAGTGCCTAACAAAGGACTGTATGTTGACTAAATTATATATAACTAGCAATACAATGTAGTGCAAATTGGGTCAGTGAAATCAGAAAGAGGGATACGAACACCATTCTTCTCTTTCTTTCTTAGCCATGCAACTATTAAAATAAAGTAATTTATGTCAGCTAGGGCCCGCACTTTAACCAACCCAGGCATAAACGACTTGTATGTGGGTGTATGTGTGTGTATGCGTGTGTAATAGAGTGTGGGGAGCAGAAGAAAATCTCATCTGAAGCTCACCACACCCAAGTCAGAATTCATCACACACACACACACACACACATATACTGTATATGCACAGACACAAAGTGGAAAACTACATCGCTGTGGTGAAGCGATGACGCAAAAAGTCCCGACTTAAAGAAACTCGTGAGTGACCAAACTGTGTTTCCATCTGTCGAGTGATGGATGATCAGTGTAATAAAACTGAATTTAATCAGACCCAATTGGTCACTACAATGCTGTTGCATTCTAATTGCAGTTTTACACATTTATGCCCAATTATAGCAGTAAATTTTAAAATCCAACTATCAGTTTTCTACATAGCTAGTCCTTATTATGTTTGTGGGTAAGATGAAGGCTACCCCAGATCACTTTTGGCAAGACTCAGGGTACATTCTAGACCAGTCACTCGTTTACAGTCTGCAGTCAATATAAGCATGTTTGTGGAATCTGGGAGAAAGGAGGAGGATCTGGAGAAAACTTGCACAAAAAACTTACAAGCAAGCCAAGATTTAAACGTCTAAACCAAAAGTCAGGCTACCCACTGCACAAGCATGATACAACGTTATAAATCAGTCTGACTGAGTGTGATGTTACAATTTTAAAAATGCAGTTCTGGAGTATCCCAACTGTATGTATTGTATGTATGTATTTCAAGACTGATTTGAAAGGACTAATTTCCTTAAATGCATGTATTCAAAAGATTATAACTGAAATTTACATAATACTGTACACAAAATACAGTTGAAAAAGAAGTTGAAACCAAGCATTCTCAAGTACCAGTAAATGGAGAACTGAATTAGTGGTAATGAAATACTGTACTATAAATGTTAGGGAGTTTAGGACGTATACAATAATTAAACATAAAAAAACTAAATATGCTGTGATCTAAATTGAAGATGAAAACACTTCTGAATTATTTATCTAAGGTGAAATTAAGATTGTGTGTCTGTTTGTGTCTGAAAATAAATGTCAATGCAATGAATGTACTGTACAAGATTTGTGAAGACATTTCTTCTTCTATTTAATCCTATTGTGTCCCTGCTAGGGCAATAATTAACACGCTGCTGCTGAAATGTATCGAATATGAATTAAACTCTATTTTTACTGAGAAGAAAATGGCAAATGTACAGTATTGACAAGCTTATTCAAATCTATATAAAATGACAACAAATCATTCCATCATACCCTCTCAAACTGAATCGAGCCATATCAAACTGACCTTAAATTGGTTCATAAAAGTATCAAAAACAGTGTGGCTTCGTCTTTTGTGGCGAGATTACCTATATAATCAAACCTGAATTTATATAGCATATTTTGTACTTAAAATGCAAAACAACATGGTTCACGTAACAAATGCTAAAAGACACGAAAACAATCTAATTGTTGGTCTCTACAGAATGACATTTGAGTCTGAACTGGAACTGGATTCCGCCTATTTAGGACCGGCGATCCAAAGCCTGTGTGTGCTTCGGGCTGTATGCACAGGCTGGAACCATTACTATCAAGTGCAATTAGTTGCAACCCACCACAATATACTGACTTCAGCGCGTATCAGCAACTGCTACTCGTTACAATTACCCACCGCTCCACCTCCGAAAAAAACAACGCTAAGCGGCCCCCACGATATGACAGGTAGGATGAATGTGACGCTTAATCGTTTCCATCATTGTGAATTAGCCAGTGGGACTATTATCTAAAATTGATGATAATGACCCGGAGACGGCCGCTGAGGGATACACTGACATGAGTGTTATGGCTTCCCCAATTGATGACGACGTAAGGGAACCAACCTGAAGAAAAACATCAAAATATGACTAATTGGTATTCAAGATTTCTAGAAAGTAATTTAAAAAAATGCCACTGGTAAGTAAAATGTAAGGTTTTTTTCCCCCCCAGAGGTAAAAAAGAAAAAAAAAAGAAAGAAAAAAAAATTATAGTTGAGGGCTGAGCCTTTAAGTGAGAAATTGATGCTTTTCCATATGTTCATAATTGCCTATTTTAGGAATTTAAACAGTAAATACATCACAAGCTATAATAATAATATACCATTTAAAACTCTCACAATGTTCAAATTACAATGAATGAAATTTGACCAATTTTTGTGAAGCAAAACTTTACCTTCTGCCCAATATAAAAAACTTTGTTAGGATGCATCACTTCAACTTTCTTGACCCCAATGCACTACTTTTTCCAAATGTTCTTTATTTTCAAGATTGGGGGAAAAAAATCCTCCAGGCAGGTGTTGTCCCGCTTCTGGTATTACCTTGGGCTAGTGTTAACTAGGTTTTCTGTGAAAAATAGCTTTACTCACAAAGTAAAAAGCGGTTATTTAGACATCATTGTCACATATGATTACATGATACCCTAATGATGGGACTTTGTGGCTACGTTGGCGTGTCACTTCAACTTAGCACTCTTTGAAGTAAAAAGTTAATAAAAGCACTGTATATGAATGCCGATGCTTTCATGCCCAGACAGACAAAACATATGCGTTCCTGAAAGCAAGCCAAGCTGTAATGGGAATCAGACACAAAGTCTGGTTACTGAAGGAGTAGACAAGGGAGGGCTGCATTCGATGCACTGATTGAATTCTGGCCAAGTGCGGGAGCAAATTATGGATTATCGATGATCAACTGTGGAGTCTTAATCGATGAGGCTTGGTAGGGCAGAGAGCTGTATTTTTCAGCTATGAACTCCATGTCTTAACTACTCTCCCTGCAACTGGAACTTACTACCAAACAATTGAAGCAAATAATGACAGATTGTCATTAAATCGGCATCCCTGCAAAGGGTTATTGCGTTTTTACAATTGATTAGTGTATTAGAACTGAATCTGATTGTGTATTAGAAGTGAATCTCAGGTTTCTTACTTGAAACTGAGGAATGTAATTTCTCTGTTTAATGAAGACTTATTGCATGAAAATATGAATTCTTCAATAGTTTTTACAATTTGAGATTTGTCAAAGTATACGTTCTACGGTCTTCAAACAAAATCAAACGAGCCAAACAGAGTTACGTCAGCAAGTAAACCAATAATTCTAATCACACCACATCTCAGAATTATTTTAATCAATTAGTACTGATTATTTGGTTGATCAATGTGAGTCAGGTTTAAAAACAAAATCATTCCAAGTTCTATTTGTTTAAGCAAAAACATTTTCTAGGTGACAGTGCAGGGGAAAATATAGTATATAAAACTAAAATATGTTATAAATGTTTTCCAAAGTGAAAGTATTTCCTGTTTATCTGATTTTGATTAAACACCATGATAATAAGGCTACATTCTTATGTCAGAAAATACTGAAATTCAGAGGATTTGGATAACTGTAAGTCTGTAAAATATTTGATGATTAGCAGCATTAATTATTAATTTGATTATTGTTTTAATGTTGCTAGTTACTTAAGCCATGCAACCTATAAAACTGCTGTATTAACGAACTAATCCAATCAAACCATTCCAACAAAACAAAAAAAACCAGTCAACCAAATCAACCAAACTGAATAGACCCAGGCAATGAAGAATTGTTACATGGCTCAAGATGAAAGTTTGTCTTCTGTCTTCCTTCACGGACTCAAAAGTTGTGCTGATCAAAAATTCCAAGAGATTTCCTTTTATAGGTGTTATTACAAGCCTGAATTTCACAGACTGACAACATGATACCATCTTCCAAACATACTCGTTGAAAATCGTACTTGCCAAATATATGCAAACTTCTTGTATAGCTCCACTGGTTCTCTCCAAAGAGAATGAAAATGACATACAGAGACATTTGGTTGGTAGATAGTGGAGTCAGGTACTCCATACAGTGAAGTAACAGTATGTCAAAAATGTCATCATAAATGTCAAACCTAATTAGGCAGTTTCGAGACCTTTCAAATCAACCTACTAAATCGCTCTCTTTCCAGTTGTACTTCTCCATGAATGCACCAGCTCCATATCACTCCATCTTTCATCCATCGCTCTCAATTAATGTGTCAAACACACCCACACACATTCATCACGCTCTCAGTTCTGCCAATTTTACCTCGCTCCATCTCTTGTCTCATCCTGATGCAAACCATGATGTGTGTAACATTATGTAACACCTTGTTAAGGTAGGCCTACTGTTTTGGAGTTACAGTACACTGGTTTATCTATTTAAATTAGCCAATTGGAATTATGCAATACTGATATGCACTTTGGTCATCACCAATAAACTAACTTCACTGGGTTCAAGTCATCTGACTGTTTACAGCTCTGAAGGGAACATTTTGAGGGCTCACCAGTACCCCAAATAGAATACAAATGATACAACTACCTCGTCAGCGACTGCATATCAGTCAATAAAGTTGGATGCCGTTAGCGCTGCATAAACAATAAACACTCATACGAATGATCACTATCCTTAGTAACTTGGGAGTATTTCAGTCGCAGAGCGAAACAGAAGACGAGAGCGCAGACAATGCATCTCTTCTGTTATTTCAATAAGATGTGACCTGAGAGTGTATAAGCCTGAAAAGTCTGGCCTCTTGTCTGGATTTTGACTTTGCAAACACACATACACACACTCAAACTAAAACACAGACAGCGCTTCCCTCACTACAGTCTTTAGAGCATACGCTGTCTGAGTGTGTGAATGTCATCAAATATACCATGTGTGGTCACGTCCCATTTAAAAAATAAATAAATAAATAAAAATTTCGAGGGGTTAGCATGAGACGCTAACAGTACAGTCAACATGTTCAATCAGTCCTCTATTCCCCTATTTCCCTCAATATATTTGGGAATTAATCAGTCAGGAATTTGCTAGATTCTGAATTATAAATGGGGCTAATATTCATAATCCAGCCCAAAAAGGTACTGTGGTTTAATTCTTGATCATTTCAGTAATTTACAAAAGGACATCACAAACATGTTAAAACATATGGGTGCCACTTTAAACTGTTAAATATTGTACAATGTTGCTTTTAGAGCATTCAACCGCTGAGGTAAGTAAGTGGAAAGCTCTGACTAACACAATGAGCGAATGTAATTAATTATAGTTAAACAGGCTGCCAAGGCAAAGCAATAATACAACCTGTATGGATGTTTCGCATACAGGAGGTTGCTCACGACCTTGCATTGATGTATGCATTGATGAATTAACTGCTGGTTTAACATGATCTAATCCTGCTAATAGAATAACCAAAAATAAATTAATTTAAAATGAAGAAATATGAATGCTTACATGCAATGGCACAACTGGGAGTTTGTAAACATGGATGCAATTGCGCAATAAGACAACATGCACACGATCGTTCAATAAAAATTGATCGGGACGGATTAATTTCCTCTCACAGGATTCTACATGATTGAAATTAATGATCCGCTCCTTTGGAATGTGACTACATAAATAGGATTAGTCCCAACAATTGGGTGCTAATAATTGAGAGTATTTTAAGGCAACCCAACTGGATTGCTTCCCTTAAGTGCTCCCACTCAGGTGACAAAAGACCGAGAGGCACAAGATAAACTAACAGAAGAGAGGATGTGGTGGCACTGAGAGCCGATCGGTTCCTGGCACATGTGTTTTGAAGAATACAACAAACACACAGGGATTTAAAAAAAAAAGCACGAGGACACAGAGTCAGTTCAAATAGCCTCAGAGGCCTCAGTCTGAGGTTTCATTTCCTCTGTCCTTCAAAAAAAAAAGAGAAATATGTTGAAAAACAAGCAGACATGCATGCATGCTGCGATGCGAGCTGATGCTTATCAGGAGCTGTGACCCGCCTGCAGGAACTCCACAGCACTCAAAAAGCTCAGCTTAAAAACAAGCTGATGAAACTGCAACAACAATAGTAACGGTTATGACAATGCAGGATACAAGAACGTGGCTTTCTTGAGTAAGGAAGTCAGTCGCTTTGCATATACCAGACATTTACCAATGACTTAAAAAAAAAAACATTGTGTCAATCTGCTTCTTACATGTGAAACTCACCACGTTTTTATGGTTCAATAAGTAATAACATACAATACACTGTAGAGTTCCAACCATTAAGTCAACAACTAATTAATGACCAAATCATTGAGAAAGCTAAATTGGTGAGAAATACTGCTTTTGAAGAGTAAATATTAAAAAATGTCTTCATGAAAGCAGTCTGACTAACATTTTGAGTCAGAAATCAGGAAATTTTCAAAGATATATATTTTACTTAGAAAAAAAGGGAACATTTTGCAGACTTTTTTATGTGATGTACCAAACTAGCAACAACTAAAAAGTGCATTTTTGCACAGTCAATTTGAACCAATGTATTTGTTAAGTAAAGGGACAAACAGAAATATTTCCTTGATATATTAAAAGAATTAAAAGACAAAGTGACAGAGAGTAATTATGAACTCATTCAACCCCAGACATTCTTTTTTTTTTAATTTGGCTTTCGTAATTGTTTAATTTAGGTACAATACTGAAATAATCAATTACTTATGTAATTGATCACTTTATTACTTAATTCATTTATTATCAGCCATTTTTAGATGCACCTTTAGCCAAACACTTGAAAAAGCAATACACATGTATAGGTACCAACGATTAAATGTCAGAACTCTTAATTTATGGTCAAATGTCTTTGGGATTTAATTAATCGTTCGTAGAAGCATTAGTTCACTCTATGCTGAGCATCAAAATGTATGGAGTGTACCCCAGCATCAAGGTTTTGCATGATTTTACATATCCCCTCTTGACTGTGTTGTGCATTGTTTTAAGTGGACATCGGCCCATGTGACCTGCCCACTTAATTTAAAATAGATTCAGGTGTGGAGTCGTAATCAAGGCAAAGACAGACAATTTTTGATGGCGTAGGAATGCAATCTGTCGTTCTCACGCCCTTCTCAACTGTTGGTACGCCCTTAGATATGAACAAACAAAATTGCACACAGAAATGCTGGCACACATACACAAAGATTTCACTGCTGAGATCAGCAGTTACTACACCCTTAATCTTTTCATCAACTATCTTTTGTTGACAACCTCACCCCTTTGCCTTTTATTCCTCGCCCTGATCCTACTCTGATCTACGCCGCCGATGAATCACACACACGCAAAAAAAAAAAAAGATAAGAAGGGTGTGCTAGTTGAGGCTTCCCCTTTTGTTGTGTTTTGGAAAACTAACAGTCTGATGCGTCATCTACGAGCGAGTCAAGACCAGAGCGACTCAGCCGTATCATTTCAAATATACACGTGTCAATTGTGAAATCAAGGGTAAAAGGAAAAAAAAAAATCATGCCAAATCCCGCTGTCAATCAATCGTTGGCCGCCTTATTTGTACGTGTGCCATCACGCGCTTGAGATTGAGTTGAGCGACCGCTAAACAAACCGCAATCTTGGCAACAGTTCAGACATGCAGGTGGAGAGATCAATGTGTCCTTGCTGCAGGTTGACAGACGGTAAAACATCTCACCTGAGGGGTCTTGTCACAGTTCAAAGTTTTACATTCATTGTTGTTGGAGGTAACAATCTCTTGTAAATAAGACTCACCAAACCTGATATTCGGGATTTCCTGTCTCGACGCTAATTACACATAATTTCAAAAAACAAATAAAAATAGTGCCATGTGATAGTCCCGGAAGATAAAAAAAAAAAAAAAGTCAGAAGAAAGGGCAGGGAAGAAGGACAGATTAAAACCAGACATGAGAAGACGAAAGGGCTCACAAGACGTGAAGGAAGAAGAGATGTGAATTCATTGCCTTAAAAGCAGATGGGAGTCAAACGGCGTGATAACAATCAGACTACACATCTACCACTGAGGGCCCATGACTCTTTCTCTCGAAGCAGATAAGCAGATACCGAGTGTCAAATTCCCGGCCCATCACGCACTGGTGTGACACACTACAGATCCCTGGAGCAGAGTTCTCCTTTTCGTCTTGTTTTGGACAGACGAGGATGTCAAGGGGTCAGGATGCCTCAGAGTAGGGTCGGGATGACAAATCAAGTCCTCAAAATGAAACTGAAGGTGCACCAGGAAATGGGCTTCCAAACAGGAAGAAGAATTAGACTGCCCTTTGACAGTTGGTTTTATTATGTTGAGTTTCTATCACATTAAGACTAATGCAACATTTAAGCACAACCGGGGTAGCACCTATCTTAGGAAAGCCTAGCAAGGATGGAACAAGTTGCTGAATTTACTCGAAAGTGTCGCTGCAGCACAATTCTTCGCAAGCCTCGAGCTCAGCCCCTAGCCGTATTGGTAACAAAAGTCATGCTTGACGGGAGGGTTCTATGACAGCCTTTTCCTTCATCTTGATGAGATCACTGACATTTGTGTAGTACATTAAAGTAGACATCATCCTTTTCTTGTTTCACGTTAAGATATTTTGACTGTTTAAGACTACAACTCACCGTTATGCTGAATGTTGTGGCAATTAGTGTACACCCTCCGCTAATGAACACACAGTCCACCTCACAGCCCACCTCTTTTCTAAGTTTGATCATGTGATTCGCAAGCTGAGCCGTGAATGGTCGTTACTAAGCTTTGTATTACTGTGAAGTCATTTTCATTTGACGGTAAAGGGCAAACAGCTACCGCCTGAACTGGGGAAAAAAAAAAAAAAAAACGGGTGGATTTTGCTGCTTAATTCATATTCCACAACCACAATATTAAACAGCATGCCATATTTACATCTGTTGGCCTGCTTGGAAATTACCATTGTAAATTAAATAATAAAAAAAAAAAAAGGTGTTGAATTCCCTTCTCCGCAATTGACGCTTTAATGACACAAAAACACACACAGAACTGATATCGCAAAACAGAAAGAGAAGACATTCAACACAACTAAAGCTGTCTGGTTTGAGTTAGTCTGCAGAATTTTAAGTTCGCTTAGCCATAGTGCTAACACAAGCTCAGTATTTTTTCTGGGATGGGATGATTGCAAAGAAAACCAGCAGTACTTAAAACACGTATTAATTGCTGACCAAAAAGTGAGAAAGACATAGGCAAATCCCTGCAATCAGGTGAACACTCCATGGGATAGACTCCCCATAGCCCAAAGTCAGCTGAGATGAAAATAAGTTCGACAACCTAACCAGGACAAGCGGAATTTGCTATTGTCGTGGAGTGCAAAATATTGGCTATTCTATAGCACAAGAGAGACATAAAAGAAAACAAAAAAATCTTGTGAGCGAAAGTCCCCAAAGTTCCATGCGTCACCTCACCACAAAATACTGTGGTGGCAAATGATCTGTCTCTCCTCCTTGTGTCTATGTGGCACTCTCTTTTCCTCCCTCTGTCCTATTATGGACAAAGCAACTGTGTTGATGTCAGTCTGACGGGGACTTGATTCACCGACCGTCCTTGTCTGAATGCACCCGGGTGCATGCTAGATAGTAGATAAGGCCATATATAAACAGCACTTGAAAGCAGAAATGTAAATGTTTGGATGTGGCCGCAGAATGTGGGACTGCATCAAGATACCGAAGCGAGCAAAGAGAAAGACTGAGATGAGATGAAGGGTTCACACCGGGAAGAGACGCAGGAGGCCGCAGTCGGATACCTCTCGTTAATCAAGTCCAGAGGATCTTGCTATCGCAAAATCCATAGTTTATACGCGGGTATGCTTCAAGTTTGATGAAGTCAGAGGAGATTGATGTTGGTCTTTTGTGTAACACAAAGGAAATCAAATGAAAACCGAATGACAAGACGCCGAGGAGAAATGTAGCAATGCCGATATCAGTTAAAAAAAAGAAACTTTCTGGAGGGAGAGGAGTAATGAATTTGATGATCTTTTAATCAGTTCTCCCAGAAGGGAACTGAAAACAATTTGTCAAGTGAAATGAAAATAATTTTGGTCAAAGGATGATTCCTGGCCAGAGGTTTTCCAAGAACACCCTTACTCCGAAAGCTATCTAAATAAGAACAAATGTTTTTTTTTTTTTTACCAAAAAAACGTGATTAATGCTATGAGAAAAAAGTTAAAAGTTAGTCAAATAAAAGCTTTATCTGCGATTGGCTAGCAACCAGTCCATGTGGGTCCCTGCTGCCCAAAGACAACTGGGATAGGCACCAGCAAGCCTGTGACCCTTGTGAGGTTAAGCAGCTCTAGAAAATGTATGGATGGATAAAAGCTTTAGAGATGCAAATGACAGATTTTTTTTTTTTTTTAAATGACAATCTGTTATATGCTAAGGTATGTTCAGTAAATTCCACCTGAGGCAGAAATAAGTTTGAAAAACAGCTGAAATTTTTAAGAGAAACTCAGTCTTTTGCATGGATTGTTTTGATGTGATATCGCCTATTAGAAAATTTGGCCATAAACTTCAAATAAGGCAGGGTTAAGCAGTGGCGGTAACGACCAAGGAAACCACGGAAATTGAAGCTGATGACACAAACCAATGTGCAATAAGGTTTCTGAAGAACAGTCTTCACAGGATTTATCCTATACAGTCAAATTTAGCATCATGTTTCAAAACCAGACATATGCTTTCAATAAAATCAACAACTAGTACAAATTTATCTGTGAAAAAAGCAATGTGGTTAGCAAAGTATGTCACGTACAAAAACAGTTTATTATTTTTTGGTGACTATTTTTTTATAAGGGGTATTTCGAAGCATGAGATGCTCATTCCAAGTTTTTCTTTTGTAAAGAAAATTCCACAAATGGTGGCCACATATCCCATTTAAAGTTGCCCAAAGTGTGTGTGTAATAATGGGTTTTGTATATGACAATGTATTACAAATTTATAATACTCCAAAGTATGGCTTAGAGAACGTTACAGGTGTCTGACTCCAGTTTCAGATTTTTTTCTCCCCATGCAATAAGAGTGTGTCGTTAGCATGCAGAGGCAGCACGGGAGAAGGGAGATTGGCTAAAGCATGAGCAGGACTTTTGATTTGACTTTTACACTTGGCTGAAAAATGTATTATGAGTGCATCAAACGCCCCAGGCGATGGGGTATTGCCTGGAGCGCTGCTACGGTTTTCTCCTTTTTAATCAACGGGCGATAAGCACAATTGACTTGCTGCCTCCCCGGTCTTCATTTGCATGGGAGATCCAATCAGACATGTTACGACCAGGCGAGAATTCAAGTCCGTGGGGGTTCGCAGAGGACGTTTAGGTTCTGCGCGCATTTACCTGACTTGATTTGACAGGCAGTGCGATATCTTTCGACTCAGCTTGGTTGAGCGTGCAAAGAGGCTGTAAAAAAATGGTTGTCCAAACCGTTGCTTGGAGCTGATTTCTTAGCTTTTTAACAAAGACAATGTGCACCACTGACTGACGATATTTTATGAACCATTTCTGTTGTTTCCGAGTCAAAAGATTAGAAAACTGGGAGATATATGCTTCTCATTTGACAGTGACAGTGTTCAATAATTGTTCCCCTCCAGGGGACTAATAAGATTTTTTTTTTCCTTCTGTGATCCTGTTAACATAAAGCCTAAAACCTCTTTTCTGATGGGGTGGGTGTGTAGGGGTGCACTCCATTGCGGAAACTTGATGGAGGCACCAAAACGAGAGGCTGCTCTCCCAACAGATGTTGTACATTAAATGGAACATGTTGAAACTAAACCAGAGAGAGCAGCCATTAGAAACAAAAAGGCCTTTCTTGCAGCTGTTTCAATACAAATTGAGTTAGTGAACCACTTCTGTAAGGATTTTGCGTCTAAACACTCACGTTTGCTTGCCTTTGTTTGACCTAATAGTTTGAGGGTTTATAATAACTCTAAAAAGAAGTACATCTATGACTGGTTTGTTCTATTCTATACATGTCTCAGACAGTGCAATAATAACTAATTAGCAAGCCAGTATTTTTTGTTTTTTTTCCCCTCAGACCATTCTTACAAATCAGTTTTAAGAAGCTTTGCAAATTTCGGGTTCCTTGGAGCAGTACATAGATCTACTTACATCTGTCAACACATGACGAGCGACGAGGAGTGCACTGTTCAAGTGTTTCTGCATGTGTGAGACGTTGATTGTTCGCAGGTCTCGCACTCGCGACCACCACGCCAACTGTTATGCCAAAGTAAACCAAAGTCGCAAGGAAAACGGACACAAAAAAAACATGAGAAAAGCACGTGTGGGGGGAAAAAAACCTGAAGTGATAATTTCGGAACAAGCCAAAAACAAGTAAGAAACACTATCAGGCAGGATAAACTGGGCTTGAAAATACATATTCAGCAAGTGTTGGACATTAGGGTTCGGAATTGCATAGTAACTCGAGATATGATATTTAGATATTGCTGCCAAAAGTATCAATGCTCTCACAAGGGTTGTAATGGTACTGTACATATTGAGTACATATCATATTGAGATTTGTCTGTCTGGCACAGAGCGTAAAAGTTCCCACACGGAAAACATTAGGAATGGGACAGAAGTGGAACTCTCTTGCCACAGCTGTGAACAAATAGAGGTGCAACGATTAATCGACAACTAATCAGTTACCAAACTAATTGATTATTTGTGATAATGAAATGTTCCTAAAATGTTCCAAATGTTCACAATTGCAGCCTGACATTTCTTTAATCCTATATGAACACAGAGTGATGGTATTTGTGTTCAATCAAAATAAGACATTTACAAACATCTGGAACATTTGGAAAACAATGGCTTTATTGACAATAAGGACCAAACTAGAACCCCCAAAAAAACAAACAAAATAAATAAATAAATAAAACATTTGGGATGGAAATCAAAACACTTCTTCAATAAATTGACAAAAAAATATATCTTTTGAACAAGTTTTCAAAACAAGACATATTTTGACATGTCTCAGTATTTTTGCCTGCTCTGAAAAACTTGTGGATATTTTTAACAAACTTGTCAGCCAATCATAGGAGGAGGTTCGCTTGAGTAGAAGACGAATTGGAATATGTGAGGAAAACTAGAAATTAAGTTACATAAGTTTACTTATGGTGTTTTTTGACCAGATCCTCAATTTTTGACCAGATCCTCAATAGGCAATACAATACAACACATACCCCAAAGATTCAATTCTTACGCCCCACACAAATGTCTCAATTTCTCCAGAACACCAAATGCAACTTATTCCTGCAATTTGATTGAAGTGGACTTAGCATTTTGACATTTAAATTTCTTAAAAGTCTTTTCAGCGGCTCAGTGGAACAGTGGTTAGCAGTTCAGGGACCAGAGTTCAAATCCACCTCACGCCGGCCTTCCCGTGTAGCGTTTGCACGTTCTTCCCGAGCCCTCGTGAGTTCACTCCGGCTTCCTCCCACCCTCCAAAAACATGCATGGCAAGTGTATTAGACACTATTCTGAATTGTCCTTAGATGTGATTGGGTGCGTTTATGGTTGTTTGTCTCTGTGTGCCCTGCAATTGGCTGTCAACCAGTTTTGGGTGTCCCCCGCTCACTGCCCGAAGTCAACAGGGTTAGGCACCAGCAAGCCTTGTGACAATAAGGGGCTCTAGAAAACAAGCAGACGGCTGGAAAAGTCTTGTCGCGTTGCTAATTTTAGCCCCTGGTTAGGAGAAGTCATCATTATCAACCATGCTTTTATCAGTTTGTCACAAATTATCAGGAAATCCATCCTTTATTATTCAAAAGGGGTCTTATTTAATCTACACTTATTTAATCGTGACTTCCTGATTTGCATTTGTGAAGTATGAATTGAGCAGTAAAATCTACCGCCCTTAATCGCCATTTCAGGGGGTGGCCATTTGTTGTCAACTGAAAATGACATAACAGTGTTTCTGTTCTCAGTTTGCATTATGTGACCAAACCCAGCCGTGATTGGTTGTTGCCCAAGGTACTAAAACACTGGGTTTTCATCTGCTGTTAAGCAAACCAGGGATGACAGTGACGAAAATGTGCATCATATTTATTCACATCACATGATTAATAGATCTTTTGTGGTAGTCCTATGACATCATCAACAAGCTTCCCTCCCAGCAATGTGCACTCCAAACGGCGAGCCATGACAGTGATTGTGATTTCTTTAGGTGGCGAGTGAAAGTAAGCGAGGTAGTGTCTGACATCACCGCTCTGAGTGCAACCGTTTTTTTTCCTTTTCTCCTCAAGACTTTTTTGTTTTTACAGCTTCGACTCTGCGCAGACCGCTGTGTGCGCACACAACGCAGACACACACACACACACACACACACACACACACAGACGCACGCACGCACAAACCCCTAAAGAGGCCTTTTTCCACACAGGGCCATATGGTGTAGACAGGCGCACGGAAACAATTCTCCAAAAACAACACACACTCTGCATTTAGAAACCTGTCATCCAGACACACACAGTACTACACAAGCACACACACACACACAGTTAAATCTGCTGAATGAATTGCTGCCTTGTTCAGTGGTGCGCTAATGGCAAGGAACCTGCCATAGAGATTACCACACTTGCACACTCACATTCTGCACTAGGTATTCAAGGGCAATTACCCATTGGTACCAATTTTAATATTCCAATAGAGGCCTATACACAGGCCCATAAAGACAGCTGATATTTAACTTGTCCTGGCATGATTACCTCTTTAATATAGCAGAGTAAGGTAATAAATTTGAAAGAAAGAAAAAATCTACAGTGAATGACTGTCTGGCTGTGGCGTGGCTCTTCAAAGGAGATATGTGTTTCCAAGCTATATTCCAAACTAGCAATCCAAACTTCCAGTAACTTTCACCACCCAGCTTTGGCAGCCAGTGGACTGGCGGTGAGCACGCAGTCGCCACATTCAACAACATGGCAACGCGTTCCATCATTTGTGAAGCTTGACGCCCAGATTAAGCAACGGTGTGGAATTGATTCATCTCGTCTGGAGGCAAGCGAGGCTAAATGGGGTGCATTAACTGGTTTTGTAAACCAAGGAACAACAATATAACTGCAAGCAAACAAAATGTTTCAGCCGCACAGACATCACTATTATTCTACTACAGAACTGAATTGAATAGAAAAAAACCTTCTGAACATTCAGAGAGAATTTACAAAACTATTACAACAAAAGAGTGAATGTATCAAGTTTATTCAGGCAAGCTATGTCGTTTCTCTTCAGTATTCAATCACTGTGTTCATTAAAAATAACTAGATGATCAATGTATATGGATATACTTTTTTGTTGTTGTTCTTACATAGAAGGTTGGTATTGCAAACCTCCAAAAATACCACAATACCTTTAAAGAATGGGTTGATACCAGATATCGATACCTGTCCATCCCTAGACATCCGTAATAAGGATGCTGTGGAACAGAAAATTGGATTAGTGGACTATTATTCTGTTTTATCATCTAGGCAAATTTGGATGAACATTTTTTTGTCTGTGGACTCCCATGCATTTTTTTAACAACAAGCCCTTGCTCTAATAAACCAATACATTGAGAAAATGTTAAGGAGGAAAAAAATGCAGTAAAACCCAACAGTGCTTGTGTAATTGAAAGCTCTCCGCCAAACGTCTTCAATGATGTCTGGACACAAAGGCAGATGGTATTAAAAAAAAAAAAAAAACTCATGTGTAACTAATATGGCTTAAATGTTTAACTCCTTTAGGAAAACCAACAGCAACACCGTGGCGCTGACTTTGCAATAATTTCCTCCCAGACGCGCGCTCACAGCAGCAGCTGTATGGCTCACCGGCATATGGATTAAATAAATACTGTGTGCACAGAGCTTGTTAACACTTGTTCGCTTGGCCACGGCACACGGTGGTAGCCAAAATGCAGAGAAAAGAAAAAAGAAAAGAAAAAAGACAACACACCCTGTGGCGGCACACATACAAGCAGGTGAACGGGTGTAGCTCAGCTTAGCGCGGGAGCGAGTAGCAACACATGTAATTGCTTGGGAGGCAAACGCAGCGTGCAGGATCAGGCTAGGGGAGCCGAGTTCACGCTGAACCACAAGTCGGGCTTGTATGCCCTTTGGCAATGTGGCTGGTTTCAAACCTAATCTGATTAAGGCAATTCAGCCCAGCCCGGCTAGAAACAGTCGGAGACAAATGGAGCGGGCCTTGGAAATCTAGGTTGGACGCTGGCCCTGCTTTTGTCTGGTTACTATATTTTTTTTCTGATTAATGGCTCTTCCTGCAAGGTTGCAAGGGCACCAGGGAGTGCTCTCCCCAACATTAGCTTGGCCAATACGTGTCAGTCATATGTGATTGTTTTGGCTATTTTTACATGGGAACAACCTAATAACCTAGATAGACTAGCAGTACCATGGTTCACCACATACCACAAATTAACCTATTTGCAGATTTGGTTTCCCCAATTATAGCCTCAGTTTTTCACAAAACCCGCTTTTGTGATTTTCTGTAAACTGCCAGAATGTCTGAAAATTATTTTTGATTACTGATCACTGTATGTGTGTCTCTCTAGTTGTAATAACAAAGTCACTATTAGTCATAAACAGCATATTATTTTTTGCCAAACAAGGAATAAGCACAACATCAAAACAAACCTTTGTTTCAAAATATCCTTTGAAAACATGTGCAACAACTTTCATTGTTCAAGACCATTAAAAACCAAAACCAAATGGCTAACTAGCAAGACGCTGACCTACACTGTATTTACAGAGTAGCTGGAGACTACAGTGTAAATATGTAGTGCTGTATTTCCTGAAACGTGCCCAATTTTGTATGGTGTATGCAGAAACTCAGTACACCTTGGTACTGTTTTGAAAATTCAGAATACAGAACAGAACTCATTCTTTACAAGTTTTCCCTGACTTATGTTTGGGTCTTGGTCCACAAGTTGAAACGTATTGGTTAAAGCTATTGATATAGACACTTTTAATCACTTTTCAAGAAGCATCAATTATAAAAATAGGAATGTTAATTTGTAACGAGTCTCTGTCCCGATTCACAGAGATCTAGTGTACCCATATATACCTGGAAAGATAACACACTATGAAGTCAAGTAAATCTAAGCATGTGGTGAGTTTTTTTTTGTTATTTTTCCCCCACACATACTTCAAAAACATGTTGCATTGGCTGCATTAAAATAAATGTTAAGATGGAGTTCCCATAAGGCAAAACGGTTTTGTCGATTTTGCAGTTTACGCCTAATTACAGTGAATTATTTTTGACACCCTTAATTTATGAGCCCTCATCTCCTAATTACCATCAAGATACATGTCCCGCCCACCTCAAACTGCGCAACTGACCTGATAAAAGTCACGTTAAAAACGACCGCAATGAAACCGCGCTGTGCTCACTCCCTTTGAGTTACTTCATCAATTATGAAATCACATGCACACGTCACACAATAGCAAACGCACATCTGTCATTTTGACGCTTGATTGATTCTGCGTCCTTTAAACAAGTCGATCATTAGCAAACTAACAAATGAAGTCATTAATTGCCGTGACGTCTGGCGACAACGCCTTTATCCATCTTTGTCTAAATAATGTAGATGCCACTGCCAGGAAAAGAATTGTTTATGGGACAAAGATGGAAAAAAAAACTGTTTCCTCCCAAGACTGAGGCATGGAGGTGAGTACAGTGAGGGTTAATGGCCTTGCTACGAAATGATGCATTGGCACTTCTTGTTCCAAACACCCATTATATAGCAATGGAAGAACATGAGTGTTTTATGCTCTACATTGATGGCAATTGGTAACTTACAGCATGAGCTCCAAAGTCGAACACCTTAAAGGGGACATATCATGGAAAATTGACTTTTATAGCTTGTTTACAAATAGCTGGGTCTTAGGAGTGCCTGCCCACCCATTAAGTGTGAAATTACACGACAAAATAATTGCTTAGCTGTTAGGTAGTTTCCTGGATTGTGACGAAACAGTGTGTGCATTTTTTTTCTTAATAGACCAGCCTCCTGGAAAGTTTCTCATCACATGAATTAGGGAAGGACTGGTACAACACCTAGATATAAATATTTTTTATGAGGGAGGATATAATCCAAGTTGGTTTTATCTGGTCCAACTATTCTAAGGTTTGGCCTCACCAATTTGGAAAGTCTCAAAATGGTTACATTTTGAACGGCTGTTGCTAAAAGTACATAACAGTAATGCTAATGAGCAAACAAGACACCATAAAACAGGGAAAATTGAGCGGCTAATTCATTTTCTGTATTGATTAAAAATGAGAACTAGATCATGGAATCAATAATATTGATTTTGGCCAATAGAGAATCACAATAAAAAATAAAAAAGATTTGAGGAGTTGGGGTTGCCTTCATGTCAAGTTAACTCTTTCAGTGCCAATCATTAACGGAAAAGGCAACTTTTAGAGTGCCAGTATATTGAGCGTTTTCACTCATCTTTCAAGGCCGATGGACTATTGTGTGTTATGTCTATGTAAACATGGGTGGTATCACATAAAAAATGTATTTCCATTCTTTACTTAGAATTAGTATTTATGGCAACACTACCATCCAATGGTCACAGTTATCACTACAGCTCTCAATTGATGTAATGTTAGAAAAGCACTAGTCAAGGGTGTCAGCTACCCTCCATAAAATTAAATAAAAACATATTTGACAAGAATTCTTTATTATTTTTATTACTGTTTTAAAAGATGAGAATTCGTGTCCATTGCACTGAAAGAGTTAAGTGACAGGCACAATGTATATGATACAAAAAAAAATTCAAATTTTAGGTCTGGGTAAAAAAAAAAAAAAAAATGGACTCACCTTGTGTCATTGGAAAAGGGGACTGTTTGTGCTGTTCAATCTCAATGTGAGTTTATTCCTTGTCGATCCTTGTGTCAACATAGTAACACTTTTTTTTTAGATGGATACTTTAACACATTGTTACTTCTGTATTTATTCTAAAATTGATCCATTACATCCATTACAAATGTATCACAAATCCCCTGTGCAAAAATATTGACATCCATTGCCCTGTACTTTGTTGATGCACCAAAGGAAGCAATTAGTCATTTTGAATATGATGCTGCAAACTTGGCACACCTTTAGTTGGCCAGATTGGCTCATTCCTCATTGAAGCACCACTCAAGCTCTATGAGGTTGGAGGGGGAGCTATGGCGCAAAGCCATATTCAGATCTCTTCAGACAAGATGTTCATGTTGTTATTATGGGCTGTTTGGGGTGGGGGATCAATTCATTATAAATCTAGGAGCACCTCTACAGTTTAGGTTAATGGGATAGTTTGTTTTGCTGATACGAACACATTGGAGCATGATTGAACACATTGTCATCCCTTGGTGTATATATAAGTGCTGTGTTTTCGGTGATGTAATGGTAAAAACAACAAATATTAAAGTATTCAGTCAAACAGACGTAGCACTGATCATGTTGAATATAAAGAGCCATTACGTCACGTCCGTAAATGTGCCTGTGTATCTATTCTGAACGATAGACCGACTTAACTTTTAGACTCAAACGAATTGTCTCTACTTTGACATTCCTTTGTTTTTCCCCCTAACTGCACAAAAACATGTTCCAAATACGACCCGTGCTGGCTACATCAAAGCTTGCAGGACCACAACACACAAGCATGCGCATGCGAACACGCACACGGACGCACACGCAAATATGCTCGCGCATAGACAGTCGCAGACATATGTGCTTGCGCCAACCACAGCTAAAAGCATCAAGCGGTTAAAAGCAACCCGCCCAGCTGAATAACATCACCGAACTAAAGCCACCGTACCGCATAATGAAAAACATACAAACACGCACACCCACGCACACGCTCACGTGCTTAAAAGGCCTTTTGTGTGTATCCCGTCCCATATGTTTAGGCTTGCCTAAATCATTTATCCAAACACTGAATGACAGAAAGTTTTTTTTTTCTTGCTTGCGAGACAAACTTCAAGCCAGGTTTTTAACTTTCATCCCCCAAAACTTTAAATTGAGCGACAATTCTATCTCATCAAATTCGAGGGGCAGACATGCTTAACCAAATAAGCTACAAAAACAAAAAAAACTATCATCTTAAGAAATAGGCTACCCAGATCACAATGTAACTGGAAAAAATACCTAATTACAATTCTGAGCCGTGTGAAATGTGTGAAACTAAAATCAGAAATAAATAATAAGGAATAACCAAGGGAAAATAATAGACTATATACAGATAAAAAAAAAAAAAAATCGTACCTTAAAAATAGTTAAATGGTGCATGTATACCGTGTATATATATATATATATATATATATATATATATATATATATATATATATATATATATATATATATATATATTTCCATGAGAATATATTGCTTCAGTAATTCCGATGTACTCTGATAAAAAAAAAAAAAAGTCATTGTGAGGACATTTTTGATCAATTACTAATGTCACATATAAAATACTAACAGAACTGTTTATATTATTGATGACCCCACTTTAATCATACAAACACAAACATTGTTTTTTTGCAAATTGAATCCTTTTCGGGTAGTGAAAATGAGGGGATTTGTCATATGATTTGAGTAATGGAGATTTTTTTTTTTTTTTTTAAACATTACTATGCATGCCACTGTAGGAATAATACATGGACATGTCTTACCTCTGCTGGTCATCAGGTTATAAAAACAACATGCCTGGGCATTGGTTCTGTTCAAGTGGCTCGGATGGGCCCCAGAAGTTCCGCTCCAATAGTTTAAAGTCACAAAAAAAAAAAAGTAAGGAGTGAAGCTCACGCAAAATCCAAGCGCTCCTTTTCTCAGCAGGCCCACATAACTCCGAACAGGTCCATGGCAGCCAATCCTTCAGCTTCTTTAAAATTTTTGTAGTGGGTGCTGAGGGGGTTTTAGGAGGGCCTTAAACTCCACATAGCATCCGCTCGCTCTGGTCCAGCGCTGCTGGCGGTGTTACCCGTCGCAGCTCGGTGAAGCGTGTTGTAGATCCGCGGGAGAAGTTTTAAAACAGGTGGCGGTCCAAATCACCAGTTCTGGTTAAAATCCTCACTTGTCAATTTTGGGGAGTGAAAAAAAAGCCGTCTTAAGCACCTGGAACAAGACAGAAAGACAAAGAAGTTTAGATTTTACATGCAGCAGCTTTTGACATCAGGGTGCCTTGTCCAAATTTTTACGGGAAACAATTTTCCCCTCAGCTCCCAAATTGAGTGTCATGCAGTGCGGCATAAGGAAAAATAGTTTTGTGCCACGCTGCCAATGACTGCATCGCAGACTGATTGATTAAATCTACAATATTCCAAAAACAAAAGCCAGACCCCATTGAAATATGACTGTTTGTAATATTTGTCATACAATACTACGACAATAAACACCCCCAATATGGTGTTTAAGACAAACCTTAAGACAGCAAGCAAATGATTTTTCTCTCAAAATTCTGTGCCCAAAAAATATCATAAAAAATATTAATATGTAACTTCAAAAAAAAAGTAAGAACAAGTATGTATTCACAGCCTTGAAAAGGGCCATACTTTCTGTTTGAATTCAACTTTTTAGAGATTTTAACCAAGTTACAATGTTGACTTCTCACCCTAAACATCCCCAAAGTGTTATTTTCCCTTCATTGCTGCATTTTTAAGCATTCATTGGTTAATCTGAGCTCTCAGCAGATAAACATGACTTGAAAGAGCCTAGTTATGATAGTAAGCCGTCGTACCAGCAGTACATGAGTAAAATCGTGCCAACCTTAACCACATCTTGTAGTTTCGTTTTGGTTTCGGAGTTGAAGAGGAGATATTTTGCAAGTAAACCAAGTAAACAGCAACGTTCCATTTATTACTTACAACATTTTGATGTAGGGAAATGCCAAAGTGGCGAAAATGTGTGTTTGGGAGCTGACAGCCAGAGGATCAATGTCAGTAAGAAATAATTCAGCCATGGGCGGAACTGTTGTTATGAATACTGGTTTCCCACAGGCTCAATTTGATACAAGGAACAGCTCTTAGTGAGTGTGGCCTCTTGACATAGTTTTTGCATTTTAATGTCAGTAAAATGCCTGTTTTTGGCTCCTTCATTCACTTTGCTGGGGCAGTCTCCAACGCTCTGAGGATAAGCAGTCAAGAAGAAAAATGGACAGATGTTTTGTAGTCGGTTGGCATTCAGATATCATTAAGGAGGCAATGCAGCTGCACGGTAAGAGGTGTGGCTTTAGTAAACAAGATACTTCACTTCCTGGTTAGAAATATCGTTACTATAAAACTCATATTTATAATTAGATATTTAACCAATCCAAATTAAATATTATATTTAAAATATCATGATATGGGGCCATTTAAACAGAGCCTCTAAGTACATTTCGATACGAGGCCAAGCACTCGTGACCTCGGCTCCAGCTTGTCAAATATTTTTACAATTTGTTATTCTTCCAATTGGTCTACCAGTTCGTCAAGTGAAAACTATGTTTTTTCCTAATACACGACTAAATGTGAACGTGAAGAGCAGGTTGTTTTGTTGCCCACTTGGTGTTGACATCTTCATGTTCTAAATGACTTTTAGTGTGTATGCCTTTAAAAAGAAAGGCCTGACATGTTGAGTGCTAATGTTGAGTAACTCTTATGAACTCAGCATTTCTTACTGGCTTTTAACTAAAAAAAAAAAAAAAAAACTGTTAGGTAGTCTACATGTTTAATGCCAATGCATCAGGCACATCACTTACAGTACATGCATACATCGGCTAATTACGTATGTGCTTTAGAGCAACGGTCCCCAACCTTTTTCTTACCACGGACCGGTCAACGCTTTAGATTTATATTCCGGACCGGGGGGTGGGGGGGTGAGGGATTCTGCTATCGCTGGCTGCTCTAAAAACCACATAATCCTTCTCACTATGTATGTAATATGAACAGCGACCAGACAGGGCGCCAAAAAAAACAAAGATCAAGCACAAACGTATGAAATGTTAAACTAAATCATTTCCAAAACATTATTTCGGGTTCAGCCCATGCGGCCCGGTACCAGTTGATCCAGGACCGGTGGTTGGGGACCGCTGCTTTAGAGTATTAAATCTTATCTCAGAAGATGTTACCTGTTATGTAGTTTTTACAGTAACTGTCCTCGCTATGATGGATATCACATCAGTCTACGCATCATTCTAACTTTTGTCTGGATGGTAGAAAACAAAGGGCAATGGCCATTTGATATGGGAAGCGAGTCATTGTGTGAAAACAGATATGGGGTGTTTTGGAGGAGAAACAGAAGATTGCTGGCGAGAAAAGTCAAGCGCATTATGAGTCATTATAGGAATTATGAGTCATTTTGAGACCTTCCCATCTCAAAGCTACAAGTGTTTTAGGGCCACAAAAATCATACTAGAAGGTTATTGTTTTGTAATATCACAATGAGAACATGGCTGTATTTTGTCAGATTTATTTGACTTGCAAGAGCTGCTGTTACACACAAACAACGCACATGCTTCCGTTTTTTGTGCGCTTGACCACAGGCCAGCTTGTTTGAGCAAAAGGAGAAGCACTCAAATAAATCTCAAAAGGCCAGGTTAGCCAATCTAAGTTAGAAAAAGTTGGAAAAGTGAGAAAAAAAAGAATAAAGCTGAAAATGATGAGTCATTATTGTGCATCATCCAAAACAT
Source organism: Hippichthys cyanospilos (assembly GCF_059441005.1). NCBI lineage: Eukaryota > Metazoa > Chordata > Actinopteri > Syngnathiformes > Syngnathidae > Hippichthys > Hippichthys cyanospilos. Next base: position 9,943,298 of record NC_142389.1, on the reverse strand, counting down.
TGTGTTTTTAGTGGAAGGTTACAGACATAATCAGGGACATTGATGAAAAAAAGACACTGATGATTAATTTCAAGCATAAACATAATCTAAAAGGAAGTTTCAGTCATTCAGAAGTTAAAAGAAAGTTTAAGCCAAAAAGGTGCAATAATAATTAGGGTAGTTTGAGGAGAATAGGCTTACAATTAAATATTAATAAGAAAATCTCAGCAAATACAACTTAGCCAATCGGAAGCAAGAAGAATATCACCGGTGCTATAGCAATTAAAGCCAAGAAGAAAAGAAGACACAATTAGACGAAGAAGATAACGCAAAAAGTAATTTCAGTCAATCAGATGCAGGAACAAAGTTATATGTTGAAATTCTTTGGAACTTTTTCTGAGAGTCATTTTTAGGGCTTCGGTCACTACGTTTTGTCTGATCTAATTCAAGCATTCTACAATGGAAGGAGTTGTCTGACGTTTCACACAAAACTTCACACTTCCGGCTATTGCAAGCTTTGACCACATAATAGCTTTAGCCATTAGTGCCTTTTATGAAAGAAAAAAAAAGTAGCACTCACAACAGGAAAAGAGGTAGGGGGAGGTTGTTTCCTCAGCAAAAGTCAGAATATTTTCCCTGCGGAGCCCTGACTGGATCTTGCGGCTCCTCATTCACTGACTCAATCACAGTTCCTCTGTTTTTCTCTTCATCCGCCTTGTTCGCCGTGACTTATCTCCATCCTGTCCACTCGTGTTCCTTCATCAACTCTTCAAATCTCTTTCCATTGCGCTGTCTTTCCCATCAATCCGTCACTGAGCGCTCAACAAACTTTGCGTGATTCCCGCCTGTTTTTCCAACTTGTGATCGCCCAGGACACACTCACGCGCACACACGTGCATGCATACAGATGTCTTCCCACCACAGTACAGCTACCTCCTCCCGTGCTCCACAGCCGTGTGTGGTCCGATCCGACTATAGGCCGTTACATTGTCTCAGACAGGTCAGGCCGCGCCGCTAGCCGGCAGATGGGGGGGGGGGGGGGGGGGGTAACTTGACTTGGTGGTGGTTAGAGGGGGCGTATATTTGTTTTTCTGTTTCCAATTTGGTCCGGCTCGGAGGATGTCCACACTCCACTCGGTCTGAAACGCACCATTCATGACGGCCTGACGCACGCGATTACACACAAACACCCGCTCGTCCTGCATGCCCCCACTCAAACATGCAGAAAAGAGCCAAGTGTAAATGCACAATACGTCATCCCAAAAGTAGTTACCACCTAAACAGACACACGTTGGCATGCACCAAGCCCGTCTACCTGTAACCAAGAAGAAAATGTTTTAGCCACAATGCAGGGGCCAGTATTCTTTCCCCAGCTCAAATACATTAGTTGGCTGTCAAGTACATATCATAGCAATAAGAAGGCTATTACAACCAATACAGAAGAAATGAACAAAAAGCGCAGCTGAATTGGAATACAAACCGATTGACTGGTAATATTTCAAACAATGATGCTGATAAAAATCATGAAAGACTCCAATATGGCCCCATTTGTAAATTGTTGTTTGTCTACTGTATTACATTTCTGCTTTGTGGCTAGCAACCATTCTGGTTGAAACCTGTTTCTCACCTAAAATCTGATTGCATAGGCAGCACAACAGAATATGGATGGATGATGAATCACATGAAGAAATTATGGTTGTTAATTTTTTAATGTAATGGTAAGTTTAACTAACGGCACACTTTACGTCTACATTCCACAGCTGCCTAAAATATCAAACATTTCATCTGTTTTCGATTAGTTATCACCCATTACAAATACATTGCAGTCAAAATAATAACTATTTTAATTTCTACAGACTCATTCTTCTTGCATGACCCTTATCACTGCCCAGTTGAAGGCATTTTGATTTTAGATTCATTTAGGGACACACTCTATCAATTAAAAGCTATAATGCACTGTATTTCACAGTCAATTCGAACATTCCATCTGATGCAGCGCTCAGACCTGTGATTGGATTTAAAATGGCTGTAGTCTAGGTGAAGCCAAAAATAATAAACACTTGTTTTCTTATGTGTTGATTTTCGATAGGAGAGCAAATAAAAGCCACTCCATTTTTGACACACTAGATAAAATTAAACTGCTAGGTGGAATGTTCTTGTCCTGTCCTCATGCAAATGTCCCACTGCTCACCATCCCACTTATTGCAAGGTGAATGTACACGAGGGGCATCCTAAACATCTAACTTTATTCCCTAATAAAATCTATGATGCTGCTTCCCTGTACATTTTCCACTCAAAACCTCAAAGCAAACCTTTTGTGACTGGAACGCAGACAGTCACACGCTCGTGTTTTAATTACCACCATTACTTGAAAATCTCATTGAGTCCATTGAAAGGTACGGTACAAATCTCAGGTGAGAAATTACAAACTTACCGACAACAAAAGATCAAAAACCTTATAACCTAATAGTTTAAGTCTTAAAGCCTCAAGGATAGGGGATGTTGCATTCTTGTTAGGGTTTGTTCAAGGTCGCAAATGCTTCCCAAGCATTCACCTCTACTGTTCTTATTGCGAGGTGTTCAAAAGTTCCTTACAATAAGAAAGGGAAAAAAAAAAAAAAAAAAACTTTTGGTGAATATTTCCAGAATGTTTGGGACCTTGAGCGAACCCTGACGTTATTACACCTTTGTCACCTTTGGCAACATCTGCAAATGTTCATATAATGTAGTAGGAGCTCAGAGCAAACTTTTTAGATACTGCAAATTTTTTTAAATCCCACCTTTTAACATGATGTAAACAGGGAGGAAAAAAGCAAACAAAAATGTAATGTTTAATAAAGAAAACACTTGATATGAGGGAATGGCTGAGTCACGCGATGCTAAAACATTTTTTAACATGATTAATAAGCAAATTTTATATTCTTATTTCAAGCACAACTGTACTGTGTCAAATATCTGCAATAATTTATAGTCAAGGAAGCCTTAACGTGAAAACACAGAAACTAGCCATGCATAAAACTGCTTGTGAATATGTCCATTTGTCCAACCTGCTTAAAAAAAAAAAAAAATGGAATCCTATTTTATCAGCTGACAAGTAGACAGATGCATCTCTGGCATAGTTGGAAGAAAACCCTTGCTCAAACAAGAATGGCCAAATAATGCCTCTGCAGCTATCCAACTCACGGCAGCGCAGACAAACAGAGTGCATATTCATCCTTGGCAACACAGAAGAGCTTCATAAATCAACAGGTATCTCGGCACTCTCATGTTTTGAAAAAAAAATGGAATAAAACAAATTACAGAGAGCAAACTTTTTTTTAGCAGTAATCATAGGCATCATGGAAGGAACTAGCAGTGGGTATAAATCAACATGTTGATTGTTGACTCTCTCGCCTTGTCTATCTGTCTTATTTTCCCCTTCAGAAATTATGGAAAACAAACCAAAGTCATGCCAGAGGAACACACACAAGATGCCCATGTGCCAAAGCCGACCAGGTTTGGGAGTGCACCCACACAAAATACACGTGCACTTGTCTGTCTGGCTAATCTCAAACATGACATCACTCGCACACAAGCCATCTACAGAAAATGACGGAAAAGAAAGCAAGACGACGGTGTAGCACACACGCACAGACACAACTCTTCGCCGCCTGTGTAAACACACAAACACGCACACTTTTCCACTCCCGCAGAAGCGGACGTTTCCTGCAGAAGGAGCCCCTCACCACCGCCGCCACCCTCTCCGACTAACGGGAAATGTATCTGGACAAACTTAACGTGCACACGCGCAGACGTGCAGCGGAACGTTTGCTGGGCCACAATGTTGACTTTTATATTCGCTTGCATGGGCGAGCGGAGCGCTGTTTCTCCACTATCGGGAAGCGGGAGCGGGGGAGGGTTTTTTTTTTTTTTTTTTGGTGGGGGGGTATGATGTCAATTTCAGAGCTGGGCGCCTTTGCGCGACAGCCAGACGTTGTCATACTGTCTCAAATGTTTGGCGCCTGTTAGTTTTCTGACAATTTGGGCCAAATTTGATCATTCTGACAAAAGCAGCAGAGGCCAAATTTGCAGATGTCTCTAAAAGATTATCTTGAGCGACTTTTTTGTGGTTGGGGTGTGGGGGGGTGTCCTCCGACATAAGATCGAAAATCTGCTTGCCAATCACACAAACTCAAAAGCTAACCCATGTGTTTTTTTTATTTTTTTGTTTGTTTTTTGGGGGGTGGGTTAGGGTTAGGTCCAATTCATTGATAAAAGCGAAAATATTAGCATCACACCAACACTTTTCAGAATGACATAATGTCAATGTTTTTGTTGTGCTCCAAACAGTGCGCAAAATGTCAAAATAAAAGAAATCATGTCATGTCCTTCATTTTGATTTTAATTTCAAGCAAAACAAACTGTGCCGTATTGTTATCTGGGTCAACAGAGCCTCTTATGAACTGAAATTTAAAATAAATAGTCGCCTTGAGTGGATGGTTTTCAAGTGATCAAGTATTGGCAATCAGATAATTTTTAAAAGCTGATGGTGATATGATGAAAATGGCAAATATGGGTGCTGGTAATCAGTCCGGCCGATAAGTGGTACATCTGTAACGCTCAGTATTTACAATTACTTGGTGTGTACAATGCCTATAAATCATGTTTAGATTAGGCCTAAGAGAGAGGCAGAAAAAGGCCAAATTTGGGATGTGTCTGAAAGATTAACGGTTAATCTTTCAGACACATCCCAAATTTGGCCTTTTTCTGCCTCTCTCCTAGGCCTCCTGCATGTGTATTAAGCTTGATTTTTGTTGTTGTTGTTCCTAATCAGATCCCGAGGTCAGAGCACAAGGTGCATCTTGAATTAACCCATTATTAGGCCGAATCCTAAACCAGACCAAATTATTTCTAAGCATGCTTATTCCCACCATTTCCAGCCCGACCATTTCCGCAAATCATTCAAAAACAACAAAACAGGTGCAGTCCATGCAGCTGCCATCCGATATTATAGTATGCCACCCCGACTAATTCCATTTGAGCATCCCCCGGCACTGAATTTAAGCAAGCTCAGTCTATTCAAAAGAATTTTTGGGAAGCAGAGTGGGCCGCAAATAACTGTAATGGATGCCTCTTCGGATGTGGTTATTAAGCAGATTACATTTGCATAATCAACTGGAGAGACTTCTAATAGCGCTATGGTTTAGACTCGCTCCAATGCAGTTTCCTCTTGCCCGTGACACTTCCTTGACACATTTTCTCCATCCGTATTCAGAACTTAAAATGGCGGAACATCAAATACTTTGCAAAAACTGCAGTACAGGAATTAGCCATAAAATTAAAAGAACAAAGAAAAGAAAATGATTTAGGACATGAATATCAACTTTTTCCCCCACAGCATTGCACTTAGTTCAGACTTCTTTTGTATATTTTGGGAAAGAAATACTTTAAGCCACAAGGAATTAAATTGTGTCACAATAGTTTCATTTGGTTTTGTTTAAATCTACTTAAACCCAGTAAATGACCCTGTTCAATGCAGTAAAAAATTAATAAATTGGTTCATTGGTGTAGAAGTATTTCTTTTGAAATTGAATTTACTCAAAGCTCATGACTGGATATTTATTTTGTTTTTGTTTTTTTTTTGGTCAAGAGGCAAAAGAATGCATGATTGTCATGACAAGGTGAAATCAGCCTTGGCGGAAAAGCATGAGGACAACTTTGTATGCGTGAAACAGTACAAAGCCTAAAAGCCATGTTGCAGAACAAATGTAGCACACCCCCACCGTGCTATTCCTCTTCCACACACAAACACACACACACACACACACACACTCACTCACAAGTAAATTTAACTGTCAGCCGTAAAGTTTTTGACTATAGCGAGTGATCCTTGCCCCCCTCCTTCCTCCTCCTCCTCTCATTGCTGTCTATGCTAATCAGTTCCTTCCTTGTCCATCTTACCTTACCTCAGATTTGTCTTTGTCCTTTTTAGTAATGATCATAATGTTTGTGTTGAGAATTGTTGTCCTACCCGACAGTACAGGACTTTCCACTTAATTTCTTGCTTGGCACCTTAATAAACGCAAAGCTTCCTCATCCCTCCCTCTTTTACCAAACACTATTCCCTTGCGCCCTGACCATGGGCCTCGGACACCCACCGCCTCGTCTTCCTTCTACAAAGACCCCCAGATGTGTGCCCCACTTCATTTCCATTTCAAAAAAAAAAAAAAAGTTAAGGGGGGGCCACCTCCCTTACATCACTTGACATCCAATTGATGCACCCACTTCACACACAAACACAGGCTGCAAAACTCTAAGACAGAAAAGTAAGACAAATACTGATGTAATTTAGTAGGAAGGGTACAAAACAACTCAAACTGATTCCCAGCAACTTTTAGTCCTTTAACCATATCATAAATATAGCCAACTGTAGTTAAATAAATTATATTTTCTAGATTTTACAAAAAAAAAAAACCACCATGAGTTCACATTAGTTAGCACAAATGCAGCATACAGGGACAATAAAATGTACAAATTCTGAATAAATTAACAAACTGGACTCAGTTATAAATTGTCTGAATCACTTCCCGACAACTGCTTTAATGGCAGTTAAATTTTGTTGGAAATGAGACAAATTTCCAGCAACATTCTGAGTTTTGCTGGCATACAATGCACAAATTACAAATTTGTTGTGAAAAGGCTTACATTTTCAATTATTAATTCAAAAGACTTACATTTCAAAATACTTATTTCTCACAAAGTCAATTAATGTACATTTTTCTGAATCCCACCCTGACAACTGGTTTAGTAGTCTAACAGTCTCGCATGAAAAATTAACAGCTGATAAAAAATGTCAAGTTATGCATTGCTGACGACCAGTTCAATAGTTTGATGTGGTTAATGCTTGTTTTCACTGTGGTTCTTCTTTCTCTTTGGCATGCCACCTCCGCGAAGCAGGAGTTGCAGCACTTTTTTTAAGCTCCTCTAAAGTGGAGGCAGCACACAAAACAATGAGTGTTGTTGTTGTTGTTAGTGTTGAGTGCAGCTAATGGTTACATAACTGAGTGATTGGTAATTGGCCACATTAGGAGCTGTTCTTCTGGGCGAGCTGAAGAAAGACGGGCCTCTGTCCTATCAGGAAGTTTCAGCAAACATTGTTTTTGAACAAATTAGACAACTTCCAGAAGGTCAACATGAAACTTTACTTCCTTTCAGCCATTAGGAACGAGCATAAGTGCCGCCATAAGTTAAAAAACAAAATTGGATGGCCATTAAAGATCAATTAATCTATTGAATAGTTGTTTTTTTTTTTTTAATGGGATCGCTTTGAACGTCCTGCACTCTAATTTCAGTGCCAGAGTTGTATTGAGCAATCAGAGACAGTTGTGCCACAGCGCGGATGAATCTCACCTTCGCAGAGCAGACGTTTATTATTCTTTAGATCGCAAACTCAGACACAGTATCAAAAGTGTCTAATCTGTTTAGCAAAGTAGTGTACTCCATGGAGGCTTAATTAGTACTAATATCAAACTCCAAATCAATGCATTCAAAACATTAAGGAATGGAAAAAACTAGCCAAATAAATTGACTAAATAAATAATGGTAACTTGACATTTCCAAGAACTTTAACATGAAATAGTTTTTTTTTTTCCATAGTTACCAAGCATGCAATACGTATCAATTTTGATGTGATGATTCCTCAAATTCATCTTTTTGGATTGTGACTGTTGTGATGCCACTAATATGTGACTATGAGCGAAAATCCAAATCCATACTCAGCATGACTTAGTTGTCAAGCAGTTGTCTCGCAACCCAGAAGTTAATGGTTCGATCCGTGCTCGTTTTGATCAGGTCGAGGTTTTCTTGAGCAAGATACTGAACCATCTAGGTCGAAGTATCCTAGAGCAAGATACTGAAATTCCATGCTTGATACGCTACGTCATCAGCAGGTAGATGACCAGTCGGTGTTTAGTGGAAGGAAGAGCGTTATAGAGAAGTATCATTTATGATTTAACCCCTACAGAGCATGTATTTTACATCTGCAAGAGAAGCCACTGATCAAGCGTGCAAAGTCTCCCAAAAAAAAGCAAATGGTTGACAATGACCTACAAGCTCGATGCAGTTGCTAATTATTAAGTCTAGTTCACTGTTTTGGTATCTATTTGAAAGGATCCAATTCGTTGGTTCATCCAAAACTACTTGTGTTTCCGGTTGGAATGTAAATAACTGGAAATAAAAACACAATTGATCTTTCATCTTAGCGATTATAGAACCCAAACGTTTGCCTATTGTGAAAGAGAAAGACACTGGTCCAGTGCTTTTGTGTTGAATTACTAGAACAAAAATTCCACATGGGAAGTGTTTCCAATTTTATATAATGCAATCTAAAAGTCGACTTTTAATGTAAAGTTAGAGAGCTACTTCCGCCAAAGTTCATGTTCCTTTGAGAGAAGGCCCGAGGGCATCAGCACTAACTTCCCCCAGTTTCTGTCTTTTCAGGTTTTCTCTCAGGGTCTTAGTCAAAATGTCAAGCTGGACCAGAGGCAAGATGAGCGGACAAGCCAGGACGGGTGGTCCAGCAGCCAGCTCCGTTTGACCCAACAGTCTGTCTTTTCAAATCGGAGCTACATAACATAACAAGATAACACTGAACAACATAAAACTTCTGCTCCTTGTTTTGCAGACATTATGACTGACCTGCCTGTTTCATAGAGAACCAAAAATACATTGAAACAGTCGCCAGATGTTTTTAGCCAGATTTCAATATTTAATGGGGTCGAGCATGTGTGTGTGTGTGTGTGTACTGTATAAGCAATGATGTAAAAAGCAGCTGAATTGAGTCCCCTTGCTCAGCAGGTAACACTGAGACCACCTGTAAACTTCACCATTTAAAACCATGCACAGTGAACCCCTAGTTTATCACAGGGGAGACTGTCCAAATCAGCCCTCCTACTTTTGTATCATCCTGTAAGCAAAAATAACATTATTGGATGATAATAATCTATTCTAATTCTAATAATGTAACTCATATTTTTTTACAATACAAAAAAAAAAAAACATCTTAACATTAAAACATGCCACCAGCTACCTTGGCTAACTATAACATTGACGATTGTTCATTTAAACTGTCGAAAACCGTAAATTACAAACTTCCCTTCAATGATCGATCAGGACAGGACAAAGAAAGTGGTGACCACCTCGCACAGTTGTTAGCTCAGCTGAACCGAATGAAAACATGCTGAAGAAAAAGTGGCATGGAACTAATGGCAAACAACAAAGACAACCAATTATCAGCCCTTGAAAGCCAACGCCTGATCCTACAAGCTGCTGCAAGTCATGCCCAATGTACCTGCATTACAAAAAGGGATATGTCCTCAAAAGAAACACACAGTTAAAATGCAGCACTTGAGGAGAAAAATAGTTCAGTACTTTTCCCATCAGCCTTTTCAGGTTCCAACAAAAAGAAACTTACAACTTAAATCACATTTGGGCCACTTGCGCCTCGGTCACATTTTCCAAAGCTAATTTCACTGTCTCTCTGTCTGATGGCTTAATGTGGGAAAAACCAAAGGAAATTACCGTCAGGGGGCTGCGCTCATGGGAAAGGGTTGAGTCTTGTAACGCGAACTCATAACACCAAAGCATGAATATCTTAATTGTGCATTGATGACTTTGAACGACGGCGCAGGCTTTGACACTATGCAGAAACTTTTTTAGCCCAAGACGAAACCCACACTTAGAAAGAATAAAAACAGCCTGCTAATGGAGTACAAGACAAGAGTCAAAAAGAATTTTGCCAGAAAACATGTGCCAGATTAGCAGTTAATAAAAGCGCTTGCAGCTCTTTTGTCTGACAATTGGTAACAGTGAAAATAAGACTTGGGATCCATTTTGGGTCCTGACCATGGGAGAAACCCCATCTTCAGAAAGGGATAAAGGGCTTTTTCTATTTCAAATTAAATTAATTTCATATCACCACTTGTGCCTGAAATTCAAAAAGTATGCCCAAAAATTGAAAATAATATATGTGCTTTAGTCAATTAGTGAACATATAAGCAACAATGTGATTTTTTTCAAACATTAAGTGAACTAAACATTTGTGTACTTAGACATTGGCGGAAAGAAAAAAAGATGGAAATCAACTTCTGTGCACACAATAAGCTGTCAGGTTTCTCATTCAACTGACTTTTATATAGTAGTTCGGAAGCGAAAAGGAGGACATTTGTAACCCATTTGCCGTCACCTGGCAATTGTAAATGCCTAAATCCACTCAGCCTCTACTTTTATCAGTTTCCTTGGTGTCGTGACAGGAGATTTATTTGCTCTCGGTGATTAAAGCAGCGGCACCAGCAAAAAAAATATAAAAAAATCTTATATTTCAGACGTCCCTCACAAAGTGTTAAAAACTTTCCCCTTAAACAAAGAACATGTGCTTGATGTTTATAGACTAAAATTCACCAAAACAGCACAAAAGGGGCCTTCAGTATTTTTAACAGACAACAATTATAATTAGCTAATATGCTTAAAGAGCAACCAAACAAAAATATGTGTGAAGCTCATAAAATTTTGAAGCAATTGGGTCCGAGTGTGACTTAGCTAGCGATATCGCCTTGTGCCAGAACTCAAGCCTCACAAAAAAAAAAAATCTAAAATAAACTAGACAAGACAAATGGGTGTTTTTCCTTTATAAACTGAAGTGCTGAGTTGAACCAAATAAATAAAACACCAGGATTGTATTACTCCTTAGCATAAACAAAGATTTTGGATAGTCTGTCAAAAATACACAAGACATATACAATAGATAAGTCCTTTAAAAGAACAAATAATGTGTCAGATGCTTTACACAACAGATGATGGATGACTAGAATTAGTTGGTTTGACAGATTTGCTGATGAGGGTTTAAAAAAAAATGTCAAATAACCCAGAACATCCAACAACCAAAATTAAATTCAAATTACAGTACATAGAAAGTCTTACAGGAATTTTACACAAGATTAAAAAAAAGGTTATCATACATATCAATTCAACTGTACATTTTTTTATATATAAATTAAGTATGGTGGTTTAGTAGCCGAGAAATCAGATACATAACAAAAAGAACCGTAAAATCCTCAATTCAAATGCGAAACAATAACAGGCCACCACAGTCATTCCATTTGCAGCTCACCATAAATGCGCAGCTCACTGTTTTTTTGCAGGCCTTCAAGAGGCATCACCAGAATCCCCAGTAGCACATTTTGAACGTAATCCTTTATCACTGAAGAAATGACCCATCAAGAAGTACAATGCAAAATATACACTATGCACATCTATAGATATTTACATACCATATTTCAACAATAAATCAGTTACCTTGACTAGTAAAATTTTGTAAATTATTGAATTAATCACCAAGAAAGTACAGATTTTCTCAGCCTGTGGCTTTATGACTCATGTATGTACTAATTCGCCACATTTGCCATTTGTTTCTATGAAAAACTGCGATACACGGCCCCTTCGGAGAAATTTCAAATTGAGTCTTGAACTGAAAAAGTTAGCAAAGCCCTGTTGGAAAGTTTCAAACAATTTCTACATAAATGACAAACTTGTTTAAATACATCCTGTCAGATGCGAATTACCTAGTGTCGTACTTCATGAAGCGCCACGGGATCTCGGTCACCACCATTTAGCCTCAAAAGTTGCACGGGCCAGGAGTAATGTCTACTTTCGCTCCCCATCGTCCTCCCCCCGTAACGCCGAGCTGCTCGGAAGCGACCAAAAGACAAACGCGCGGCAGGCCGCAAAATCACTACAGTTGTTCCTCCGTGTCGTACAGCGCGTCAAACCGTCAATAAAAACGATGGCGAGATGCATTCCAGCGCTTGCGACCGACTTCCCCCCTTCGCTCCCGAGTCCGAGGCCTTCGCTCTTTTCTCCCACGCGACCAGAAAACTTTCTCCTCGGCCCAGTTGTACCGCAGAGGCTTCACATCTTGCAGCCATATGAGTAATCCGTGGTTGTCTCCATAACGCACACACAAAAGTGCTGTGTTCTCCCACACACACATACGGGAAAGAGTTTTATAAGCAGACGTTGTATTTAAGAGGTCATCAACTGGTTTGAGGTTTAATAGTGGCTTCGAACAAAGCCGTGAGACAGTAATATCCAGTGCCTGGAAGGAAAAGGAGCAATATTTGACATCATTATAGAACCTTTTTCAAAGTGGTGGACTTTTACCAGGATGCTGTGAAACATGTGAAAGGACACAAGTCTTTTTTTTTTTTTTTAAACAATTGGCTGAGCACCGAGCCCTGAGGAGCTGTGATTGTCAGTTTGATGGCTTTTCAATGCACGTAGATTTTTTTCTGATAATTTATGCTCAGTAAAGTTAGAATATATTACCACTGTCTAATGAAGAGCATGCGCATCTTTTTCTTTAATAAAATCTCACAAAATTTGAGAATACATATAACTGTATTATTTGAAAACGAAGAAAATAGACTTTTTTATTCAAGGCAATGTATGTCATTGTTTTGCTTTCACAGAGTAAATATGGTATTTATAGCTTGTTTGATCAAGTTTTAAAAATGTATAAGCATGCAGTGAAAATAAGAACTTGAAAAAACGTTTTTTCTGTTTCTTTGTGAGTCAGAGAGAAGAAAAATTACAACTTTACGTTGCATGCTTTTCATTGGACACTTGGGTTTTTAGTACAATTTTTTTCGGGCTTAAAGATGCTGATGTGAAAATATTTATATTACATTTAAATATAAATATTAGTTGCTTAAAATGTATTTTTTCTCAACTCCAAAAGGTTAGCAAACAAATGTGTATAACCATTAAAGAAAAACAATCAAAAAGGCTTTTGCAGTTAGGATTATAATACATCGAACATGCTTTTCATTGGACGCTCTGGTTTAAAAAGTAGTCCAGATGTCAACTTGCAGTAGCGTACCATTATTGTCCAATAAAAAAACACCAAAATTGGCTTTTCTGTGCATTTCTGATTTAAAAAATATATATACAAAAATTAGATTCATGCTTTGCATTGGGTACTACTTTCTGACAATTAGTTTCACAACCACAAGCTTAAGTTTTAGATGCAATTAATGTCAAATGAAAAGAAAAACAAATCCCTTACAAATTCCTTACATTGCAGGAAGAAAAAAAAAGAAAATACGTATAACTTATTACGGACACTGCTTTTTAAAGCTCATTATTCAAAATTCAAGATTACTGATTCAACTTTTTTCCAGTTCCAAAGGTTTCACCTACATGTGTATTGTTGCATTCAAATGAAATGATAAAACTACAAAAGTTGACTTTTCTTGAATTCAGACATGTTTAGATTCCAGTAATAATTATGAAGGCTTAATAAATGCTGAAACATGCTAGAAAATATTTGAATTACGCAGGATACTGCAAAAATGGGAAAAAAAAACTTCCTTTGCTTGTCTGACAACTTTCAAAACAAAACCACAAAATATAGATGGATGGAGACCCATTCTTTTCAGAATTTAAGATGCCAAAACACGTGGTAACGTTTTGTCCACCTGACAAAGTTAACCCACAATAACCAGACCTGACTTTTCTTTTCGGCATTGTATCAAAACTAAAGGCACACAAAGTGTGGGAAATCATGCTTTTTATGGGACATTAACATTTTCAGTACCAATCTTTGGGAATTACTGTCTCGGGTAAACCCATGGATGAATTCACTGTCTACTGCAAAAAAAAAAAAAAATAGCAATACCTTTTTTGTTTTATATTTTAAAAAGGCACATAAAATGAGGTTAATAAATTACTTACGGGACAAATACAATTCTTAGTATTACTTTCCAGGTTTTAAGTTGCTAAAACACGCGACTATGTAACTTTTTACAGCTCCACAGGGTCATCCCACGGATGCTTCAGAAGGTAACAAAAAAATCACAAAGAGTGGAAATACACATTTTCCTTTGGATAATCTGATTTACTTATTAGCATGCATTTTTTTCCTGGATTTACATACTTAATATTTAGTTGGGGAACTTTCTCAACTCGAAAAGGTTTAATAGCATTAGAAGAGCAGGCAAAAACTGTGGAATTACATCTGCTATTTAACACTTTTATTTTTCTTTAGTTGAAACTCTTCTCCACATGGTTAAAATTCTGATGTGTGTCGCTGTGCAATGAAAAGAAAATGAAGATTAAACTATGTAAAAATTGTTAAATTGAATTGTTAAATAACACACATTACTTTGTGAACTAATTTTCCAGGATTTACATGACAAACTTTTTTCAACTACACAAGATAAGCCTGCAATTGCGTATCAGTTCTCCAAAGGAAAATCTTTTCCCTTGTGTGCTTTATCAAAGGTCAAAGGTTTCAAAATGTGCAAAAAACATACTTTCCATTAGATGTTGTGTTGATTCTACGAGCAATTTATCAGGATTTAAAGTGCTGAAACTTTGATCCAAACTTTTTTTTTTTTTTTAAATGAGAGGGTTACTTGAGTGATGTGCATCATGGCTGTTGATTGGAACAACAAAAAACAATCATGTTTTTTTTTTCATATTTGATATGCAAACACAAATTGTGTGTTAAAATAAATATCAGCACAGCGACGGCACTTTCAAAAACCAAGATATTACTGTCAGGATCACTGTGAAGTGCAGTATGCTTTTTTAAAACTCAAGGTTATGCATGCATAAAAGTGGGCACACATGAGCAATTCTGTTTTTCTTTTTGGAAAAAAAGGGGGGTGAAGCAGTGGCTGGAGAACTGTGGAAGGACTGTGTTAAAAAAGCCTTCCTCGCAGTGTGTGCCTCATTGTGCTGGCCTCGCATACTCGGCTCTCCCCACAGAGTTGTCATGCCTACCCTGGGCTCCCTTATCTCAAAGGAACATCACACTTTCTTACCACAGGGGAGGACCGAGAAGGAAGGCAAGGGGGAGTAAGGTTAGCTAGTGAAGGTGGTGGAAGCGGTGGCGGGGGTGCTTGAGTAAAGTTAATTGCAAAAAAAAAAAAAACGGCTTCTGGGCATCTATCATGCAAACTTGCAGCAAACATTATCAGGCCATTATAGGTTTCACTTTCAAAACTGATAACTGATAAGGGAAGGGGGGTTGCAGCTACCATCTCACCCCCCCCCCCCCCCCCCAACAATGAAAGAGGTGCAAACAAAACAAGTGCTTTGATCCGTGAACGCACCATTTCCAACACTTTGCAGCGAGTTTGCGCACGCAAAAAGTTCTCAATGAAGGTAAATAAGTAGCACTCCGGGAGGAAGATCAATGCCAGCAACTCTCTTAAAAGCAAAGAGAAGAGAGAGAACAAAAAAAAAACCTACTACTTGTGAGGCGACCGCAACCGCGTCTGTCCGACCGCCGCGTCTTGTCTGCTCTCGCCGCGGGCTCCCCGTCTCACTTTGGCGGCTAAGCGTTAGTAGTACCCCCTCCTCCCGAACCAGAAGCCCCCTTCGCTCGCGCACTTTGTATTGCTGTCCCGAGCGAAAATGTGCGCTGCCATGTGAATTCAAAGCTCTTCCTTTCCTCCCTCCCTCCTCCTCCCCTCTCTCTCTCTTTTTACTTCCCTCCCTCATCCAGCGGCTCGCCGTTAGTTACATAAGTCGCCAAGCGGCCGCCGGTTGTCGTAAAAGCGGCGAACATAGCGAGAGTTGTCCCGGTCCGGACCGGCCTATTCGCGGCTGCACCCAGATATTCCCCCTCGCTTTCCTTGCTATTTTTACGCCAGGGCGATCGTTTTAAGCGTGTTTCTTACCTGTTGATCCGGAAAACAAGAACATTAGCTTCTTTTTAGCTCCGTGCTAAAGATGGAGGCTATCTCCGTCGGCTGGTCAAAGGGATACAAAAGGTTGCGTTCGTCTCTTTCTTTGTTGTTTTTAGTGTTTGATAATGGCGCGCTAGGTTGACTCCTTGTTTTTGTGTTTCATTTTAATGACACTTTGAACGCTGCAGAACACGCCAGGCGGGTTAGTTGGGGACTCCCGTTCGATATCCTGTGTTACCCGGGCCGACAAAAGAGGAGCAGCTCCCGGTTTGTAGTAGTGGTAGTTGTTGTTGTTGTTTTTGTTGTTATTTTTAGTTCGGTGTGGCGGTGTTGTCGCTTTTGCGATGACAGGACATCTATGCCGTTTTTCGCCGGAGGCATGACGTCACGGGAGGAGACACAGCTGCAGCTCTATTAATATCAACAAGGAGCCATCCGAAGACAGACTCTTAAAGTGACACGCACACCCAATTGCGGGACAAACTTATTGTTCACGTCCAAGCTAAAATCCCCATCGACTCTTTTCGACAATAAGTGACAGACACACGACATGCTACAAGTCCCAATATATAAAGGGTGTCCCAAAAAAATGTATACACACCTTAAATAATTGTAAATTTGGGATGTATTATAATTTGAATGATTTTCAACATGTAAAAGAATTTACAAATGTTCTATTGTCTTGTTATTGCATGCTCTCAAACTGATGCTTCAAATTTATCTCTAATTTGAGTGATGGTAACTCGTGTTGGTGGTTCTTTGTTAAACTCCCTCCTAAATTGGCTTTGCACTTGTACTGCGTTTTCATACTTGAGTCAAATCTGGCTCCCATCACTCCCGTTTTGTGGGATCAGTCGATAAAGAAAGAATAAATAATTAAGTTATCAGCTGCTAAAATGTTTACTGTATACATATTTCTTTGTGACACCATATATAATTCGCCTTATGGTGGGCAATCAGAACCTATGGTAATTAGCTAATGTGTGCAAAACCATTAAATACATTACAATTGTATATACATATTAAACATTGGTAACACAATAAGTCTACTTCTACTTTTATATATTTGTATACAATTAAATAACATCAAAAATAAAAATATATAAAGGATTTATTTACCTTTGAGTGACGGGACAAGATTGTTATGTCCATATTCCCTAGTGAGGGTAGCCTAGCCTAATCCTCTTTGTATTTCTTTATTATCTCCAGCTTTGTATCCCATACTAATCATCTTCTTACTTCTGTTTTTTAACATCACTAGCAATCTTGGTACCCATGACTAACCAATTCAAGTTTTAATTAAGCACTAAAATGCACAATAAATACGATATTGTAAGCACTCACACAAGAAGAAATCTTTAAAATGCCGCCATTTTGAAACCGCAACGCCGACTAATAGCAGACCAACATCTTAGTGACTCTGTGACACCAACCAATAGACACGACCAATAGCATGACACCGACCCATAGCAGACCAGCATTGAAGTGACGCAAGCAGTGACGCATGTACCTGTACTGACATATGAGCGCGGTCGTGCAGGCACACTGACCGCCATGTTTGAGAAGAGAAGTTATTGTTTTTGATGTTGCAAGGCAAAAAAAATGGCATGAAGAGGGGACAAAAAACATTGCGGTCCACATCGTAAGGTGAAAAAAAACATAAGGCAGGAATGTCGTGAACCGGGGTTCCACTGTACTTACTAGGGGTATGCCAAAAAATTGGATCACATAAGAAGTTCAGAATTGTTATAACATGTTTCAAAACCTATATTATAGAAAAAAAAAATCAAATAAAATCAATCCGCTTCCTGTCATCTTCGTATTATGTCAGAGGTGTTCAGTGTCATGCAGCCCTTTCTGGAAAGCCAAGCTTGAGTGGCAGGACACAAACAAACAATGGAGGAAATTCAACTGGCCCATGTTAGATTAGGTATACAGATTAACAAATTGGCACATGTTTCATGCTTTGCCCATACTCAGTTTAGCTGCCTACTTGAAAAAGATTGTCATAAACGTACTGAGGAATATTAATTATTTTCATTTGTACAACAGTTTTTCACATCATATTTTAGTACTACAATTCTGTGTGAAATGATTGTTTTTTTATGATACAGATGCATTTTGTTTTTGTTTCATCTTGGTTTATACATAAATGCTATCACATTTACAGCTAGCTTCAAAGAGTAGCAGTAGCTGTTTTGTGGGACAAAACATGTTCCTCACAAATCAAACCTAATAAATGTTGAAAAAAAATACTCCTTTTGCTACCCTGCCTTTTCAATTATAATTAAATAATTTGTATTTGAATCATTTTGAATGAAAAGTTATTTTGATTTGAATGGTATAATCATAATCAAATCCAATCGGGAGACAATCAAATATTTCCAACCTCTAATACTTACAGTACATACTCTAAACATGAGGTGCCAAAATAGCGTCTTGAATTTCATTCAGAAAACCAGAAAATGCTAAATTTGGTCACAAATTTAGTCAAAAATGATCAAACATGTTATGATGTTTATTCGTCTAAATAATCCTTAGATTAACAAGTACTGGTAAAAAAAAACTTATTGTTGCAGCTTCAACAAATCAATGAAACTAAAGGCTGACCCTTTAGTTTAGAAGAACACACTCTTATGATAAGCTTACTGTTGAAGTTCGTATTAAATCACTTCAAGGCGAAGACATTAAATAGTGACTCTGAAAGTGTCAGGCACCCATGACAAACTTCTTGTTCATGTGCACACTAAATCACTTCAGGGCTAATACATTAAATGCTGTCTCTTAAAGACATGCATGAATAAACTCTGCGTTTCAACTCTAATGAAACCACTTCAAAAACACTAAAATCAAGACTAGCACTTAAAGTGACACATACTCGGTAAAACCATGTACCAAATCACTTATGGGCTAATACAATAAAGACTGAGAAACACACACACACACACATACAAGTTACTGGTAATGTGCTTACTGTCACTTCAAGGCTCAACTCAATGAATCAAGGAAGAGGGACTCTTCAAGACATCCACAGATAACAAAATCATCAATACAACTCAAACTAAACTACAGGTACTTCAAAGACTGGTTCTTAAAGTGACACACACTCATGAAAAGCTCATTGATTGACTCCATACTTCAAGGCTAATACAATAAAGACTGACTTTCAAGCAGTCACACCCATAAACTGAGTGATAATTCAAATTAATCTTAAAACCAACTAAATAAAGATGGGCACATCCAGTATATTTTTTAAACTCGCCGTTAGGCCTTAACAAATCACTTCGACACTCAGACTGATTCCTAAAAGTGACCAAAATAAGACCAATCAATTATTGATCACTTATTGGCTCAATATGACTCAGAGGTATGTGAATTTATCCGAGTGTCAAAATAACAAAGGCAACACTTAATTTATGGGTTATGGGTTATGTTTCTTTCTCTGCAATAGTAATAACAATCTGGGTCAATCTGACCTGGGGTCATGTGTAATTAATTATCCAACAGCATCAGAAACTTTTTTTTTTGTTTTGATGTGCATGTAATCCTACTAACCAACAAATCTTGCGCCCCGACAGCAATAATATTATTGGGTCATTTTGACCCGGCTTTTGCTTATTTATCAAAAAACTTGTGATAATTACAAATAATTCTGTAAGCATTGTAGTAAAATGCAAACAAATGCCATTTTTGAATGATATGTTGATTATCCATAAGCAAAGCAAAAGTAGTGAAAAATTAAAATGTTAAATTTAAATGGGTCACCTTGCCCCTCAACATAACAAAAGGGTTAAGAAATCATGCACGCATATTAAGCTCAATAATAAAACTGTTACTAAACCAAGGCTGACTCAGCTAGGTAAGTCATACTGAAAAATTATTGATCCAACTGTAGTACTGTAGCTTGATTTTGGATTTAGAGAGTATTGGTTTTTACAGAAGAGTTCAATGTTTCAGACACTATTACAAGTGAAAGATAAAAATATTCAATACAGCCTCATGCAAATTGTGTCATCAAGACGCAAGGTAAACACATGTAAAAATGCGATGGGATAATCTCATCCCTCAAATCTCAACCCCCGGGCAATATAACTTTATAAAAGTGTATATAATTGGAGCCAAACACAGTTTCCCCTCAAACACTGATCAGACAGCAGGCAGCATACATATTAATAACCCTTATCTGGTATCGCTAAGCACATAACCATGGGGCAAATGGGTCGGCGTGCTGAAAATATTCACTGGTAAATGCATTTAAGCAAAGATAAATGACTAGAAGATAAGATAACACCGTTAAACAGTCTATCAATGCCTGCTATTCAATCGTGTGTCTTCTAAAGTGACTTGAATAAAAATGTGGCATTCCGTATTCAGATTTTCTGGGGCATTTTCCAAATGCTGCCTTTTGTTGCTATTAACAAAGGTCGTGGCTTGCAGGCAAGGATTGTGCTGTGGTGCAAGCCTTTGGATGGACTACAGAAGAAAAGGCACCTGACACAAGGTTTGTAAAAATCCTGTTGATTTTGATTGAAATGATTTACGTTTTGCAAAATCTCTAAAAAAAGCAACATCGTATGGTATTCTCCAATTCCCTCCACTACCTAACTAGAATTATTGTCTGACTCCCGTGATGGAAAGTAACAAAGTACAAATAATTTATAAATGTACCTACGTAGATTAACTCTTTCAGTGCCATGGATGAGAATACTCACAATGTAAAATACTTAGGTTGTGTGCCAGTGACAAGAATCTTTATAAATGTTTTTTTGTTTTTTAATGAATGGATAGATGACACTCATGGCCAGCGCTCCTGTTATTAGATGCAAATCGGGCACTGTTGTAATGTAGTTATATACATATGCAAAATGTTATTTTGCCATCAAAAACACATTTTCACTGTTTTGGTTCATGTTTCATCAAAGGGAAGGACTGTTGAGATTTTTCAGGTGCGACTAAAAAAAATGGTGTCAAAATGTATATGTGCTAGGAATTTTCTCCTTTACTCCATAATAGCTTGGTGTCACTCAAATGACCTATTTTCAAAATTTGATGACTAAAGAATGGAATAAGGTAGAATCTTACTTTCATTTTACAGATAAAGAATGGAATCCAATCTTCCATATGATACTACCAATGTCTGCATTGTCAGACAATACAATATTCTGTCGGCCTTTAAAAATGCGCCAAAATGCTGAAAATCGGTCACTGTAAGGGATAATGTGTGGCACTGAAAAAGTTAAACAGATACTGTATCTGGCCTTGACTATTCATCTTTAGGATGAATTTTCCCTTTTACTTACTATATTTGAAAGCATTTGTCCAACAATGTTTGTTTACTTTCCAACTTTGTAGATAATAAAAAAAACTTTGTCAAGATGAGGTTGAAAACTTAAGGTCTTTTCACACTGCACTTAGTATACCACGCAGCATATGATGCTTGAACTCAATCTGTGAGCATGGGCTGAGGGGAGGACCAACGTCATAACCGAGCATTTTGCAAATGGAGTGATTTCTGATGGGTGCTATTTTTACTTGGCATTAACAGTAAACAGCATGAGGAAAATGGTGGGAACAAAAGCTGTACAAAACACAAGGATGTGATAGAACATTTTAATAGACTGGAGTCCTTTGTGGTATTTTAAGGCGTGCTAACTTAGTATTTGTTCAGACGATCTTTAATTGCTGAGGTCATTTCGGAAATTTTCAGATGCAGGAGTGGCACATCAAAACAATGAGCACCACCCAGAGTCCTTTTACTTTTGCTTTTTTTTTTGAGACTGCAAATCGTGAAAATGACCTATTTCATTTTTAAACTGGTGAAAGGTTTTATTTATTTGACTTTTTGTTGTTGTTTCGAATGCCTCCTCAGAAAGGTACTCAGGATATGGGAAATGCCAACCACAACACTGCAGGCAGAACTTTGGACAAAGTGATTGTGTAGCGTCAAAAGCGCTTCATGCATCTCTGTCCCGGCAGGTCAACAGAAGAAGGCTAAGTCAATAATAATATACTTTCATCTAATATCCAGCAGAGCATGTCCCTGCAATTAAGGACACTTGAGTTGGCTTAGTCTCCTCTGCTAATTAGCAACAGGGTTGCTCATTCAGTTCACAAGCCTCCGTGCTGACTGCTCGGTCCAATATAGCTAAGTCAACACTTATATACAGTAACAGTATACAGGATGGGCCAAAAGTTGGTATGCACTTTAGAAATTAACTTTTTAAGGAAGCCATGCATATACTGTTAGGCATCAAATTAAATGCTCCTCCACTAGATGGCAATGTTCCAGAATTTTAGATCAACCCCTGTGTTGTATTTTACAAGGCATTCACATCAAAGAGAAAGCATTGAAAGAAGACACTAGGGAGCTGAAATTTCACCAAAATATTGATAACATATCAAAGTTCAACATGGTATGACCACTGACACGGGGATTCTGCATACAGCGTAGCCCATATGCGTGAGTACGTACAGTATTCGTTTTAAATTTTAAGTTACGGTAATTGATAGACTAAACAGTAATATATATTTGTACACAAATAAATGGCAAATTAAAAGAAGGAAAATGTTTGCTCTTTTTGTCTCGATGGCAATGGCAGAGAGGAGAAGCTGGTGGTTTTGACTTCATCCAATCAAACAGCAAAAGAAAAGAAAATCATGTCGGTATGGAGTGCTTTTTCTTTGTAAATCCGAATGATGCCACGACGCAGTGAAGAGTGGCGGATACTCAGGATGTGGAACAGCACTTATTCATTAACATGGCTGCGTAGCGCTTCGGACAGTGCAGTATGGGGAATCCAGGGATTAGTTATCACACTATCAGAAATGTGCCATCCCTTGGCTAAAATACTATGAGAATGATGTGGAAGAAAATGACTGCACAAGGTTTAAATCTTAAACTTGGTAAAATAAAATGTTTATTAAATCAGAGTATGTTTTGTATTTCAGAGTATATTTCAATGTATAAACACCTTCTGACTTGGTATTTTCACATTTACCTTATGATGAGGAGAATGCATTATGATTTGGAATGACTTTGGTAAATGGACTTGAGGTGTCTACATAGCTTTGCACATCTTTGTATTCTCAGTCAGCTTTATGATGTGGAATGACCTACAGTTCATGGCTATGCATTCTCAAGTCAAAACATTCACTGTCCTTGACAACTATCAACAACAAATCTCCTTTTTAACTAGTCTTTATTTTCCTATGTATAGAGAAATGCATAAAAAGCAGCTATCAAGTGTCGAATAAAAAATTAATTCTAATTTTTAGGTTACCATTTATAGGACGCACCCTACTTTTGACCTTCAATTTTGGGAAAATGATGCGTCCTACATTTCGAGAATTACGGGATTTACATTAACTTCATTCCCAGTTAAAAGAGAGATTTGACGCCAAAAGCAGTCAATGGCAGTGAATGAGGTACAGCGGTTCATACAATTTATGACACATTTTTGGTGTTTACATAGATTTGCATGTCTTGCTATTTTCAGACTCAGCTTTATGCTGTGGATGATGCTTTATGACTTGGAATGACTTTTAGTATACAGCTGTGCATTATCAAGAGATAGCATTAATAGGTCAATACAATTTGTCACATCTATGTTTTATGATATATATATATTTATTATGAAACCATTTTTTTAATGGGGAAATGAGTTGTCACATTTAGGGTGATTCCATGAGGACATAATGTGCTTTCATTCTTTATGAATGAATGGATGAAAAACTCTGCGAGGGGTGACTAATGAGATCATGAATGGTGTTTAACATTTTGTTGTTCATAACACTAACGTGTGTGTGTTTATGTGTTTGCAACAGGGCGTTTAGCACCGCGGGGAGGCTCTGCATTAACAACCTTGGCCATTAGAAGTGGCCCGGGCATTACGTAATGCCACTGGAGAAATGGCTGCCATACTGTTCAGAGATTTGATTGCAAAACGGCCAATGAATCAAGGATGGTTTTTTTTTTCGCTCTTTTCTTTTTCTGTTCTTTTTTGCATGATAATTAAAGCATTGATGTTGTTGTTCTGCTGGCCACGAGACAACACGGAACATGTGGTATCAGAACGAATAATTAGGATCTTTTTTTCTCTCTCCCCGCGGTAAACCACAGCAAAGCGAATCGTTTCGAATTTTTTGAGGCCTTCGCGTCATTATCGTTTGTGAGAAAATACATCAATGAACTTCAGGGCTTGTCATTCTGCAAAGTCAATGCGATTTAGTTTGAGGTTACTTATGTGATCAGATAATAGCGTGTTTGCCTCGGTGAAGCAGCATGTGGCTCATTATGCAAAGTCACTTTTTGAACACCCTGTTCCGAGTAAACAATTCAGTGATCACAAAGCAACACCACATTTATTATATCTTAGACAGCAGCTGTAACATCTGTCTGAAGATTGCATGCTGCTGCTGGGATAGGCTGCGGCTTACCTGTGATCTCAATGAGAACAAGTGCAGGGTAAAATGAATGGAAAAATGGAAAAGATGTTAACAGATAAGATTATTGTTGCGTATTCATCTCTATATTTTGTCTTTGGATATTTTTAGCGCGAACAATTACAAAAGGCCAAAAAAAATGTTACCTATTCTTTAATTCTTTATCAGACATTATGATATGCACGCGAGGTTAATATCACAAAAATAAGCTCATAAAAAAGGAGGATTTTTTTCACGCATTGGGATCATGTCTCTTGTGACAAATGCGGCAATGACGTTTCAATTTCCAACTCATCCATCATGTGCCGACAGATCAAATTAAACACGTCCTGGAGAGTATCTGAATATTTGAAACCACTGTAAAATACAGAAACACACAAAAGTAGGGAGAAAAAAAACGGATTTTTCTTGTTATTTTACGGCTATCTGTGTGCTTCTTTCACTGCTTTCTTTGCCCAGGACACTTCCAATAAAACAAAATTTATATGGCAAAGTAGCTTAAAGGGTTTAGAGGAGTTACCTCATAAAATGAGGGGGAAGATGTGTGTGGATGTGGGGGGGTTACTGGTAAGAAGGGATAAAAAATGGTGAATCTGCCTTCAGTTTGAAGACTAAAGAATTAATTTACTACAATATGTTACATTAGTCCGCAAATGTTGGGATGTTTTTGTTTTTTTAACTTAGTTTCTTTTATAATCACTATAAAGCATTGCTGGGTTTATTATTTTATTTTACATTCTTTATTCTTTATACAATAAAGATTGGCTTAATGTTTTCAAAGTTCACTTGATTTTAATTTTCAAAGAGGAAGACAATTCACCCCCCCCCCTTTTTTTTAGCAAATTATGTTATATGCAACTTCCTGACTCTTCTTCTTCTTCTTCTTCTCGACCAACTGCCCCCATCAAAACGTAATGTCTTCTGTATCCTCTTCTCTCACACCAGCTACCTTCATGTCCTCTTTCACTGCGTTTAGAAATCTTCTCTTTGGTCATGCCTGCTGCCTGGCAATTCAAAACTCAGCTTCCTTCTCCCTGTATATTGACTATCTCTCCTCCGGACATGTCCGAATCATCTCAGTCTTGCCTCTCTGACTTTATCTCCAAAACATCTAACATGTGCTCTTCATCTGATGTATTTATTCCTGACCCTATCCATTCTGGTCACTCCCAAAGAGAATCTCAGCATCTTCATCTCCGCTACCTCCAGTTCTGCTTCTTGTCTTTTCCTCAGTGGCGCTGTCTCCAGGCCAAACAGTCTCGCTGGTCTTGCCACAGTCTTGTACAACTTTTCTTTCATTTCTGCTAAAACTCTTCTATCACACATCAGAACTGACATTTTTTTCCAACCACTCCAGCCTGCTTGCACATGTTTTATTAAACTTAAAAATTCTACAACCTTCTTTATCTCTTATCGCTTTATCCTCACTCTTCTATAGGTCTAAAAACAGTATTATGATCAGTATGTTTATTTTGATATTAATTAAGCAACAAAAACTCATTTTTTTGCATGTCGTGGACCAGCACATTTGCCATTTGCTGTCAACTGAAAACAGCATTACAGTTGCTCAGTGCTCAGGTAACACCCAATCACAACTGTGATTGCGAAAGTCACATACTCTTGACATGACCAATGACCAAACTTAGAAAGCTGATGAACTGAGATTGGTCCTCACCTAAACTTTGAGCAAATGTGATGTCATTTTCAGTTGACAGCAAGTGGCAAAATGGCCACTCCAACAGATGGGTTAAAATAGTTCATTTTTCTGCTTGATTACATTTTCTATAGCCGCTTATCCTCACAAGGGTTGCGGGCTTGCTGGCGCTTATCCCAGCTGACTTCAGGCAGTAGACGGGGGACACCCTCAACTGGTTACCAACCAATTGCAGGGCACACAGCCATTCGCATACCCAGTCACAGCTAAGGACATTTTAGTATGTCCAATACACCTGCCATGCCTGTTTTTGAATATGGAAGGAAGCCTGAGAGAAGACATGCAGGCTCGGGGAAAACATGCAAACTCCACACAGGAACTCCACACAGGATTTGAGCTTAGATCCCTGAACTGTGAAGTGGACATGCTAACCACTGCGACACTGACCTGCCCACTGCTTAATTCACATTCTGCAAATGCAATGTTAAAAAGAATGCAATGGTAAGACTATTAAAAGCATGTAGAACATGTTTTGGTAGAGGAAATTTGGAGGTCTACCTCCCCTTTAACATGTTTTTTGATTGCTACTGATTTCATTCATTTTTATTTTGTGTATTGTCAGAAGCTCTTTTTTTAATTGAGCTGGTATACATTATCCTGTACAGTATATATTATTGCTGTATGAACAGCATACACTGTAAAGGTTGTATTATATATCACGTGTATATGGGTATATTTTCAAAAATAATAACTAATATCACGTTACATTGTTAACCTCCAAAAATGTAGAATGACCACCACAATGTAATTGAATTTACTATACAGTACTACATACTATATGCTGCCATTGGAATTACAAAAACATTATGAGTCTGTGTCGTAGTTTGTTATACTCAAATCTTTAAAACTCAATGCACTCACTGAAAGTGGCCTTTTTTTCTGTTATTCCTGTACATTTTTCCAGATGTGTTTGCGTTCACGGATGACTATTGGACGCGCTCAAGTTGAAGTTCTATTGTGTGAGTAATCAGTCACGGCTCGTTTGACATCGTCCCGTTGGCCCCCGCGGCCTCATTTTGAAAAACAAACACGCCTAATCAGAGCAACGTGCTTACGGCACGTCACGCCAATTTTGCTCGCGAGCTTGAAATTGCACGTGCGATGCGTCGTTTGTGACTGCGATTCCGTTCCACGCTGCTCGCTAATTATCACGCTGAGTCTGACAGCCTGAAATCCCCCCGCTTTCATGACGGGGTGATTACTGAGATGAGAGTTCGCTTTGTGGGAATGATTATCAGCACTTTTTGGCACAATGTGTGCATTTGTTTCGTGTTATCTAGGATTTCTAATATGTCTAATCTCTCTTTGGGTTAGCCTATCCCAAAGCGAGATTTTGGATATTTACTAATAAAAGAAGATCAAGGCGAAACAAGCACAATTTGAATCAACATTTGTTAGGAAAATGTAGGAATTAATGATATAGCATTTAAGATAAAATTGTTTTCCAATAATGATTCCCTTTTATAGCAATAAAGTAAAAGTTGATTTTCAGCAGTAAAGCATTAATATTTAAGATTAAAACATTTTTCACTTGCAGTGAACCGAAAATGACATCGCCTGTGCCCAAGACTCAGATAACAACCAACCACGGCTCAACTCTTTGTCATGTGACGTTTACAAGCTGAGCTGTGATCAGTTGCTACTCCAGGCATCAGGACATGTCTTTTTTAGTCAACCGTAAGTGGCAAAATGTGTTTTTGAAAGTATTATTTGTATACAAAACATAATTTGGTCGTGGCAAGTTAATGATTTAGTTTTGTGATCACATCTCTGCTATCATCCCAAAAGAGGACACTTTTAAGTTGAATATTTTTCTGTGGACAAATGTATATTTTTAATTATCTCTTTTTTAGAACAGGTCTGACACTTTATGTTGATTATTTTTTGTGGACAAATATTTATTAATAATTAATGATTTATTTTTGTCAACAGTTCTCTACTGTAATCTCAAAAGGAAAAGCTTTATATTTTATATTCTTCTATGGACAACTTTGCATTTATAATTATTTTTATTTTAGAGAACAGGTCTGACACGTTATGTTATGATTACTTTTGTTGACCAATATTTATGAAGAATCAAAACACTTAATGTTATTGTTTCTTTTTTTATTTGTGGACTAATTCAAATTAATTTTGAGAGGATCTAAAGTTGAATAAATCAGACACTGATGCATGTTTAAGGTCTTTTTATTAACCCAAAAATGATTTGCACTGATTAAGGGGTACTTGGCTGAAAATATATTTCACAGGGGGTACATCACCAAAAAAGGTTGAGAACCACTGATCTAATTAATCAGACAAAATACAGTAATAACTTTAGGACTCAAAATTCTGCTTAAAAGTCAAAATTGTGTTGCCTTGTACTGCAGGTAATGGCAATCAAAGATACCTACCAACCTATCTACCGAAAAAAGCTAAATAAGTGCAGTAGCTTTTTAACTTCTCCCAACTTCCACTGAAAGAGTAGAAATGGATCTATTAAATTTGAAAATTAGGATGAAAAAAATGGAAAGAAAATCTTATTGAGACATTAACACATGTTCACAATTTAACATCATAAAACGAGCAATCAAACTGAGTGGCCCATAGAAAAGAAACAAGTGAGTGGCTGTCGAGCTGCACAGGTGAGGTGAGGTGACCTTTGTCAAATATTTGTGGTTTGGAATCAAATACCTTAGGCCAAAAGTTCCCAATGTGTCCATAAATCACTACTTCAGACATATAAATGGCCAACGTGTCCATGGCAATTTTTTTTTTTTTTTGCACAATTGCCACTGTAATTGCCTTATTCCTGATGTGGTTGACTATATTGTGTGAAAGTAGCATCAAAAGTAGCAGAATCACATATATAGTGAGCCAGCGTTCCGGGAAGCTAAACTGAAATTGTAAGAAGATTAATACACTCTGGCATACAGAGCGAGTCAAGTATGATGAGAGGGGACAATAGCATGAATAATAAGTGTAGGTTCACATGCACATGCAGACCTCACACATCTAAACGCAGGAGGCACACTATGGAAAATGTAGCCAGGGAACAAATTACGTTCATAAATTGGCACTTTGAATGCGCGCCCGGTTAAATAGCGCTCAGTCGGCGGAACCGCATGAGAACTCGGAGAGGTGGCGAGGTCGGCAGCAACTCTGATGCGGGCGATAGTCTCCGCGCCAGGCCAGGCGCTCGGTCCGGTGGGCGCGAGCAGTGAGCCGGCCAAGACAATTTTGTACATGGCTACGTTTTCTCTTATACGGCACACTCCAATGCATTCGACACAATCTGAGGATTTGGAGCAATTTCTTCTTTTATGTATCCAAGATGATAAACATTTAGTGGCAGATAAAATATAGAGGCAAAAAATTGAATAGAGTCCTTTTTTTTTGTATTTTTGTAAAAGAAAGGCATATTTTTGAAATGGCCACTAAAAAAAAGAAAAAAAGATAAACCTTGATCCCTATCCACTTTAAAAGTCCTTTGAGAATTTAGTCGGATTTTGGACTAAAAGGAATGCTCTGTAATTAGTAGATTGGCCATATTTTTGGAATGATAACTTTTTTAATGAAAAAATGTTGATCTACCTGAGCTTTTGCTTTTGTGAGAACGTTGTAGGACTTTCTTCATTGCAGTGCAAATAGTGGGGCGGGCCCTCCTGGAGGGGGGCAAAAAACCTTGGGGAAAAGGCTTTGTTTTTGTCATGTGAAGTTTAATTCCAATTAAAAAAATATTTTCATCTTTTTTTTTTTTTTTTAATATCAGGTACTTTGATGCACATAGTTATTTTTTTCTGTTTTTGACTAAGATGTAACCCGTATAAACGCTGTAAAAATCATTAACATTTGGTGAAAGTTAATTGCTTTTGCTTTTTTTTTCTTTTGTTAATGTCAAAAAGGATACAGGTTTAGGTATGCTTATACAATCTTTATTGATAATAATTTTATTTATAGTCAGCGTGTCGGGGGGCGGGGGGGTTCCCTTTCCTGGAGGGGCTTGGCAAAATATAATTGAAAAGGATGGGTTTATAGTAAGAAGAAGCAATTTTTAAATTAATATTAATACTGAATTAATTAATATGTATTAATATTTAGTTTTTGCCACACATTTTTATGTCCAAAACCTCCCTAAATAATTGTGAGAGATTTAATTAAATGACCTTTCCTCGTCTGTGATTACAAAACTGCTCTAAGAAAGTGGCTGATAATAGTATTGGCTGCAATCTTGAGTACTGATATCTTGAAATTAGTATTGGCCGATACTCGGCATTGAAACCTGTCCATCTATAATAATAATAAATGACAAGACAATGCATTATTTGAAAATGGACTATTACAAAAATAATATTTTGCACCCAAACCAAAAGAAAAGTGTGTTTCTTCTGTGCAAAATCAAATGCATTGCCATAGTAGAAAAATGTGTGTAGGTGCGCGCGTGTGTGTGTGTATGTGTGTTTTTAAAATAAATTTATGTGTCTGGCCTGAGCTGGGCCACTATATTTTGTGATGTGACCTATAATTACAAATTTAAATATAATAAAGTAGATATTTTTTTCCTGCTCTTGAACCATTTTTGAAAGTTTGAATTCATCACCGATTTTGTGTTGAGATTGCATCATGTACAACCAGACCAGGTTAGGTTTGAGCTTCTCTTAATAGAAAAAATATGCTAAAACCTCACTAAATTTAAAAATAGAGTGTCTCTAGGGTGTATAAATAACCGCTAACAACACGTGATTCAATACTCTATCATAAGTGTGTGTGTGTGTGTGTGTGCGCCATGCGTGAGTGTGTGCGAGCTTGTGTATGTGAGAAAGTCGCAGTCTGTGCTGTGCAGTATGCAGCAAAAATGACACCTGACAATTTAATTGCCGATCAAAAATACAAAACGGGGGGGAATAATTAGACTGTAATTGCTAAATGATGTGTGTACCCTGCAGCCCTTCCCTTTTCCCATTTGGGGTGTGGTTGCACACACAGGAAACGGTTATGCCTACGCTTAGCTGAGGCCATCCACACACACACAGATCTGAAATTCTCCTTTTCCTTTCCCCCATGCCAAATATATTGTATATTTTTCATATGAACGCAAAATTACGGTATTTTGACACAGCGGTACCTCTAAGGTGGGCCAAAATCTAGAACATATACTTGCAAGTGAAAGCTAGGATGACAAGCTGATGTAGTAAGTGTATAGCTTCACTCAGGTGTTTCTTCTATTCAGATACTGTAGGTAGATTCTCATGCACACCACACAGTCCTTGAAGCCCAAATCCTGGATTGAAACTCACTTTGATAGAGAAATCCTGACTGAACAGCCTAATTCCTACAGGGGATAGGGCAGGTCCGCAAAATCTATCTGAATGACAAGGATAAGATCCAAGCTATTAACACATACTGAATGCCCTGACAGTAAATTTGCAAAATGGAGGGTTCCACATTATCCTAAGCCTGTATTTATAGTCCAAAAAGGGGGGCCAAGGACGAGTGAGGATAGCAATGATGATCTGCTAAGTGATTGCCTCATTGAATAGAAGTCATGGTTGGAGAAGGAGCCAGATGGGCTCTCATCAAAAAACATCCCTCTGCATGGCATGGGATCATGTAAATTGCTTCCTCTGTGATATCATTGCTAAAGTGCGAACAACATGCTAACGTCAGACGCGACAGCCCAAAGTGGTACGTTACATATGTGTTTTTATGTGAATATGTACAATGTTAGCCATAGCTAATGTCAATTTTATGTTTGTTAGTTCTACAGTTTAAATTGCTGGTGGGAAGCGTGGATGAAACAAGTAAAGATGAAAAGTGGAATACCACAGTAAACATCAGTGCAACAAAAACTATTCTCTTTCATGTCTTTGTGGCATGGTGGTAAAAGATGTGGGAAAGGTGGGTCCAAAAACGCAGGAGGGCTAGGATGTGCTCAAAAAAGGAAAAATGTATTTACAACATTTAACACGATCAGCAAGGGATCCAAAGTGATAAATTAAAACTAGAACCCGGAACTAAACTCACGGGAAAACTGCAACAGGAAGGCAAAGGGAATCTCGAGACTGGAACGCGCAGCTATAGTAGACGGCAAACCAACGACGTAAGACAATGATCCAACAACCAGCAGAGACAAAATTGATGCTTAAATAGATTGGACACGAATTAAGAACAACACAGAACAGCTGGAAGGGAACCAGAGGCAGGCAGGGGAACCTGATTGGCTGAAACACAGCGGCTGGAACACACGCGCAACAGGTGGAACAAATCACGCATAAGGACAGATACGAGGGAATCCAAACAGGGACAGAACATGAGAACTAAACAACCCACAACTTGAACCCCCCACCCAAAAAAACCCCAAAAAACCCACGTTTGTGGGCATATTAATAATTTGCCAACAATGTCGCATATATATATATATATATATATATATATATATATATATATATATATATATATAGAGAGAGAGAGAGAGAGAGAGAGAGAGAGAGATACTGTAGATATCTAATATGAAAAATTAGACAAAAATTCAAGACTATCGTCTAATGCAATGCAATAGGACACATTTTCAATATTCTTGTGCAGTGTTGATTTAACCTTCACAAACTAATGTCTAGTCTCCAATCACCATCTTGTTTTCTCCCCAGAAAAATCCATTTATGCCATCAAATGACAACAACGTAACCTCGCGACACAAGTGCCCCATTCAATTCGGGAGCCGTCCACAAATGGAGAATATAAACATATTTTCCCGGGTGCCTAAATATGTATTCATTCCAAATCCAAATGAGTCTTTCAAAAGTATTATAAACATTGTTTTGCATTGAGGGACACCGAGCACATGGCCTGCAGGACAGTAAATGGAACCAAATTATTTTTAAGTCTATTGTAAGTATATATTAGCTCGACAAAGGAAACGATTCATTCAAATGATAGAAATACTGCTGTTTTACATTCAATAGAACCATTCTTTTGCACACAAATGCTATTTTGGGAATGTCAAAAGTATATATTTTGTCGATTAAGCATTATTAAATCGTTTTCCAAATTGTCTTTCTCGCCTCTTGATGTAGTGTTAATTAGTTTTTTTTTTAATCGTGGTTATTTTTGTTGTTGCTGTTGCAAAATTATGTTAAATTCAAATTCTCAAAAGATAAACTCATCAGTGGATTCTTTTCTGTTTTTTCATGAGAATCCCACGAAGTCATTGCAACTATAGTCGTCTCCTTTATTGATGTCTTGCTATTCACATTAGTGTAAGATTTTTGAAGGCAACCAAAACTCTCATTTTGTACTTTTATGTTACTAACAGTTCTTAATGGATTACTGCATAATTATTTTCAAAATGATTTGTGTGAGTCCGTCTGCCCCCTTTTGTCCAGCCATTAAAACAGTTGCCATCAATAGTAAAAGTCTGTCCTTTCTTTTGTGATTTTCTTCCCTCCCTCTGCCGCATTCAGTCTTCAGAAAACAATTTTAAACTTTGTCTCTATTCTATCCTTTTTTTTTGCCCTTTGATGAAGTTCCTTTGACTGTGCTCTTCTTTTTTGTTTGTTTTTGTCTCCTTCCTCCTCAATGCCACAACGAACCACAGTGACCCACAACGACTGCCCACCCACTTTTTTTTATTTTTTTTATTCAGGGATGGAACACGTTCTGTCCTGCATAAAAGTTGTTGTTTTTCTTTTGCTTTAGCTCTGGTTGAACTGTACACAGCGAGGTCAGGCAATGTTCGCTTCCATGGCAGGGATTTCAGCTCTGATAATCACAAAACAAGCTGATCAGATGACCTCTACTTGTTTTATTCCCGGTAAACCAGAGGTAAAAGAGTTTGCAAAATGGATTTCTTTTTTGCGTTTAATTCTCATGGGATGACAAGGAGAGGTAACGCTGAAGCACCCGAGCTGGAAATGTACATGCGGGACTATTGAGTGATCTTGTGCAGCTGTACAAAACAATAACCTGTGTCCTAATTCTGTGTCCTTTCAAGGTTGCATTTGAAGGATGACAGAAAACGCTGTACCAATTAGGTACAACAATGTTATTTTACAGGTATGCATTGACCCACTGGAAGTCACATTTGAAGGCAGGTAGTGTCATTCTTTCATTGGAGGCCTAATATGAAAAATCCTTTCAATGTAGGATGAAGACACACGGCCACTGCCTGCCATACCCCGCAGAATTCTGGTCATGCTGCATCTTTTTGGGTTGCACATTGAAGGCAGATGTCAGAAAAAAAATGTAGCAATTCAAACCTTCCACATGTTTAACTGCGGAGTTGTTTTTTTTTTTTTTTTTTGAAGGAAAGAAAGCAAGTAATACAGCCAATCAACATTTTAAGATTACCGTATTTTCCGCACTATAAGGCGCACCAAAAAGCCTTGATTTTTTTTTTTTTAAAGCTGATGGTGTGCCTTATAATCAGGTGCGCCTTATATATGGATCCATATGAGATTGGGATTCGTGGATGGGGAATGAACAGATAAAGTAAGCTTTACCTGTTTCTTCTGTGTGTTTACAGTTGAACAAGTTTGATCATATTGACATTGAGTTATTATGCTATTGAGAGTTTAGAGTTATTGAGTTATTGTTATTACTTTGAGTATTACTATATTGCGATTGAAAGAGTTATGATATGTCATTAATTGAGGGTGCGCCTTATAATCCGATGCGCCTCATATGTGGTAAAAGTTTTAAAATATCTCATTAATTGAGGGTGCGCCTTATAATTTGGTACGCCTTATAGTGTGGAAAATACGGCACTTGTTTCTTCAATGTAGGACCCAGTTGAAGGGAACTGATATCATAATACTGTGAAATGCTGTGCTAACCTGAAAATATTTTTTTAGGGGATCCACTCTGACAATGCTGCCACCTATCAACCCAGCAAAAGCCACATTTGATTGCAGAATATTTAATAACAACAAATCAAGACTTCAAATACAGTCTTTGTATCATTTTTTTCTTCAGACGCAGTATTAGACAACAGATGATTCTGCGAGAATCCCAAGGCTCCTTCAAATGCACAAGTGTTTTTGAGGGAGTTACAGTATACAGTACATTTCTATGATCCTTTATGGGATCCTGCAGACCCACTTTAGGCAGCAACTGAAGGCAAATTTACTTAAAGATGATTCTGCGAGAATCCCAAAGTACCTTCAAATGCACAAATGTGTGTTGGGGGAGTTATACTGTACATTTTTATGATCTTTTATGGGATCCCTCCAACCCACTTGAAGCAGCAATTGAAGGCAGATGAATCAAAAGACGTAGTTTTCAGATAGATCCTTTATGGGATCACACCAATTCACTGAAGGCAGCAACTGAAGTCAAATGAACTAAAAGATGATTCTTTGAGAATTCCAAAGCTCCATGCAATGCACAAAAGTTTTTTGAGGGAGTTATTCTGTACATTGCTATGATCCTCTATGGAATCCCACCGACCCACTGGAGGCAGCAACTGAAGGCCAATTAGCAAAAAGGTGATTCCTTGAGAATCCCAAGGCTCCTTCAAATGCACAAATAATTTTTGAAGGAGGCACGCTGTACAGTGATACGATCCTTTATGGGATCCCGCTGACCCATGGAGGCGGCAAATAAACTAAAAGATGATTCTTTGAGAATCCCAAAGCTCCTTCAAATGCATTAGAAGTTTTTTGAGAGAAATATACGATGTGGTTATATACGATCCTTAGATACCAGTGCTACAATCCTTTATGGGATCCTGCCGACCACTGGAGGCGGCAACTGAAGGCAAATGAACTAATAATCCACTCTGTAGCCGGAGTTAATAAATGTCTTTAAGTTGTATAGTGCTATCCTTTGCAGACATTCATACCCCAAAATGGAGGTACTTCTTCTAGAGACTGTATTTATAGGTTGATATGACTCAACCTTCTACGGTGACCTTCTTGTATTTTCTCTGGAGGATATACCACTACTTTAGTACAATACATTAGTAATACTGACAGGTAGCCACCTAGCATCATGATAGAAGGATAATGTTGGGAGTAAGTGACACAAACACGAAATCTCCCAAAGGCATGATTTTCCCCCCGTACCGTACAGTTTGGATCCTTCGAAGGGCAACCCCCCTGAATCAGGACACAGCTGCAGTCCATTTAACCGTCCACTGTTTTTCTACTCCCTCCCCATGCACCTGTGCTGCATCAGTCCTTGTCATATCACCGCTTTTTGCGCACTGAAACCAATCAGCTCTTTGCCTGCAATCACGTCCTGCCACCTGTTCCTTGTTAAAAGATCAGCCGCGTCGAATTGTCATTGATTTTTCATCTTTCACGTGAGAGGGAAATCAACGCTGCCTCACCTAGTCTTTTACGCTGTCTGTAAACCAGCAGCACCCGACCGCTATATGCGCAAGCAACCAGTTTCATGCAAAGCAAAAATGTCATGAAAAAACACACGACGTCTGGCTCGTCCCTGCTTGTGGGTGGGAAAATATTTGGGAGCAAAGAGGCGCTTTTCCCCATCGCAAACCAAGCCAACAACCTAAATGTCTTATTTTCACATGAGGCTTGGCATTAGCTAAATGGCTTCTTTCTCACACTGGAACAAAAAAAAAAAAAAAAAAAAATCCCGCAAGGCCTAATGATCTCCTCGACTGCCATTACGCTCACATCCATTTTTTTTTTTTCTTGAGCAATGCCGCCTGTTTTCGTGAAGCACTAGAAAGCCTCTTTGATGCCTGGCTGGCTTCTGAAGTCAACTGGCTGATTGGTGGTGCTTAAGAATGACGCTTCATTTGCCTCCGAGACACTGCTACTCATTGCATCAATAACATCAACTGCTCGCGAGCATTAGCATTCACGCGGTGTAGATTCTGATATGCGATTCGGGGGAGGCCGTTAAGAGAGGAGCGCACTGTTACTGGGAGTTTGCCTTCTAAACATACTTTGATTTATTAAGGTTGAATTATTATCAAAAGTTAAAAGAAAACAAATGTAGGGTGTCATTTTCCATTTCCATCCTCATTTAAGGATGTGAGTAATGCTGTCTACCCTTGTAGACGTTCCTTTTGCTGAAGTGCCTCAAGATCTCAATAGGGTGGAGATCAGGGGATGACAATGGTCCCATACTATTATCGTGCTTCGTCATTCACTTAATAGTGGGAAAATGCTACTAATGTTTCAAGAACCATGTTCATTTGAGAGATATATTTGTGTGGCACAAAAATGTCCCACATTAACTCGTTCAGTGCAAAGTGTTATTGGAAAAGGCAATCGAGTGCCGGACCATTTTTTAGCATTTTCACTCATCTTGTGTGCTATGTCTACGTAAACATGGGTGGAATCATGTGAAAGATCGATCTCTATTCCTTATTTACAATTACAAGTGTGTAATATATGCGTAGCGTGTATGGCTTTCTTCCTCAACATGAGCAACACTGCCATCCAATTGTCACTGCCCAATTGCCGCTGCTGCAGTATGTATACATATGTACATATTTATATGTGTGATTGTTTGTGTTTGGCAAAAAAGTAATTTTAACTTCTATGACACGTTTTTTGTACAAGCATCAAATTCTGTGGGATCTATAGTTGTAATGGTATTTTCATGTATATTGATAATAGGGTACTATAGACCTTATCTATAGAAGTGGGATTGTTTTTAACTAATTTTCCAAGTACTTATGGACTTATGAACAAGTAATATATGCCATGAGAGTTATTATTTTCGAAGAACAAAAAAGAATCGGTGGTGAAAGAGTTCATATTAAAATAAGCACTAATCAAGGGTGTCGGCTACCCTTTCATAAACAGTATATTTGACAAGAATTCTCGTCCATGGCACTGAAATAGTTAATGGCTGGCATTTTTTTTTTATTTTGGGAGGGGGGCTAAGATAAGCTCCTTTACCCCATTAGGATGTGTCTGCATATTTTCTTTTTGTCTTTCTGTCTTTGTGTGGCATGTAATTTGACACCTTAAATTAATTGTGAGGAAATGTTTCTATTTTTCAAGAAAAATATGAGGGGGATCTTTTTTCACCTTATCAAATTGTGTGTATGTGTGTACACTATAAGTATGCAGAGTGTGTAGTTGATGACAGTGTGATCAGTAACCTCTACCTTGATTGCAGAGCGTGTGTGTTGATTGCGGTTTGTGTGTGTGTGTGGATGAGTGTGTGCACTGATTGCAGAGTAATGCAGATCAGATGAAGCAAGAAATCGGCTTTTTGGCTCCATCAATCATCTTCCGCCTCATCCCTATTCGTTCTTTCTTTCTTCTAGCCTTTACATCACTCCTGCTCTCTCTCCATTCTGGCTCATTTATGCTTTTTGAGTTTAGCTGTCATTGTTTTCGCTCTTTCTTTTTCGCCGCCTCACCATCGTCTTTTATCTCCGTGCTGCACGCTTGCTACTCCCCATTTTCAACGTTCCGTTGAAACACTGGATCTCAGACACACTCACGCACATACACACAAATGGCACATTTATGGCTGACTGTTGCAGGTGACATTTTCCCAATGCTTACTTTTCCATGAGACATCAAGCGTGAGTGCCCATGTCTTCTTATGCCATCTTATTTTCCAAAGTAAACGAGAGTTAATTTGACTAATTCACCATTTCATTCATTTTAACTGTTGTAATAGACAATCGGTTTACAATGATACACTTTTGAGGATTTAAATGCATTACTGTCCAGCACTCGATGAACTCAAATTCATTTCCTACAAAAGTTATTTACAAATAAAAACTCTTCTTCAACATCTTCTTATCATGCGTTATGATTTATTTCTTTATATTTCTATTATATATATATATATTTTTTTTTTTTTTTTTTTTTACATATAATCACGGTAATTGATTGACATAATTGATTAACAATGCATTTAATGAATCATTAACTTATTTAAATCCATATTTAAGTAATGACAAGTTGATTTAATTAAATAACCATTTATTTAATTTATGGCATTTGTATTTAATTATTTAATGAAACATGTATTTACAAATTTTGGCACTTTTGAGAGAATAAGAGATGACAAACATGCAAAATGCCTGGACATCACTACAAAAAAATAAATAAATAAATAAATAAATAAATAAAAAACTGGAATGAATATTAATAAATTGACTTTCTAGTTAATCTGTGACAATCGGATAATCAATCAGCTATCAGGAACCTATTTACATATTGAACCACAAGTACTTAAGATTTTGACATGTCCTAAATCTGATACGTAGTTATTCCATTTTGACGCCTTTCATACATTTTGGGTCACACCTAAGAAGCGTATACCAATAAACATATTTCCCCACTCGGCAGACCCACTCTCCTCAACAGTCATGACGTTTGCATCCATTTTGGATGCGTGAGAAAATCCAAAAGATGTTCTGCGGAATGCAATGTGGTCGCCTGCCACCATGCATTTCCAGTTATACGATTCGAAACGTAATAGGCTGAGCTGTTTGTTTTCGCTGCCTGCTCGGTTTCAACTGATAATAACAGTGAGCTCATCACTGAACGTCGTCCAAAAATGTTTTACCCATAAAGCTCCCTGAGGAACTTCAGTCACTGCTGAAGACAAACAGACAGAGACGAGATAAGACCAGCGCAATGGAAACTAAAATATAACGGGATACTAATTAGAAACACGGATGTGTGGTATTTCTTGTGATGATACCATGCAGATACAATTGACGGCCATTATTCACAAGGACTCAAGCTGTGCCACCAATAGGCAAGAAAACACGACGGTTTAAAACGCCAAGCCCTACAAAGTTGGTGGTACCTTCTTTCGTGACACTAACAGCGTTATAATAGTTGTGGATTTTGATCCAGTTCAATTGAATTCATTTTCAAAGAAGGTTTGGTTGTTATAGTTTTTGTTGTTGTTATTTTGTTTTTTTGTTTTTTTTTTAGAAAAAAATTTCTTTAGTTTAATTTTTGCTACATTTCGATGAGTTTAGTTTTTTTTTAGTATAAATATTGTCACGGGCAAGATAAGAAAAAAGTTTGCTAAATGTGCCACACTGTAAAGACAATTACAATTCTCAAACCATTTCAGACAAAAATGAAACCTCAAAAGTACGATATCCATTGACACCAAACAAAATTTCCATTATAAATATAGTTCCTTCTTATGCCATGTCTAACGTAACTTTTTAACCTGGATAATTCTCCTCTAGTCTTCTGTAAATACAATTCATCCATATAACTTTGTTTCTTAAAATAAATAAATAAATGCTTCTACATGAAGGATGGCAAGGCGGGAGAATGGTTAGCTTGTCCACCTCAAAGTTAAGAAGTTTGATTCCAGCTCCGGCCTTCCTGTGTGGAGTTTGCATTTTATCCCCGTGCCCACGTGAGCTGTCTTTGGGTACTCTGGTGTCCCGCATACATGCATGGAAGATATACTGGACTCTCTAAATTGTGTGATTGTGAGTGTGAATGGTTGTTTGTCTTTGTGTGCCCTGCAATTGGCTGGCAATCAATTTAGCGTCCCCCCCCCCCCCCCCCCCCCCTGCCTACTGCCCGAAGTCAGCTGGGATAGGTACCAGCATGCCAGTGACCCGAGTTTGGATAACCGGTGGCTACACAATTCCGCATAGAAGAATTAAAAAATCTCCGCTTTGGTCCGAGTTTTAGAGGCTTTGATTTTAATGACAAAAAAAAACAAAAAAAAAACAGGCATGTATAGCAGATACCGCATTTACCACAAATAGAGACATTTACCGCATGTTTGCAAAAACCACAGCGTAGACTATGCTTTAGTTTATTTTATAAATTTAAGCTGTAGTTTCAGTGATGTTTTGTATTTTAAGGAGGGGGAAAAAATGCAAAAAGGTTCATTTGTGAATAGCGTACCACAAATAGGCGAAGGTTCACGGTATACCTGTCTCAAAATTTTTGGAGGTCATTCCAGAAAATCTCCAGACCACGCTATTGTTCTATAGGGAATCCCATCCAGCTCTGCCCGTGTGGCAGTCGATTACAACCAGATTGGGCCAACTCGACTGGGGCCTCCGTGCCACATCAAGCCTGCCCTTCATCTATCTCCGTCCCCGGCCTCCGCCCCTTCGCTTGGCACAATAGCGGGAACAATGTGCCAGCATGCCGCCACATCAAACGCGGGTGACAGGGAGACTTTAGAGGGACAGACAAAGACACGGAATTACAGTGCGGCCCCAAATCTGATTGCGCATCAAAGCCAAAACTGCGGAGGGGAAAAAAACATCCTCTTTAGAGTGATTATATATCCATGAGAAGAGAAAAGCCACAATGTCTCCCGCTTCGACATGTTCCTCTGTCGTCTTGTTGTCCCGCTGGTGCCAACTGTCTACACGCCACCGCCCGCCTCCTTTTATTTCATTTTTTTACACGCTGCTATCAAAGCTACAGCAGTGGGAATCCAATCCAGAGGACCGATCGGCAAAGGGTTATAATCTGCTCTGGAGAGTAGAACTTGGCATCCCAGCTCGTCTCGGTGTGCGCGACAGCTTACGCAATGACGGCGGCGTCACATTTTCCTCAATTAGAACTTAACAATATGATTCTGTTCCCGGAACTTGGTTTCTTCGGCAAAGTCAATTTCGAATCTATTTATTTCTTAAGGCGTGTTGGTGTGTTACTTCAAGGCAAAAACCAAAGGTTGTAGCAAGATATTGATTTGCAAGTCATAACCGTCTTACTGCATTTACTGTGGAAAATTTAAGCCAATTCAAAAGGAGTTCTGGCCATCACTGAATTTAAGAAAGTCACATGTCAAGCCGTACAATTTACCATTTTCTCAGAGAACAAGTTTTTTTTTTTTTATGAATGTTCAACCACCGTATTTGAGGGGGTCGACTTATAATCACATAACTGCAACTTGAGTAGCATTAATTTGAATGTGAAAAGAGTAATATCATGTTATTCACGAGGATTAAAATGGTTAAATTTACCTCTAATTTGATATGTATGCGTCTGTTTTAAAGTGTTTGATCAGATCATCGCAAAATGCCCTTTTGTCAAGCACTGCCTTATTGCCTCTTTTTTGTCAACAACGAGGCTGCATGGCTCATTTTTTTTAATGGACTTTGACGCATTATGAATAGGAAAAGAAGGCTTGACTTGTCTCCTTCACCCATGAATGTGTGCTTGAACAAGTCAGCATGGATGGCGACAGGTGGGGGGGGGGGCTGCGAAGGGCAACGTCCCACTATCTGATCGTCACTTGGGTTAAGAAAGCTTGGGATACTATCCAAAGTAAGATCTTCAGCAAAACCTTTCCGAAGACCTCAATTTTAAACAAATCGGATGGGTCTGAAGATAACTACCCATGGAAGAGTAACAGGGCTGTTAAATGGGAGGAGCTTTTTGACGTGTCAGATAGTGATGACAACTTTTAGGGCTTTTCGACAAATTAATAATCAGGTGTATAAAAAAATAAGGCATTGAAATTTCAAATAATTTTATTGTTGCAACATTAGTTTCAGCATTTGCGTCCTTTCGCATGCATACAATGCCTCGCACTTGTCTCATTTCCAGCCCAACCTTCCCCCATAACCTCAACAGTATGGTATTCAATATACAATACAATCTAGAAAAACCTCTAAAAGTCTGTAATTTCATTATTTTAATAACACACGTGATGTGGTTTAATTGGGCAACCATGAGCTCTGTAACCAATAAAGTCAGGGATAGACTTATAATGATTTTTTTTTTCTAAAATTCACCCAAATTAAGGTTAAAAAAACGGAGGAGGGTCGACTTATAACCAAGATCGACTTGTACTCAGAGAAATATGATAGTCACATTACAGTATATTAACATTTTAGCATGGGGGGTAGGCAATAATGCCTTAAAATAAAATAGCTAATTTTCTTAACAAAATATTAAATTCCAGATTTGTATCTGTTTTGTTTTTTTTTGGTTTTGGTTTTTAAAGAAGATGAGTAAAACTGAAATAGAAAAGGTTTGCTTTTATTTTAGGTTGCATTTAACATCCATAACTCACTCCAAAGTATATATAGGCGCTTGATCTTTAGCAATGAACAACACGACCGCTTTAGTGATCGTTCTCCATCCAGCTCCATTTTTTGTCAATCGTGCTTTCTTTGTAATGATACATCCTCAGTAAGCTGCTTGTTAGCAGGATTTTGTTTTTTGATGTGGTGTTGCTCCCCTTGCTTGACATTTTACTCAGGTGGATGGCTCTGTTTTTGTTGCTGAACAACGTTCGTTGCGCTGTTACATTTTGCTGCAACGGGCTTTAATCAAACATTGCAGCATGGTGCGTTGTGGTTCCACGTCTGTCGCCCCAAACCCAAACCACCGATAATACAACTCCTGTCTTAGGAATAAACAATTCGCTTTCTTTAGCCGTAACCCCGTTGCGCTAGCCTACTGTTCAGCATGAGTGTGAAAGAAACGAGAGGAGGGAGGAAGCTACAGAAGCTCATGAGGGCAAAAATATCAATTTTAGAGTTAATAACTTGTTTACTTAAAATCTTCCGTCGCAAAAAAATTCAAATTAATCTAAAAAATAGAAATCGGCATATTGCCCTATAGGCTAAATAGCACATAGCACTTAGTAGTCAGTATCGCCTATTAGTTTTTCCTCAATTAAAAATTGAAATGACGCTTAGTTCAACCAACTATTGGTGAGTTCAACTGAAACTCGCAAAACTTGTTTGTCTTTGTGGGCTCTAAAGTGACAAATGAAGTCTGTGGGTTGCAAACCTTCCATGTAGCAATATCCACAAGTTTGTGACCCCGACGAGATACACAGGACATAACCCGATGAATTGAATTATCGGAAAAAGAATAACGTGCCACTCCCAAAGCTTTTTTGTGCGTCTGGCATGTCAAGTCCTGGCATTTTGATCCCGCAAGTATCGTTCTGTACTCACTGATGAGACAAGAGATCGCTTTAAAATGTGTTGTTTGCAGCTGCGCTTTTGCAATGAAAAATTGGCCCCATTACACAAATGAATCCATTCTGCTTGAATGCAACACATCTGTGATGATGTGATATTGTCATGCAGACTAAGACCCAGATTGCAGTGTCATATTAGTGGTTATGAATCATCCCACACTTTAAAGAAAGATGATAGCGTAGATCTTTTTTTTTTTTTTTTACCATGCAATGTGGCTACATGGATTAAACAGTGAAAAAAAAAACCTTCATGTTGGCTGCATTTCATGGCAAAAGCACACCATAGTTGACTAGTGTGTTCCACACACATGTTGCTGCCTTGTAAACCGTGGCCATTCATCATCTTGGTTCGTGTGACGACGTATGAAGTCCATTTATCAATCCTCCCTGCCCTGAGAGTGCCGTACTCTATACTCTTCCCGTCTCGTTCCTGTCATTCCCCTTAGCCCTCTTCTGATCTTTTTTGAGTTCAAGTAAAACTGTCACACAAGGGTAAACAAAAGTTTAATAATACAGTGGTGCCTCTACTCATGAGTTGGTCCCTGAACATGCGTGCGATTTAAAACACGATCTTGAATCATCCTTGCGGCAATGACATGAATGGAAAAAACAATACTAAATTCTGGCTTGACATACTAGTTATATCTGATGATGAAGCTGAATTCTATACAACTAAGCTAAAGTATTACAAAGATTTTTTTGTAACATGTGTCTGCATATGTTCCTTCCAGTTTTTAGAAAAAAATAAGTTATTTGAAGGTTTATAATTACCTCAATTAAAAATGCCGGTTTTGTCAGCTATTATGTGTTATCATTAAAATAGAAGACGTTCATAAAAGACATTTTCATGAAGATTGGTTAAATACCGAACATAACAATATCTTTGTTAAAGTAGGAGTGTCAAACAGGTAAATGTGGTTTATTTTATGTTTGTGGGTTGACTTTATGATTTGTTAGTTGTATAATTGGTTAGTGTTAAATTTGTGGTTCAGACCTGGTGTTAGGAGTTTG
This sequence comes from Hippichthys cyanospilos, assembly GCF_059441005.1. Lineage (NCBI taxonomy): Eukaryota > Metazoa > Chordata > Actinopteri > Syngnathiformes > Syngnathidae > Hippichthys > Hippichthys cyanospilos. The sequence continues at coordinate 9,898,559 of NC_142389.1, read as the reverse complement.
AATTATTGGTTAATGTTAGGGTTGCATGAATGGTTAGAATTCTGTCTTTTTCTTTTTCTTTTAAGATTTTTGTTGATTGCCTTGGTTAGGGTAAGAATTTGTGATGAGGATTAGAATTCCATGATTTTGGTTCAAGTTTAGAGAAGATGATTTTGTCAGGGATTTTAGAATAGTTAATGATTACAGTTCATGGTTTGAATAAGAGGTTGAGGTACAAATAAAGAGTAAGAGACATACAAAGGGTTAGAAATCATGGATTGGGTCAGGGCTTGATTAAAAGGTTATGATTAATAGGATTAGGGATTTGGGTTTATGGTTAGGGTATTAATAAGTAAAAGTGCCGAACTTTCCGCACGATAGGGCGCACCTAAAAGCCTTAATGTTTTTAAAAAGCTGATGGTGCACCTTATTATCAGGTGCGCCTTATATATGGATCAATATTGAGATTGGAGAATGAACTGATAGAGTAAGCTTTACCTGTTTCTTTTATGTGTTTACAGTTGAACAAAGTTGTCATATTGACATTGAGTTATGATGCTATTGAGAGTTTTGAGTTATTATTCGAGTTATTATTGTTATTATTTTGAGTATTACTATATTGCGATTGAAAAAGTTTTAAAATATGTCATTAATTGAGGGTGTGCCTTATACTCCAGTGCGCCTTATATATGGAAAAGTTTTAAAATATGTTATTAATTGAGGGTGCTCCTTATAATCCGGTGTGCCTTATAGTGCAGAAAATACGGTACTCAAACCTCTGATAGAGTGTACTTGAAGATTTGTTTAAACTGTATTGCATAAGTATTGCTATGTATGAAAACAAAACGAAAATCTAAGTACTGTAAAAGCAAAACACACTTATGGAGTCAACCCTTAGACATTCGAGGCAAACCTTTCCAAGAAAATGGTAATTTTAATTTAAAAAAGAACTATGTGCATTTCACAATCTTTACAGACTCATGCACATATTCCTTCTTGAATTTTCTTTTCTCACATTTTGAAATGTCACAGTGTATTCTCTAGTTGAGAGACACCGATGATGATGAATAACACTCAGGAGAGAAAAGGAGACGAGAGAATTTCCTTTGCGGGGAAAAAATAAAGAAAAGAAAATGAAGGCCTGGTAAGAGCGACGGTGACACGTGGAGGGAGGGAGTTATGCCAAATGAGCCAAGTGAGAGGAAACAAGGACATATGAGTGAGATGATAAAATTTGCCTCCACCCTTTCCAAAAAATATATCAAAGGGCTTTTTCTACAGAGACGTTGGAGGTGCTACCACATCTGTCGATTCCCAAGCTGCGAGAAGGGAGCAGCTGTAATCACATTTTCCACGGCATGTGCACGTTTCAGGAATCCCGTGATGCTCATGGGCTCCGGGCAACAAATTGAGGCTAAAAAGAAAAAGAACTAAAAGAAAAAAGAGCAACTGAGATGAGGAATGAAAAATTTAAGATACTATTTGGGGGCTGATCCCCTACAGAGAGTGAAAAAGAAAAGAAATTGCGGCAAGACAAAAACACGGTTCATAGAGGCAGCCAAAAAGAAAAGATGAAGTCGGGTCGTGGTCGACATGGAAGGTTATTAACTCTGTCAGTGCTATGGATGAGAATTTTTGTCATGTAAAATACTTTGGGTGTTTGTTTGTTTTCTTGTTTTTTTTAATGAACGAACAGTTCAAGCACTGTAATAATGTAGTTAATATGTAGTTATATATATATATATATATATATATATATATATATATATATATATATATATATATATATATATATATATATATATATATATATAAACACATTTTTATTGTTTTTGTTGATGTTTTCATCAAAGGGAAGGACTGTTGCGGTGTTTCAGATGCCACTAAAACAAAAGATATTCATGTCAAAGTCACTGTTGTGCAGAAAAAACATCTTTTCACCAAAAAACTCATTACTCCTTTAGTCTAAAATAGCTTAGTGTCCCTCAAATGACATGTTTTCAAACAGTGATTATTAAAGAACAGAATAAGGTAGACTCTATCTTTCTTTTTCTAGGTAAAGAATGGAATCCAATTTTTCATATGATACCACCTGTGTGAACATGGACATAGCACACAATATTTTCTTGACCTTGAAAAATTCTTCAAAGTGCTCAAAATCGGCTTGCACTCGAGGAGTTGCCACAAGCCACGGGACACAAGAAAAATCTTGAACAATGAATGGTAAAGAAAGAAATTGCAACCTGCGTGACCTGATAACTCAAAGTTGTTTTTATGAGCGCTAGCTCATGGACAAGATTCTGTGCTGCCATTAGAATTGGGTGCCCCACTCCTTTCATTTTACCTGCTGCTAATTTACTCGCCCTCATTAAATGCAAGGGCTTTATGTAGTAACATTAGTGTTATGTCCAAACTAACAGATAAAAGGGGTGTGGCTCTTTCCTGTTAGCTTATTTAGCAACAAGTGCAGTGTGTAAAGTGCCTTTAGGGTGAGACTGAGAGCGAAAGTTTGGTGAGTAAGATTTGGGGTTATGAAATTAGTTTAAGGTTATTCGTCCTCATTATACATAAACACAAGGGCTTTTTTTGTCATAACATTAGCGTTACGTCCAAACTAACAGGTAAAAGGGGCTAGGCTCTTTCCTATTAGCTTACTTAGCAACAAGTGCAGTTTCTTTTGGCTAGTTTGTGGGCTTGCTTTTTTCCTGAAATTGGGTTAAGGTTACATTTACTCATCCTCATTATAGGTAAACACAAGGGCTTTATGGTGTAACATTGGCATTACGTCCAAACTGACAGGTAAAAGGGGCCTGGCTCTTTCCTGTTCGTTTACTTAGCAACACGTGCAGTGTGTAAAATGTCTGTAGGGTGAGGCTGAGAGCAAAAGTTTAGTTAGGAAGATTTGGGGTTATAAAATTGAGTTAAGGATACATTTACTCGTGCTCATTAGCACGTAACATTAGTGTTATGTCAGGTAAAAGGGGCTAGGCTCTTTCCTGTTAGCTTACTTAGCACTGTGTAAAGTGCCTTTAGGGTGAGCCTGAAAAATTTGGTTAGTAAGATTTCGGGTCATGAAATTGAGTAAATGTTAGATATGTTTCATTATTACGGGGTATGGTAAATATACCTAACAAGCATGCTGTAGGCTATTTGTATTGAGCGGCACGGAGCGACTGGAAAAACAACTATTTTATTGAACAGTCTGAAAGAAGTGTTCTTTTTTCAAATCACTTGTGCCTCTGTCAAAACTCTTATCTCAGTTTCGCAATACAGGAAAAAAATCAAGCCCACGAGCTAGCCAAAAGAAACTTTCAAAAATGTTTGTTTAGGGAAATCTTTTCTTCTACAAAGGGAGGCAGAAGTATAGCCTATACTATAAACAAACCTTTGCAATTTTTTCAGGGTGATAAAGGGTTGAAGGCCGCGCTTCCATGGGACTAACATTTTCGACTCACACCTCAGGAAGGTCAAGTCTGACTTCATCACCCTCTGATTGCACCAAACAGGAGCAATGCCTCATTCACAAAGCTAATCAGTCATTAGTCAGTCTCAACTGATTGACCTGAATTAACAATTAATGCAAAAATTAATTAATAAAAAAATCGATTAATCATCGATTAATCATCTAGACATGGTCTTAATAGAAGTAGTTGGACTGTCGAACCGTTTCAATTTCTGAAGTCTCACTGTATACAGATAAACCCTTATAGTATTTGATCACACCCTCTTTTGTTAATGTCAGCGTTAAAAAAAATGCAATCCCACTGGACTCGACTGTTTGGTGGCCTGGTTGCCTCTGTAACCTTCTTGTCTGCTTTTTAATCACAGTTTGTCACAAACTCCTCGCTTTGTTCTTCTTCTTGCTGTCTGCAGCTTTTTCTCGGAGTTACTTAATGCTCTGACCTTTAGTCCCGTGCGTCCATTGGTGTGCGACATCAAACTTTGCTGAACCGCTGGCTCGTGATTGGTACTGCTGAGTCATGGCGCGCCATGCATCATTGACTGCCACTGCCATTCTTTATAGCTCCGTCATGACTTTGCATTTTCTGTTTTCTCCTGCGTCCCTCCAAACCACTACTCTTCCTCCCGAATGGCACTGACAGCCCCGCATGAGAGTTATAATAAAATTGCAGGCTGGCCATAACGAGGATTTATGTCGAGCACAAATGCCCACGTGATACTTTTAATATATTGCCTCCAACGTAGTACAGTATTTGTGAGACACAGTGCTTTTTATTTCACTCTTTAATGGTTAAAATCAACAAATTACTTTTTGGGCTTCAAAGGTTTCCACAGGCCATAAAATCAAGGTTCAAGATCAAGTACTAGTAAATTGAAATAAATAAACTTTTTTCTCATCATTTGACCCCTGTGGCTTTGACATGTATGCATTTTTTTACCAGCCAACTTTAAAGCAAATGAGCAATCAGTCTGTTGACGATAGGATGTTGTTGTTACTATTTTACTGCAGTAGCTTTATTACCGCTGCGGCTTATTGTCCGGAATTTACGGTATATGGTAACAACACGCTCAAATACGTCAAAGATGAAAATCCATAAATACAATTATTCATCCAAATTGGTGGGCATACAGTAATGTTTTTGGTGTTGGTCAAATAGATATTTGCAGTAAACCACTTCAATACATGTAGGTGGGTTTTCTCGATCTGTGGTAAAAATGATTTGCTTCAATATAAACCCAATCACAATTATGACACTCAGAAATCAACATCAAAAATCTAGTTGCAACAAACTGCGTCAAGACAAACATCGAATTAAAGGCTGTTAAAAAGGACAACTGTAATTATTTTGGCTAGATGTCTTCTTATGGTGACTAAGTGACAAAAAAAAGTTTATTTAAAAACGTCACCAACACCACTGCTAATTAAACTCACAAAATGATGATGACGTGAGCAGGCGAGGTGCTTGGCAAGATACCCACCCTTTGGGTGACAGTTTATTTAGTTTAATAATATAGTCGCGAAAAAAAGCGGCGCAGATAGCTTAAACTTAGTTTTCGTCAAAATTCCTCATCTCATAATTTTAGATGTCCTGTGTAAACAGTGATTAATGGTCTCTTTCAGAGGGAACATTTTTTCCCATTACAGACGTGTCTGGCACCAGAGTGCTGCCACAAGTTTTGATTTCTTTCAACCGCACAATGTCAAAAAAGGCTGATGGCTTTGGCTGCCAAGTCGGAGTTTTTGGGTGGATATAGTGTAGGCGGCGACCGATCCGACCGGAGCCAATTCTGGACTGAGAACCAGGTTCAGTAATTGAGCTAAATGTCAAACAAATCACGAGTCGACCTCGTAACCTCAAGAATAGCCAATTTAATGTTACGAGGCAAACGGAACTCATTTGAAAATGGGTTTACGAGATTTTGTTTAATCATAGTCACTTTGAAGGATGAAGAACGGTTTGTGTAAATTGTGAAAAGAACACCTTCAGGTAATGAGTATCTAATATACCGGGATTTACAAAACAATAATAACTGTGAAAAAGGAAAAGGCAGACATTCATTGGAGACACCAATAAAAGAGAATGTGGGAAAAAAAAAGCCAATTGTCTATCTAATTAGCTGCAGAAAGCCAATATTCCAGCCTTTGTGCCTTTCTCCAGAGGGTTAAGAGGTTCACACAAATGCATGATTGGATAATAGAGATGAGGAGCAAGAGAGAGAGGAGAGAGATGAGACGTAAGAGCCATAAGAAGCAAAAGGATGAAAGGCTCCGAGGTAAGAATTACTGAATAATACCTAATTGGATTAGATAAGACTGTTCCTTTCCATATTATTTTTCAATTTATATTCCATTCCCAGGGACCCTCTAATGTCAGTCCTCTACATACCAAACACTGGGATTTAGGAACAACTCTGCAGTAATGAAATAATGGAAGAAAAAAAAAAAAAATCTCTGTTGGCAGCCATAAAAGTGGAAAAGGGAAACACGGTGAATATTAAAACTTAAAATAATTATATTTAAGTTTTGACTGTCAAATGGCTGGAAACATAGACGACAAAGTGATGATATTTGGCAACAAAACACATTTACCAATAAATAATTTAGCTCACATTAAAAACGGGTAGGGTCAAGCTAAAATTTACCATCTTTTAAGACATACTGATTTTGAGGAGTTGTGACAATGTTTTGGGTTAGCGTGACAGACATGGAATAAGTAACACCATCCTGCAAAATGTGTTTAAAGACTTGTGCAACAACATGCAGCAGCAAAATTAACTTATTTCGACAATTAAAACAGAGGCACCCATCCGAGTAAAACGCCAAGCTTTGCGAGGGGAACTAAAAGGCGTCAACCAACAAACTCGCTAAAAAGCAGCTACTGTGTGTGGATTAGTCATTTGCGCAAGGAAGCGCGTATGATAGGAAAGAGTGATAGCTGAAGCGGTCACATTGAACATTGCGAAAGATCAAGCACCTATATACTAGAGACATTCTGTCCCAAAAATGAAGGTCAATAGTATGGATGCGTCCTATAAACAGTACCTTAAAAAAGAGGGACAGGAAAAAAATCTGGAAAAAATCAAAAATTTAATTTTTGAAAAATAAAATAAGTTCGGAAATTTTATCTTTAGGTAATACGAGCAGCTCGTTGTTCCAAATGTCATCAGGGTACGGCATAAATCCTAACATTGAAATAACCCAACTATCCATCAAATAAAACTAAATGTCAACCGTTGATCAACATAACATTCAGGAAATATTTTTTCTTATTTAAAAAAAAATTATATATATATATATATATATATATATATATATATATATATATATATATATATATATATATTGCATTAACTGCTCGATGGCTTCATAAAAACAACTTTTTCCCTCTCCGTCCATCCCAGCGCACCACAGCGGAACATTAACGGATGTGTTTTCCTAATTAGCCAGAGTGCTTTTATGTGCCGCTAATGGACTCCGCGCGGACGTTTCTGTAAGTGCAGCGCAGAGCGGAATCCTAATGTTTGATGGTGATGATGATGAGTGAAGAGTAGTGAACAAGCGGGAGTGCAACGGAGGTTTGCTTGCGGGGCTTCGTATTGTTGGGCTAATTACAAACGGTGGCTGTTTATTCTAATAACAGGAGTGCAATGACTACTTATCAGTAATTACAGTGCTTGTCTGAAAGAATAAATGGAGTTTCATCCCTTTTCAGGCAGACCTCAATATGTTTGGGTATCCACGATAAATATGTAACCTGTTTATTTTTAAACTTATGCCATCAAATTTCAATATTGAGAATTCTCTATAAGTTAAAAGAAAAAGTCCCCAAAGCTAGCTTCATTGATTTTTTTTTTTTTTTTTAAACAGGACTATCATAACAGGATGCACAACAAAATGTTTTCCAGAACTCATGCATGAAATTCAACAGGAAGTTGGTCATTTTGGTTTAAAGCAGTCATTTTAGGCAATTTACAACGGCTTATATTTTGTCAAACTCCTACGAATGAATTAGCATATATGAAATACGATCCGAACCAGGCCCCAAATAATTTGTGACTTGTGAACATTGACTGACGACAAAGAGGTTAAGGGCACCATATGGATAAATGTATTGGGCCCGACGAGCAGTACCCACTCCATACACAGTATGGTTCTTTACAGCAGGGGTTGTCAAACGTTTTGGAGTCCGGAACGCAAATTTTTCATGCAAATGTTTGCGGAAACAAACAAAAAAATAATAAGGATTTAAGCCAAAAAGAAGTGCCCTTTTTATTCAGCAACATATTCAATTTGACGACAAGTATATTTGTTACTTTCCAGCTATAATGAAGTTTGCAAAATAAAAATTGCAAATTGCATGCCCCCATATAACAAACCGGGTCAATTTCCCCCGGACAGGTTGCTGCCAATTATTTAGTCAAAAACACCATTAGCTTTGCTGGCCTCATTGCGTCGTTAGCAAGCAATTACTGAGAGAAAACACATTTTGACAAATTTTAAAAGTATTACCTTTTTAAAATATATGAATGAATTGATTGCTTTATTGAACAGTCGTGAATACTTCCACATTTAAACATCCAATACAATGAAATTAACATTAACATAAATATTTCTTGATTAATAACAGAATGTTCTGTCCTTCCTCGATGTTATTCTGGCTTCTATCTAGGTAGACAGACAGCGAACGTCTGTGTAACTCTTCTTTAATTTCAATTCATTTAAATTCCAAATTATATTACGCTATGTTAATTAGATGAAAACCAGATTATCAATTCAAAACATTTGCATGTGCTAACATGTACTAAAAAAGAAATACCTTGTACTAACAAAAATGCTAACAAGCTAACACACACAAGGCAACTCAGAAGATAAAAACTAATATTAGTTCACATCTTATCTACAGTCACAAGATGGACCAACAAACAGCTAATTTTGGTCATATTAGCAGAAATGACAACTTTTAGACAAAGAAAACACAACTGACAGACACTCGTGGGCCAGATCTCAGAAAGACAAGGAACAATGTGTGCGCACTGACAATCTGCTCCACACTGTCCTTCCCCACCGCAAAATGCGCTATCAACAGCGGCCAGAGGCGGCGCCCCAAAACAACGACTAATCCAAACAAGGCACAAATCTGTAACAGATAAACTAAATCAGTTCCAAAACACCCAAATTATTTCACTGACCCCCAAGGGTCCGTGGACCCAATTTTGAGAACCGCTACTTTACAGTATATACCTCAGAGGAACTATTAAACATTTAACACAAAAATGCTTCTAACATAAAACATTAAACAGCACCCTCTCAGAAGTCACAATTTCAGACTGACAAGAAAAAGGTTCCCCAACCTCTGGACTCACCATTTCCATAACTCGCTGTGATTTCCTTTTTTTTTTTCCTTGCATGTTCAAGTGTTGCACCAAATGTGAGCAAGTCACTTTAAATGCAAATTCCGGCCTCCTTATTCTGCCCCTTTTAAACCCAAAAGCACTCAAGACAAAATTGATTAGGCGGCTCTTACATGTAAGTGCTTGTTAGCATGCCGGGCGAAGGGTGGCAACGTAACACGGTCGGCTCTTCCGTCGCAAGGGCTAGGTACCATCAGCAACCTCAGTTCACGTCCCCCGCCGAGAATTATCATTCATGGAAATTAATCAATATGTACACGCACGCTCAACCTTCATTTTCACTTTGGTTCGAAAGACGTGCGTAACATCGGCGTGATCGCTTTATATCATGTCACGTAAAAATGTGGAGGCGCATCACATACACCCGTCACATACGCTGTGTGTGTTTGTTAGTTTGTTTACAGTCGACACATTAGTCAGAGGGGTTTTTTTTTTCACCTGTAAAAGAAAGCCAGGTCAGTGTTAGCAGTGAGCTCATTCAAGTTTAGAGTTAGCTTGTTAGCTAGTTTCAGTAACCGTGAGTATACATAATATAAAACTGAGTGCAAGCAATAGCAAAGAGTGTGTTTGAATATATATATATATATATATATATATATATATATATATATATATATATATATATATATATATATATATATATATATATATATATATATGTATATATGTATGTATATATATATATATATATATATATATATATATATATATATATATATATATATATATATATATATATATATATATATATATATATGTATATATATATATATATATATATATATATATATATATATATATATATATATATATATATATATATATATGTATATATATATGTATATATATATATATTTAACCAATGCATACCTAAACATTTTGATAATGTCGCCACTTACTTCTGGGAGATGATTGGACAAAGCTTCACCAATGGAAATCAAGTTACGATGATCAATCTCAAAACGCGACTTAAAAAAAGTTAAACATGAATGCTCTTTCTTTGATCAATCATTAACACATTTCTGCTCATGTTTAGCAAATAAACTTGTATATTTTTAAGAGTTACTGTTGATAGCATTCAAAGTTGCATTCAGGCCTTGAGTTTGACTGCTGTGTTTTAGAGATTTTTTTTTCCCAAACTTTAGTATGCCTGACAGTGAAAATTCATGAAAGCACAGTGCAGTTCAGCGATACGGTATCACTAGTGCTTGCAGAGTTGACTGCCTCTAAAAATATTTAGACAGCAATAGCTGATTTTTTTTGTTTTGTTTTTTACTTTCTTGACATGTATGAAGGATAAGGTCTTTGTCTTCCAAACAATTAAAAAACAAGAAACATGTTAATGTATGTATTTATTTATTTATGTATTTATGCAAAATATGGTACACATTTCTGTAACAAATATTCAATATTTTGTTTTAAAATAAAGTATAGTGTGTTCAATTGAACAAGAAAATAGAGCTGTAATTTAAATAATGTGATATTGTGATATTTTTGCTCAAGGTTATCATACCAATCAGAATATAATATTTACCCATGCCTGGTTAGCATACAATTGGATCACAATGTGTCACCAAAACCTTGCTCAATTTCTAATTAAAAATACAATATAGATGTAACAAACATCTAACTTAGTGAAGCTGACTAAGTTAACCACTTTTATTGACGCATAATTATTATAATTCTTACCCGGAAGCGGACTGAGGTGTTTCCAGGATTCAGCCAACTCTTTTGGCAACCAAATAGCTTTATTCAGATTTTTGTTTTTTCAGGGAAAGATTCGGGGTCCTGGAGGGGGGAAAAGTTGTTAAAAAAAAATCTCATTGTGAGTTTATAACTTCAGAGTAGTACAAATAGCATTAATAACATGAATGTTTGATGCTGTGTGAAGTAAAGTAATGCCACATTTTGTGTGTCTGTGCTATGTTCCACCGCAAAGAAGAAGACAAAGTAAGTAAAACAGAACATCTTGTTTAGGGAATGAAAAATAAAGAGAAGAGCTATTAGTTATAATTGTGTCTCAGAGGTTGCATTTGTTCTTCTTTTTAAGATTTTAAATATGTTGATCGAGTCCTCTTTGCGGCTGACGCCATGAAATGCGGAGGATGATTTAAGCAGATGCGCAATTAAACTATGGCCTCTAAATTACCTCATCTGAAAGCACAATTAAAAAAAGCTAAATAAACACGCAAGTTCACAGAAGATTTTTGGGGAACTGTAATTAGAGTAAATTTAAAGAGACTTATTTTTAACTGTTATCTCGAGAAACTATGGAGGAGCATAACTGCATTTTCCGACAACAGAAAGAAGTGCAATGATCTCTGTGTTTATCAATAATGTAAACATATATTTAAAATTTTCACTTGTTTTGTGTGTTTGTGTGTATGTGTGCATACACTGCATTTTATCTTTATGTTGCAATTCCTTTTGTCTGTTTTTTTTAATATTTTGAACATACAGTATATAAAGGAATACAATTTGTTATTAGCAATTTTATTTTTGTTAGCCACTTTTGTCTAGAGGAACAGCAGTTGTCTACCATATTGTTTATATTGTCTTCTGTGAATTTGTCTTTTTTTTGTCAATACTAGTTTGTTAGTTTTGTTTATACAGGCTTTTGTCTGGGTATTTCTTGGGTCGTTCATTCTGTATTCATTGTTCCAGCTTTTTTGTTGTTGTTTTTTAAGGTGGTATGTCACAAAAAGGCAGGATGATTTTAGTGCATGAATGAGAAGTTTGATTCATTTTATATTTTATTGCGGTTCCAATTTACTTTAGCGCCAAGTGGGCTAGTGACTCACCAGATTCAGCACTTACTGCCACCAACAGGACTGGAGTGAAAGTGCATGTTATGCCTGTAATGTTGTGAGTCAAACTGACCCATTTGAAAAAAAGTAAATGATGCATGATTTTAATTCAAAATTACATTTACATACATTTCATAAATGCATTTTTAAAACAATGCTTTTCTATTTTCTTTTTGAAAAATGTCTTCTTCTTTTTTTTTTTAATAAATGTGCAAAACCTGGGTCAAAATGACCCAGGAATATTAAGGCTGTTTTTGAGGAAAAACAACATTCATTAGTTAGCAGGATTATACACACACACCAAAAAAAAGCTTTTGAAAATTGGGGATAATTACCAAAGACCCTTGGTCAAAATGGCTGAAATAAACATAATACACAGCTATGAATGTATTTGTTTGTTACTTAATAAGGGGGTTTCTGTTTTGATGTGTCATGCCGGGGGAGCTGGCGGAAGGTTTTGGACCCAACTGCGGGGAACCCGGAAGAAAGGAGAGTTAAAAAAATAATAACTTAATATGAAGATGTAAAAAAAAAAAACACAAGGAGGAAAACTGTATACAAAGTAACAAACAAAAAACTCAGAAATAATCTAACTACAAAACAACAATAAACTCAAGAGGTGACATGGAACACTCCCGGGGACAACGAGGAACTGCCAGCCACATTGACACAACATTTTGACAATGAACCTAAAGGAAACAGGAAACTAAATACACTCAAAACAACGAGACAACAAGGAGCACCTGGACAAGAAACAATTGGAACAGGGAGCTGTTTAGCCAACACAAGGGGAGCAGGTTAATACGGACAGCTGGATCCAATCACACTGACAAAACCCCTCAACCCGAAAAGACTCCTAAAAAAAACAACAACGTTCCAAAACAGGAAAAACTGAAAACTCCAATAGCAACCCACAGAACACAAATACCAACAGAATTAAACAGTTTCCACACAAAAAAAAGAGTTTTTGACAGCTGTTGATAATGAAACCTACCTTAGGGTCATAATGACCCAGAGACGTTATTGCTGCTCAAGAAAAATGAGCATTAAACACAACCTATTGGATTTGTGTGACTCAATATGCCCCAAGCCAAAGTGGTACGGGGACATTGATGCTGTTCCTTGTAAGCAAAAATAACAGTAGTGTTAATACACTTTGATTATTATGTTGTTTTTTTTTCCTCTCTCTTTCTCCCTCGCTCTCAATCAAACCCACTTTTTTGGCCATATACAAATTCAACGGTAAACCATATCCTGGCCATAAAAGAAAGCAGCGATTGAGAATATGGTGTTTTACGCACACACTAGATAAAGCGCAATCATATTTGACATAACAGTGAGGAGGAAAACATCACACCTCCCAGCTACCATTTGGCAAGGTGATTGATGTCCATAAAACGCCTCACTTCTAGCTTGTACATTGTCTGTCGCTGTTTTTTTCATTTCCTACATTATTTTCTTCGCAGTAATATAATTTGTCCGTTACACACTGCCACATCTTTTCTCTATTTAGTTTCAGACTCCAATTTCACATGACGATAATTATATTCTCGTAGAGACGTTATTAAATAAATAAGATAATAAAGGTCTCCCGTCTAATAGAACCCTGAGCGGAGTAAATAAACACTCTTGACCACAATTTGTGGAAATACAGTAGTTTTTTTTTTTCTCATGAGGAAGATGACACTTAAAGGCGTATTAAATCAGGACTATAAGAGCAAAACTACGAATCCGAAGCGAAAGCAATGTGAACAAAAGGCCGTCTGTACAAGTGATGACGTTCAAGACGCACACACACAGGCGAGCAGTTACCGCTCGCTCGTTAGTTGAGGTAATGTTTATACAGCATTATGCCATGGCACACAAACATTCAAATGCTTCTTGTTCAACATGGAGCACTTGGACAGGAAGAGGAGGGGGAGAAAAAGAAGACATGTAAAGTTATATTTGAGTCACATGTAATAGCTGCAATTATATATTGGCGATATGGAAGGCCTGACCGTGTGTGTGGAGTTTGTGTGTGCGAGTGTGTCTACACTGGAACAAAGGGCCACTTGTGTCAGGGGCCCGCTCACTACAGCTCTTACCGTAATGATATTCCAATGCTTGTGTGTGTGTGTGTGTGTGTGTGTGTGTGTGTCTTTGTGTGTGTGAGATGTTGAGTCTAGAAGGGAAATGACTAGTGTGCCATGCCAGATCCTTCCTACCCCCCTACCACCACTCACAAACCATTCACAAAGACACACCCCTGGTCACACATATTCACACACACATGCACACGCACACACACACACACACACACAATGTACTACAGTATATATTTGGGCTGCACAATTAATCGAATTTTAATCGCGATTACGGTAATGGCTGCCACGATTAAATAAGCTGACCCTCGCCGATATTAACATTTAAATAAAAACGGCTATCATACACGTCAAATCAAGCACTTTGTCACACTACCACCAGGGGGCATTGTTTCCCACGTGTTTACATGAGAAAAGCCTCTATTTTACTCACCCAAATATATTATATATATTATATTATTTCCTAATATATACTGTGCTAGTTGTCAATTGAGAGTCACTTGGGAAAATCTGATTGTTTGAAATGACCAAAAATGACATTTTGACTGCTAATTGATGAAAATTTGCTTAAAAGTAAATCATGTGCTTGGTTCTGAGTAGGCTTCATTTTTTTTCATTGGTTTACACTCAGCAAGTAAGTTAGCTGTGCTGCCCTGTGTGCCAAGTTTTTCAATGTTTTGTGTGAATCTCTTTTAATTATTATTTGTTTTAGTTTATTATTATTCGTAAGTATCAAGTCTTGAAGCCTTGTTCATAGCCTGCTTGTTTAAAAAAAAGGGCACTAAATAGACATGTTTGACCAAACATGATGAATAATCATGATTTCAATATTGACCAAATTAACCGTGATTATTATTTTGGCCATAATCGTGCAGCCCTAGTATGAATTCACATTTAGCAAATTGTTGCATCCAAACAATCTGTGAAGTTAATATTTGTTGAAAGCTTTTTTTGTGGATATTAAAAAGGATACAGTTTTCGGTATACTTATCCAATTTTCATAGATAATGATCTTACTCATAACTAATTAGACAAGTCAGGGGGCACCACATGTTTTCTCTTTCCTGGGGGGGACTTTGCAAAAAATTAATTGAGAAGCATTGCCTTGGGCTATTATGAATAGTTGTTGCGTGCATTTGTGTATGGTGTTCTTCCACTATTTTATATATTCTCAGTCGTCCTCAGGTCATTGAGTTTGCAGTGGAGTGTCGATTTTAGCAACAGTTAAGTCACACTAATTCCATACCACAAAATACTTCTTTACAGACTCAGTCTGTGACATCATTAAAGTGCATATGCATGTGTGTGCGTGTGCGCGCGTGTGTGTGGGTGTGTGTGCATGTGCGCGTACCGTGTGATCCAGATGGATTTTACACCAGCCTAGATGGGCGGATTGAAGCAAAGAGACATGCCAGCTGCCCTTTCTATATTATGTGTACACATAAATAGAGACACACAAAAGTGTACAATTTAAACATAATTATATGATTATGGAGGTATTTCTTTTGTCAGGCGTTTTTTTTTTGTCAAATACATTTTTACACCAGCGTATGGTGTTCAATGTCAGGCTGCTGAACACACATTTACTTCTTAAATTTCATACTTTTCCTCAATTTTGTATTATTATTTATTTATTTATTATTTTTCTTACTCCCTCTACAGGTATGAAGTGTAAACTGACATTTGAGGCATCCACTATGATTCCAAAAAAGAACCGTTTGAATCCAGTGTCATTAAAAACGTTTCATGATGTATTTCAAATTCTGTATGTTTTTAACTCCAGGGCTCCCCCAACAGTTGTAAAGTGTAATCTGTTCATGTTTATTTTGTTATACGTCAATGACCAATAATAATGCATTATATATATATATATATATATATATATATATATATATATATATATATATATATATATATATATATATATATATATATATATATATATATATATATATATATATATATATATATATATATTTTCCACTATCACTAAAACTTGATTTTGAGTGTTGTTTACTAAGTACATATTAAATCATGTCTGTAGGGAAATATGTTATTGTCATGCTGATGATTTTATATGAAGATGTGCCAACATTTTATGTGTGCTTTTATTTATGGCCCACTTGCGTCCAACGGTGTCACACACACCGCGTGAGGATTTTATTTTTGTGCTGACATAGCACAGTGGCCAAAAAAAAAAAAAAAGCGCTAGAGAAATCTCTCCTCCAGCCTGGAAATAAAATCCATTTTCATTAACATACCGGTGTGATGATGTGGCTTTAGGATAACGTGGCAACATAAAGAAGCCAAGGTGGAGATAGAAAAGGGATTTAGAAGCGCAATTGAGATGACAAGAGTATGAAACCAGGCGGATTTAGGGAGAAAGGGAACACAATAAAAACAACAGAGGAGGCAAAAAGGAATGTTGAAAGACGGCGGGTGCTCGGTGGTCGATGCGTTTTGACTCTTTTAAAGCTCTACTCTGCTGCGAAAAAAACGGTTTCCCTCCGTGCCATATACATATCGTCAATACGCTGTCTCCGATTTAAATGGTTTCAATTTTCTCTCTTAACACACAAACACAAGCGATGTAAATCAGAGAATTGCAACAAGGCCTCCGGCAAAGAACAAACACAAACAACTGGAATGAAACCCCTTTAACTATAAACATACAACTTTTGGTGTTTTTTTACAACATTCATTCTTCTTTGACTTAATTGGCGTGAGCACATGTTTCTCTACCATATCGTGTTTGTGTTTTGCTTGAGGACATATTTTGATAGAGGAACTTAAGATCGAAACATTTTGGAAGAATATTGCTTATAAAATAAATAAATACCGTAATGATGTCATAACTCCTGGGTGTCCAAGGATTTTTCATTAACCTGGCCTTATTATTACCCAACATGAAATAAAACGCTTCCCTGCAGCAAAATGAAAGCTTTCCTGCAACATTTAGTTCTTGGATCAGAGCCTTTTGTCAACTACAAATCCCACAATGCATAACAAGAACTTTCCATTGTGGGAGTCAGGCTAAGCCATTCAATGAAGTCACTGAAAGGCTTGCAAATGTCATAAGTTTGGCGCGCCACGATGCTGGGGTCTCTATACAAAAATTTTAATTGCACTCCGTTTACAAGTTGCCCTTGAAAGAATTAATGCAAAAAAATCGGGGGATATACATGATAAAACATTGAGTTTTCAATATGTCCAAAATTTGACAATAGATCCAATTTTTAATGGCAGTAAATGAGCCTGACATGGGCTATATTTGAAATCAATTGGCAATCTCCCATTTGCAAGCATTTAGAAGGGATGGCAGGACGGCATATTGAAAGTTACCATGTTTGGACAATCTATGCAATATTTTAGTTTGGTCGTGTGGCCTTCCAAAGCTGAGCCGTGATTGGTCATTACCAGAGTAAGGAGCAACTATAATGACATTTTCAGGCCAGTGACAAAAAAGATTAAACAACACCCTTCATTTAAAATTGATAGATATTCAACACAAAATTAAATCTTGAATGTGAAAACATGGACCAACAAAACATTATGGAGTGACTACAGTCAGACTCTATTCAAAAGCGAAACCATCTAAGTGTCGTGATAGGTGCTGCTGTTTTGGTTGGCAAACGTAATATAGATTAACCAGCTACCTCCATATTTTCTCTTGGATGTAATTACAACGACTTGACATTTGGTTGTGTTTACTTGAGCAAATGATTTCAACCTCCTGTCATCATGATGCGAGCGTGATATAAGAGTTAGTGCCCGCGGTCGTGCAAAAAGGGGAGAGAGAAAGCGTGGTGGAGACGAAGTGCGTGATGAAGTGAGCGGCGAGCAGGAACATAAAAACGAAGAGGGGGTGAGGAAAAAAAATTGAGAAAGGCACAGAGGTGTGCAACACTTCATCACAGCAAACAAGTTAAGGCCTTAAGGACCTCGCACACACTAGATGGATGTCTTTGTGTTGTGTACAACGGTGCATGGGGGAAGAGGGGACAAGTGTGCGTGTGTGCGTAGGTGTGTGTGTGTGTGTGTGTGTGTGTGTGTGTGTGTGTGTGTGTGTGTGTGTGTGTGTGTGTGTCTGCTGCCCCCAGTGAAGAGATTTGGAATCTCCACAGGCGGCCCAATCCATTTAAATGTAAGCACACTTGGGTAGGTCAAAAATGTAATAAATTATATGCGGCTAGTAAATGTTACTTGAAAGTAGTCTATTACTTATTTTGGTTCAAGAGATGCACCAACTAATCCGTCGTAATAGCCGCTGTTTCATTAAAGCAGAGAAAATATATGGTTGCAAGTATTGTTGTAAGCACTGTTTGGATGTGTTGCTTGCGCATGCAGTAAAATAGAACTTGTTGAAGGTTTAGTTTTACTGTAACAGTGATGCTAATTTATAGTTTTATGATGTTAGCATTAAGCTAGAAGCTTGTGTACTTTTAGGTGTGCGTTTACAATTAATGAATTCTCTTTTGTTTTATCTGTCAATATTACAAAAAAAAAACTTACACTGAGAGCTGGGAGCGATAAAAAAATTGAAATTGTTGTCCATTTTTTTAGCTACTTTTTAGCTACTATCTTTGGCTACTGGAGTGTTTAAAAATGGCCGGTACAAAATTAATTAAGTATTAAAGTAAGAGTACTTTAAGTACCTAATGTTCTTTAGGTCAAAACGTAATGGATTACTTGAGTACTTTTTACTGAAAGTAATTATTTACTTTTATTCATCCGCTTAAATCGATTACCTTAGTGGTTAATCACCAAAATTAATTTATTACGCTACTACTTCTGACTTTAGTAAGTTAGTACTAAAACTAATCAACTAATTTAGTTCTCTACCACATGTAATTGATCATTTGATTATCAAGCACAAAAATAATCAGTTACTTTATTCCTTAAATCAAAAATTACTTAATTCTTAATTCATGTGCCATTATTAGAGCCTATTTAGCCAAAACACGTGAAGTACACGTTTTTAAGTTTGGACTTAAAAAAATGTAAATATAAGTCTTTTTAATAGAATGAGTTCATTTATGTTGTTTGTATTTTATGATTTTTTTTTTAACAAACTGTTCCCAAAAAAGTAAAAATATGTGTTTGGGATCCAATGAATTGATTTCACTGATTTTTTTTTTTTTTATTATTATTTCAGAAAAAAAAAACTGGCAAGTGGTTCAGAAATGGATGGATGGATGGATTGATAGATGAATGGAAAAAAATCTGATAAAAATGGATCTGATGTGCATCACATCGCCCACTACTGGCCTGGCATGTGTATTACAGTATGTTTGTTTTGTGCTGCTACATGTAAATGTTCATCCCCGTGATTGTTTACTGTGTTCGACTTTTAAGTACAGTAAAACGCCTCTACAACAAAACGTGCATGTACGGAAAAATTTGCCATAGTGAAAAGTCCCCTGTTGTAAATTTCTGGCAGCAGACATGATTTCATTGTAGCATTAATTAAAAAAACCTGTTAGAAAAATACCATTAAATACAAGTATCGTTTCATCATATTATTATTGTTAAAAGTCGGCGTTTCTGAATCAAATACTGTATGTCTAGTCAACCCAATTTTAATTTCTGCATATAATAACAGCGACTTTAATTTGAAACTGAACATTTCTATTGTAACTTGCCACGGGCAACATTTGTCAAAGCTCAAGTGGAGTTTATCGTTTTCTTCAGTGTGGGGGGTCGCTCAGGCGAAGTGACACTGATTTTTCTGGTCAATAGTCACATCCAGATGTGGTTTTGTGTCATTTTTCCTGACATTTCCTACTACATTTTTGTGGCAACATACTTGATACGAACGGGGAAAGCAATACATCATTGTTTCACAGTCCCAGCCAGGGGGGCTTGAAACACAACCATCATACTTTCCTTTCAATCCGTGAACATATTCATGTTGTTGATTTGTTCCCTTTCCAAGAATATATGAGCATCTCGCCGCATCTTTCATGTTTTTCGCATCCTCGCCATGCAAATCCGACTATATCTGTGGGCCCTTTGTAATTATTTCTCCTTCTAAATTCATAAAACATGTTCACATCAAGCCCCATGACACATATACACAGACACACACACACACACACACATTCGTATACATATAGACTATATAATTTGTGTCCTGTTTGTAATTATCAATCCATTTGGGGATTTCAAGAGTTTCTGTATGGAGCTTAAAAAGGCTTGTTGTTCTGTTCCGACAAAACCACATCTGAAAGAACACACACACACACACACACACACACACGCATACAGCAAAAGAATCTCATAGGAGTGGAAGCCACAGTGTTTGAAGATAAGATTTTTTTTTCCTCCTCATCCTCGCCTCCTCCTGTGTGTGTATGTGTCTCCAGTGAATAATGTAGTTTATGAACAAACTTCATGAAACATATTTTGCCAAGCAGAGCGCACACACACTCAGGCATTCAAACAAATGCAGAATGTGCGTTAAAATGTCAATGAAATAATGGCGGGATGTGTCTGGCTTCTTGTCTGGCCAAATAGAATTGCAGTAGACGAGCGCCATTCATCCCACAGGATATGAGCTTGATTTTTTTTGTGGGTGAAATTGGGAAGTCACATATGCACAAGTCACATATAAGTCTCAAGTCTTAACTTCAGAGTTTCAGGACAATTCCAAGTTACTGTTTAAAAAAAAGGGATTTTAAAAGTGGACTTAATCCTTGCATCTTTCTCAACTGTTTGTTGCCCCTAACCAGCGCCAAGCATTTTTGGATAGTGCCGTGCCACCTGTGTCTGATTTATTAAACTTTGGAAGGATATTTGCATAGATATATTGACGCATATTTTGATATTGGACATATTTGATTCAGCATTTCAATTTTGACTCCAGAAGATTTTGTCACTAATGATAAAAATGACAAAATTAAGGCATACACCGCCATACGGTCAGTCGCTTCATGTTCCAATTAATATGCCCTTAATTAGAAAAGAAAAATAGTCCTCTGGTGATGGTGTTTAAAAAAAAACTGATTTACTGATACCTTCAAAAACCCTGTTACAATATCATGTAACCCTTTAAGTGCCTTCAAGTACCCCCCCAGATGAATTATTTTTCCAAAAATGACTTATTGATTTATTGCCCAGCCCTACATTTAAAAAAATTCCAATTTTTCTAAATTTCACGTTTTCAAAATCCAACATTGAGCAGAATAAAATCACTTACCACTCAAAGGTCGACATTTGAATATCCACTCTAAGCAGGCTAGCATTTCAGCATTTGTAAACAGGGATAGCAACAAAATACTGGGCAAGACATAAAGATGATTGCACAAACAATTCTCACTGTTATATACGATACGATCCGATATACTTTTATTGTCCCTCTTGGGGAAATTTGTCTTGGACTCAGCAGCTGCAGCAAACATGAGAAAACAAAGTATAAAAGACAGCAAGCAATATACGCAAGCAACAATTTGCACCTCAGTATTGCACATATCCCATGGACATAAATATTGCACAAGCAGGCTACCCTGACACGTGATAAAAACAAATGCTAAAACCATGTAAAAACATGCTAAAAGCAAGTAAAATGATTGCACTGTATGCTAAAAACATGTATAAAAAAATCACATGCTAAAAGCCACCAGAATAAATAGAAACGATAATAAATAATATACCATATTATTTTTAAATACTCGTTCGACATTTCCTGATTTCACATCGTTTTACGGCGAAATAGATTGACTATCGCTTCTGATATAGACACTAATTTGCAACTGCTGTATAGATCCGGCCTGAGTCCCAAACATTAAGTGCACAGTGTGAAGTCTGAATGAAGGTTTTATTTAATGAGGCCGGCGGCAGACAGAGTGACATTTACTGGCACGGAGTCGCCGCCTAATTGCCTCGACGGTGGCCGCCGAGGTCCAAGTCGAAGCGCCTTGGGAACCAGCGTGCAGCACTCTTCATTTACATGGGGGGCTGATAGGGGCAGCCCAGGATCAGCATACTAAGGCCTATACACACCATTTAAGACTTTAAAGGAAGTCCATCAGAATAGGAGACAGGATTATAATGCATTATAGAAAATTGCTCCTCAAACTAAGTCCCTCCTTAAAATTCCACCGTGACCAAGATTCAAATACAGCGGCACTATATATTAGACACGCACAAACACTCACGCGGCACACACACACACACACACACACACGCAGAGATGCACAGCAGGGCCCAGCGAGAGGGGGAAATTAACAATATGCAAACAAGTACCCCACCATGAGTTGTTGACACCTAAACAATGAAAACACAATTACTCGCCTCTCTCCGCACACACACGCGTGCACAGGCAGCAGGAGCATGTGTAGAGGGACAATGATTAAATTGGGTGCCACGTGCACAAGTTGGCAGCTTGCTGATATACGGACACACTCAACACATTGACTCATTACACTTTTGACTAAAAGTTGGACGGAGTAACGCTACTAAATCATTCAAATGTTTCCGTGCATTTCTCCTACTCACAGGCAGGCTTGTGTGTGTGAATGTGTGATTGTGCGCGTTTGTGTGTGTGGGTCTGCGCATGTGTGTTAATAACGATCAACAATTTTATCTTTAAGTACAAAAGTATGTTTTAAAAAATGTAGAATCCAGACAGCCAATTAGATGGTTCAGCTCTGACTCGTTTGGAATTTTGAATAGGAATATTTTTTTAAAAACTAGCAAAAAAAAAAAAAAAAACACAGATTATTATCCTATATTACAAGTGCAATGATTCATCAATAACTAATAGCTAATAAAATTAACTGATAATCATTTTAGGATAGTTGATTCATCATTTAGATACCCAAAATCGTCAATATCCTCAGAATTTTAGTCTTTTAATAAATATTCTAAATTATTCAACCCTTGTGCAGTACTTTTTTTGTCCAATCCTTTGATCTTTACATCAAAGGCATTTCATATCAATTGGAAAACATTGAGGAAAGACACTACGGACCTGAAATTTCACCCAGATGATTGACAACATGTCACAGTTGAAAAAAAATATATCACACTGCAAGGAAGTGTACATCCGTTGGCTAAAATAAAGCAAAAATGATGTGGAAGAAAATGATCCAAAAATACTGCACAAATGTTAATCTCTTATGAAAGTAGACTGATTATTTTTTTAAAACAATTTATTGATAAATCACAAAATATTTAGCATATTAATTGATTAACAAAGTCATCATTAGCCCGAGCCTATAATTTATAATGTGTAATATAACATTTGCATTGCTGAATACTGCGATGTAAACAATTTAAAAGTAATTATTCGATAACAACAAAAATAACAATCTAAAGTGTGTATTTAGGCATAAAATTAACTGAAAAGATAATTCAAAGTAAAATAAGACTTCATCCAATTTAGCTTTGAATGAAAAGTAACTTATAGTAATATAACTCCGCATCTAGCACTGACCAAGTAACTAGTGCAAAAATCTCAGTCTCAGTTCAGCTATACTCAATGGTAACAGCAAAAAAACAAATCCAAAAACAAAAAAAGAAACAAAAAGAGGGAATAATAACAGAAAAAAAAACAGCAATCGACAATTCTGACTAGAGGCAATCATCCGATGGGATTATTATGATTTGCTGGGACGTGTCACTAAGAAGTCATTGTAATAGCTGCGTCTCTTCTCGGGATGTAAACAAGTTGAAGGACAACTAAAGCCACCATCCAGCTGCTAAATTGAGGTCACGTATGAAGTACACGCACATATTCAGCACAGTAGTTTATAATCTGAACAGAAGGTCCTTGGCTCAGCATATTTGGCAATATAGATGGCGCTGGGAACATTTCTTGGCATTTTATGTGTGAGTGGGTATTTTGTTCCCCCTCCTGCTTGATAAACAGCCCGCGCCTTTGCTCTGTTGCAGAAAATGCTCCGGAATTTCCCATTATGATGAAGCGATTGAACAATTGTGGCGTAAATACAATAGAAGATGCAGTCAAAGAAAACTAAAAATCAATATCACCCGGTGAGCATTGCTTTTTTTTGTGTGATTGTGGGTGACATAAAAGACGCATTAAAATGGACAAAAAAAACATAACGCTTGCCAAGAGTTTTAGGGCACTGAGTGAATCTCAAAAGGAAATGTGAAGCTCAAAAATCATAACTAGACACATGGTAACCGTGGTAACCAGAGATGGGTTGGACCCGATTAACAGCAACATCAGATACATCTAAAATGCTTTTATTGTCTTCATAGGCACTCATTTTTTCACACTTAGGTGATACTTTCATTAGTTAGAGTAAAATCTTACTGTAATGTTAATGCAAAATATCATCTATCTGAGCTGGACAGAGGCTAATGGCAGATGAGCGTTATTAAATATTTCAGCGCATGATATACCGTGTACACAATGTGGAGTAAAAGAGGATAAAAGGTGAAAATTATCCCCCGGGGTTCCTTGAGTTATCTCTCCTAAGTGCGCCCTTGTCATCTGCCGCACAAATTATTACCGTTGTTAAAAACAGAAAGCGGGACTCCAAACGCCACAACCTTCAAAAGTACAAATATCTGCACGCTTGCCAACATGAATCCGGGCACTTTATTTCACGTTGACCTTCTCGCACACGCCCACACACAAGCATGAGGAAAATTTCTTCGAAAAGGTCAGCGTGAACATGTGGCTTAAGTCTTGTGAATCCGTCTCTTGAGTTTTCTATCTCTTTGACTTTTTTCTAGTGTTTGTTCATGTGTGTGTGTATGTGTGAGAGGTATATTCCCACTGCAAATACAGTATTTTTCAAAAGTTTAGAAACACCTCTAAATTTAAAAGGTCTCAATTAAAAAACGCATCAACTGGCTGCACTAATAAGTTAAATTTAAATTGAATTAAATTTAAAAAAATACAGTAATAATTTACAGGTTATTAGAAGCACAAAAAATACCAGAAATTGTGTTTTTAATTAACCTAAATAACCAAAAAATGTATTCTTCCTCTTACTTTTTTTGTTTTGGATGGATGGATGGATGGATGGATGGATGGATGGATGGATGGATGGATAGATAGATAGATAGATAGATAGATAGATAGATAGATAGATAGATAGATAGATAGATAGATAGATAGATAGATAGATAGATAGATAGATAGATAGATAGATAGATAGATAGATAGATAGATAGATAGATAGATAGATATGTCAGTATAAGTGAAGGCTTAATGAGCTGAAGTTCACTTCCAAACAAATGTCTAAAATTGGAATTATTTTAAATGTAGTTTGCTAATTAAGCGGATATGGTGGTAATTAAAGGGTTAAGAGGCCAAGAAATTCAAGCTTACTTAATGATGCACAGTGAGGAACTGAAAATTTTCCCAGCTTGTAAATCATCATCCACGAAATAAAGTTGACTAAGAAAATATCAAGGTGTGCAAGACTTGGCAAAAAATAACATTTTTGGTCACCAGATAAATGCATCAATACTTTATTCTAATGTCGATGATTTAAGTATTAATTAAGAAATTGGGGGAAAACAAAACAAAACAAAACAAAACTGAATTACAGGGATTTTCTGGTACTGTAATTGAATTACAGTGGACGTAATCATCAAAATTACAATTAAATCAATATGAACCACACAAGAATCAATTTTTCAAGCCTTTTCTTGCAATGTATATGGTTACAAATGTGTCCTAATGTGACACTAGTATCAGATAGCATGGGCCAAAATTCACACATATATTTACACACTCAATAATCCAGTATGGCATCATTTGTTAGCGTGTGCATCCATCCATGCGTGTCCTCACTGCATTTTGCTTATAACCTTAAAGCATGGTCTGCTCTGCCTAAGGAAATATCACACTTGTCAATGCATTATCGTCCTATTGTGTGTTGTAATTTGGTTGTAGTTTGCCGGGCTCTTCTATGGGTTGTATGGATGGATTGATAGGCTTTACTATGGATGGACGAACGGACCAATAAAAAGCTGGCTCGTTGGATAAATGCAAACATGAGGTATCTAAAAACAAATGCGACTGACTGCTATCGACCCTTGCTTTTCCAGTTGGAGCCATTCAGCGCGCGGTCCCAGCATAAACGTCCGTAGACGGAAGCTGGAATTGATCTCTCTTGGCATCCATTGGTGCGACTCAGCTCATTAGTGCAGCTCTTTGTACAAGATCAACTTTATTACCTCCATTGGGGAACGGCTAGGGTCAAACGCAATAAAAGGATACGTAATTAATTATAGGATGATTAAAGCGGCCCCGTCATCTTCTTCAACTTGTTTCAGTCAGTAAACAAATCAATTCCATTACGCTTTATGTCAGGAACTGTATCAAATAAATGATGTGAACAGGGCATTTGTTATTGATCAGCATCGTTTAACGTTATGGGAACTGGCCGAGGACCAGGATGTCCTATTGTGTTCCGCTGGGGTGATTGACAGGCGGTCTTCCCATCTAATTTATTGTGGCAGAAAAACAAAAAGAGAAAAAAATCACTAACGCAAAATCAGGGGTGCACGCAAATGCTTCCGTAAATCATAACCAGCGAAAAAACATCCGTTGGAATAAATCGTCATCTCCTTTTGAAAAGAGATGGTGCATTATGAAGGCCATTAATGTGGATTTACTGCCGGGCTTGTTGTATTATGCCGCATTAGTTTTATGGAGGCGTACCCAATACGATGTTGTTGCAAAGCAGCAATTATTAATTATTGTTGGAGCAAGGGCGCGCGGCGTGTAAATCGGAAAAGCTCGGCAAAATATCGACAACGTGTTTCTGCTTCCAAATAAACACGCACAAGTATGTTATTTTTTAAAATCGCTTCCTGTCCCTCCCTCTCAGCCAAACAGAAATGGCCGCTTGTCTATTTGAATTCCGCTGCCATCATACACACGCGCGCGCATTATGCATAGCATCGGTGTGTGACGATCGTATTATTTGGTTTTGCCCTTTGTTTGTTCTAGCCAAAGCAGATGGGCAGCTCTAATCAAACGGGCCCTGCCTTTTCCAATCTGTGTGATATATTAATTTGATTTTTCTTTTCTTTTGAATTCACAGTGAGACAATGTTGGAATACCGTGCTCATTTTTTGCTCTTTTTGAATCTGCCTATTTCAATTTCATACTCTAGTTTTTTTGTACAGAGATAAAATTGGAAGACTTAGACAGGCTTTTTTTTCACTTTCATCATTAACTTTCCACACAAGAGTGGCTAGGAGAAAATACATTGATGTACTACCGTGAAGTGAACTGTGAAGCAACCAATTCAAAGCAGGTAGCAAATATACAGCAAAACTTTCCTAATTGAGTCACTTCCTGTTCATCTCTCTGATCTTTCTATCAAATGCTGATGTAAAAAAAATAATAATCTGACCGTTATGAATAGTTTTTTACATCGGTTATGTAAATTTGTCGACAGTGTTTTCCCCATCGACGACTTGTTGCTTTAATTTCTTTTAAGCATTATTCAGTTCCGGCATGTAATTTTTTTAGTTCAAGTTCATCAGGAAGTTCAATAACATAAGTAAACAAAGTTTCAATTACTGGTTTGGTCCATAGCATTTAATAAAGGGCAAATATTAAAAGAAAATGTTTGTAAATGTTTTATTTTGATCTGAGACAAAGATACTAAGGCTGCATGTACAACTGAAATAAGAAAATATTTGTGATGCATTTTCACAAAATGAGGCTTCCCCTTAAAGTCCTTTAAAATGATATACAGTATAACACATGGAAGTAGCTCAAAAATTAACAAAGGTACTGTACTTATATTGTTTGTATTATATGTTTGTATTGTAGTTGTTGTAGTTGAAATCTCTAATTTCAAGAAAAACACATATTGATTTTTTGAAAATTCATGTTTCAAAGCTGCACTTGTCTACTAATTCCTTATTTTCATACACTTCCAGTACAATTTGAACTTTGTGACCGCTAATAAATAAACGTTGAAACTTTAAGAAGTTGTTTTTGTGGAAATATCCCAAACCGGACATCTCTGTTGGCAATTTGTATTTTGGACAATAACTCTAAATTATTATCTGACACATATGCCTGGTTTTGCCAAAACCTTACCAGGCAGAGGCTGAAATTTTAATGATTTGTGCAATTTTATGTTTTTGGTTATCGATGAACCTATTCAAACCTATTCACAGCTATGGACATCAAAAATCCATTTTTCTGGGCTAGCTAGCAGTGAATAATTTCATGTTATGTTTGTTTTTTTCTGGTTGTGTTTTGGTCTTTTTTTTTTTCATGTTGATGTCCCCCTTGTGTCAGTGTCTCATCAGTGTGATTGTGTGCACTTGTGTGTGTTAACCCGCCCCCCTATTGGTAAGCAATCAGCTCCCTTTGCCAATTGTTGCCTATTCATGTATTTTGTGTTGCCTCGTTAGTTTTGTGTGTATTTAGTTTCCTGTTTCCTTTCAGTTCTTGTCGAGTCATTGTCCAAGTGTCACTGCGTCTAGTAGTCGTTCCCGTTCCTTGTTGTCCATGTTAGTCCTTCCCATTTTAAGTTCATAATCTTTTGCATGACGTTGATTTTTTTTATTTTTTGGTTTGGTTCTTTGTCGCCTTCGATTTTGTTTTTGTTCTTATTTCATCTTTTCATTAAATTAGTATTGTTTTCAAGCACTCCCCGCCTGTCTGTCTCCCTGCATTATGGGTCCACCTCTGCACCTGACAATTTAATTTGTTTAATGCCATTGACAGTTTCTTAAATCAAACATCCATTTTAACTGTGTTGTCGGTGAATTTGACGATTGATTCATTATGGATTAATCGGTTCAACAAACCTCTATTTACCAACATTTGCTTTTAATTTGGGAACTACTCATCAGTATTTCAGCCTATTTTTCTGACACCTTGTGGACCATAAGGTAATCTTGAAGAAATTTCTCTTTTGTATTTTCTGCACTATGAATTTGAGAAAATGCCCTGTTTTTGAATAAACGAATAGGAATTAGAACTGTGATTTTTAAAATTGATTAAACTACAAAATAATTGACGGATGAAGGAAGTTTAATCATTAATTGCAGCAACAGAAGAACATCTCAATGTTGAATTTGGAAGAGAAATGCTCATACGACAAAAACTACCTTACCATGAAACGAAACTAGACAAAACATTCTGTTGTCGTTACCTGTTTACATGAGAAAAGCCGAGCATGAAAGGGGTCTTTATCTTACACTTTGAGCTTCCATCGCCTCATTCCGTCACTTTGCCAAACACGACAATCAATCAGAAGGAGGCGGCCACTAAAATGTTGACAATTTGGAGACGTCATGTTTTCTTCTGTCAGCTGCGTGCACGGGTTTGCTTTCCAAAGCGAGTGTTTTCTCCTACAAACAAACACAAATGAACCTCTAAAAATGTACACGTGTGTGTGTGTATGTGTGTTTATAAGCGACTGTGTGCGCCTGCACATATGTGCTGCCCCGGTGTGTTTTCTTAGGTGTGTTGTCAGGAAGTCGGCTGTCAGACATGACGGCTGAGGTTGTGCTCATTAGATGCTTGCGCACACGAGCTCGCGCACACATACACACAGGTTTGAGGGGGTGACTGGTGCGGAAAACAGAGAAGTCATTCAGACAAACTGCACCTGTTTTTTCGAAAATGGTTTAACAAGCAGTTCCAGCAAGAGAAATACCTGGTCATAAACACACACACACAAACACACAGAGCTTGGAAAAGTGAAGGAAAATAACAGAAACATCCAGTGAACCAAAACGTGGCAGATTGAAGAATGGATGGATTGATAAAAGAACCACTGCACTGAAGTGAATTCAAGTGTACCTCCCGAGGTCCCAAAATAATGGTCTAAAATGCTAAACCTTAAGGCATATGTCACAAACAAACCATCGCTTGAACTCATGTACATCAGTGGCTTGATCAAGAAATGTGTGCATGCCTCCGCACCCAAAACTGTCTAACCAGTGCGTTTTTCCATAATACAGAA
The DNA here is from genome assembly GCF_059441005.1 of Hippichthys cyanospilos. Lineage (NCBI taxonomy): Eukaryota > Metazoa > Chordata > Actinopteri > Syngnathiformes > Syngnathidae > Hippichthys > Hippichthys cyanospilos. Next base: position 9,868,886 of record NC_142389.1, on the reverse strand, counting down.
GAGCGTCCTTTCTTGTTCAAATGTAAATCGGACACTTAATTGCCGTGCTATTTTGCTGTTCGAAGCTGGACATTCTCTCTGTTAATGCGGCTCCACCCAGACCTGTGTGAAAAGGTAAAAATGTACCACCCAAGTCCACTATCGTAATCGTTATTATGAAGCTAAACACATTAGCTAGGTTATCTTAGCATAGCAAGCTGTGTCATTTCTTGTCATCCCTCTTCAGTTTTGCAATTCATTACGTATTGTTCAAATACACATATACATTTTTGTCCACAAACACCAATGCCTAGACGCTCATTTAGAGCCTTTCATGCTATCTTGTTAGCATTGCCCCCACCACTGCCACACACATTTCTATCATAGTGGGAACATCCCATTGACGTAAAGAATTTCCTAGCTCCTAACCTTAACCACCACAACATATTGCCTAACCTGAACCGTTACTCTAACTCAGTCCATCTCAAATATTGGGGCGGGTCCCACTGGGGGGACGCAAGGTCATGTCAGGGGGAGTGCGGATGAGGGAACAGGCTAAAAAGTTGTTCAGGCTTAAAAGTTAACTTCTGTTGAAGGTTTAATTATATTGCTTTTTTCCTTTTTCGTAAATTTGAAAAAAGATACAATTTCTGGCCACATATACACATGTTTTTTTTTTTTATTTTAATTGATAATGGTCTTATTTACATTCACCACAGCAAGTGGGGCATAATTCAAGACAGACCAACAAAATTAAAGCATGTCTTGACCCTCAAAAAAGGTCTGAACTTGTGGGGTTCACCAAAATGCTCCCCACAAGTGCAAAATGTCCCCAGAAAGAGAGTAAAACATGCAATTTGGTCCGCATCGTGTCAGAAACCAAGCGTGCACACACACACATATACACACAAACATGCACTCACATAGTAGTATTTATAATTATATATAGTAGTATTTAGTAGTTGTTGGCGCAATTTATCTTATTTTCTGCGTCCAACCTCTTTCCACGTCCATTCATCCATCCGTTCTGAATGAATAGGCACACAAAAATATTGCTTGTCTTTGGTTTTTCCTCTTAGTCTTCGGGCACATACACTTTGTACTGTGCCATAAAAGCATTTTTGGAGGCTAGAACCCTGTGTGAGTTAGTGCCGATTACGAAAGCTATTAGCGATCCAAACTTGCCCATCAAGGACTTTACATCACAAGTCCGTCTCTAGGAGCCAAGACGGAGCAAATATGGCTGCCGCAATGGCGTCTCTGACCAGAAGTTTCAGTTAGCTATTGTAAGCTTGCCCTTAATAAAAGCAGTGTTACTAAAATAGGATTGAATGCCATTTTTCCTGATGAATCATAGATCAGAAAAGAAAACAAACTAAGACAGACGAACAAAAAAAGCCAACTGCTAGTACAGCACAGAGGTCTGCATTCTCTTCATAAACTTTACTCATCAAGGCAGGAAAAAAAAAAGGCAAATGATTCCTCTCCCAAAAGTATGCTAACGAGCTTTGAATGCAGCATGAATTAGCCCGGCGGTGTTCTACAGAGATGGTATACACGCCTCCTACTGTGGGATGCCGTGAAGGTTGACTCGGGCATCATTTGCATACAATTCCTATTAAGCGGACGTTAGGCAGAGAGTACGCCGGCGTTGCCTTGGAACACTGACGAGAGATGCCAGGAGTCAATGGGTCAAAACCACCGCGGCGGCTGCGAGCAGGAAGATGAACGAGGGAGAAATTTATGTTGCGGCAAAAAAAAAAAAAGGGCTGACTCAACTTTATCAAAGAATGTTTTGTGGTAATAGCTCATGATCCTTTGTGCTAAACACATGTTCTCTCGATAAAAAATAAATAAATAAAATGACCCTCGCTTCCTAAGATCCTAACTGTATTCGAAATGAGAGCGGTTCTCAACTGGGGGCACATGAAGGCTCTTTTTGAGATTTGAATTTGGTTTCGGCAAGTAAATCTAAATGATTGCTTTTCAATGCTGTGAAATAAAATGCTTTCTTTTCAACCTAAAAGTAAATGAATTGGAACAAGACAACATATTGCTAAATTATGTTATTGTGAGTCCTGTTATGCCTTTATTTTGTTCATTTTCATACAGATGTGCATTTATAAGGGAGTTCCATCAGATGAGGCAGGAATAACATAGATAATCTTACTCAATCTAATTTGGGGAATTGCTGAATAAACTAGGCCTAGAGACAAACTACAAATTCTGTTCCAAACTTTAATAAACCAGACTTGAATGGCACCGCACTCTTTTGAGGTTGTTATTGTTTTTGTTTTTTCATTCAAAATTGTTTTGCAATGGTTATGGTGTACTAGACTGAAAAAACTATTTTCCAGGGAATTCGTCATTTAAAAAGGTTGAGATTTACTGCACTGTGAATTCTAGGTAAAATTGGAATCTTAACATTAAAAACAAACTGCATATGAATTGCATTATTTCCAAGAAACTGTTATTGTTGATTTGTTACAGAAACTATATATTACTTTTAAAAAATGGCACCACACCAAAGTTTGCATTTAAGAGGATGCAGACATATGCTAATTTCACCAACCTGGGGAACCTCACTCTTTCCAGTAACTTTTCATGACTGCTTTCCCAGTTCTGAGTATTGATGCAATAATTTGACATACATTTGGAAACTCATGCGATTAATCTATGAAAAAGAAATCGTCCAACATCAATTATGCATTTAAGACAATGCAAACATGTTCAAACGCTAACTTTGCAAATGGTGGAATCTAAGTCCTTTCAATTTCCACTTATGTGAGTAAGTGTCAGAACAAATTGGGCAACTTTGATCGACTTGATTGAAACTCCCTAATCCAGAACTGTTAACGCTTACGGGTCGGATGGCGCAACACCGACGCGACGTTTGCGTGACCCGCGCTTTTTTCAAGGAGGGGGCAATTCCTCTAATGAGTTTTCACAGCGCGGGAGTTACCAACCTGCGCTAATGAGAGCCCGTGCAGTTCTAATGAAGAGGCCCGGACCCTCGACAAACAGCCGGCGGGTGAATAAAATAGCGTTAATTAGTATTCAGATGTCCTCCTCCTGGGCTCGTCTCTTGTCTCCGTGCGATCGTGTTTCGCCTCCGTGCGCTGTCATTACCCGCTTTTGGGTCAGGGGCTGCGAATTCTTGATGCGAATAAGAAAACATAAAGAGAGAGTGAGCTGCAATAACATGTACGACAGTGTAGAATGTAACTGCTCCATCTAGCAATAATCAATCTTATGTTTATAATCAAGAGGTAGCCAAATATTTAATCTAAAGGCATTGAATACTTACACAGTACAATTTCTACTCCCTTGCAAGGTTAAAACAAAACAAAAAGACAACTCTGTGTTCCCCAGTGTTTATTACGGTAATATAAAAACACAACACCACATTAATATATCATCAATACTGCGGTTAAATGTTCGGAACAGACAGTAAATCGTTTTGTGGCTTCTTCCTCTATTTTTTTAAAACATTGCTCACTCTCCGCCTTGTTCTTATTAGATTTAATGTAGAAAGCCATTTAAAAATTGCACAAATCACAGCAGTGAGGCAATAAAAGACAACAGGCTTGCAACACATTCCACATTGCAAACAGACTTTGGTGAAAATCCGATGTTTGATTCTTTTTCATTAATATTTAAATAAAGTTAAATAAAAATATGTACAAATGTGTGTCGTATTTTTCAGACTATAAATCGCAGGGTTTTTTTGTAGTTTAGCCGGGGGTGCGACTTATACTCCAGAGCAATGTATATGTGAAATTATTAACATATTAGTATATATTTTCACGTTTCACATATATTTTCACCCTTGAAACCATAAGAGGGCGCTCTAGGCCTGTGTATCTGTACCAGCTGCTTCTGTAGCGCTGAAAGTTGATCGTTTCAATATTAGCGGTAAATTATAAAAACAACAGAGATTGTCGAAACAAAAAGCGAAAAATCTAATCAAATTCTGCAGATTACAAACTGCAAGTAGTGAAATATGCTGGCGAATACGATAATCGAGAAGCAGAAAGAAAGTTTGAAATAAGTGAGAAAAGGGATTGGCCAAAAACAGAAGGTGACTCCTACTGAAATGACGAAAACAAAACAAGCTAATGGCAGGCTAAAAGCTAGGCGGCAACAGATCTATTTCATTTTATTTTACTCTATTTTATTTTATTTTATGTGATTATTTGATTTTATGTGATTACCATTCAAGATGAAAATGTCTGTACTTGGTGTTGCATTTTATCAAATAATCTTTCCCTCCAAAAAATGTGACTTATACTCCAGCGCAAAATATATTGTGTGTTTTTTTTCTGTCTTTCTTTATTATGTTTTTGCGGGGGGCTGGTGTGACTCTGGAGCAATTTATAGTTATAAAAATATGCTATATAAAAGAATACAGTTTGACTTTTAATTGAAGTTGTTAAATGCTGTCTAGTTTAGTTATAATTACAAGAAATTTGATACATTTTGTTTAAAAAAAAGTCATGTTTTTGATTTTTTTCTTTTTTCTTTTTTTTTTTTTACAGTTTTCTTCATGTTTCATGAATGCTGCATGTTCATTTTGGCATCACAGAGAGACCACTCTGGAAAAATGCACAAAGCAAGCAAGAATGAACAAATACAAATTCGTTACATTGGTTTCAGTGCATAACAGCACGGAACCCACAAAACTTGGGCAAATATGTCATCCCCATTTAGTGTTACTCGTCCTTCTTCTTTTATTTACGATTGGCAAACCAACTATCTATTTCCTTTAGTTTTCTGTTTTTATGCGCGATTGACATGCAAACCAAAAACTCACACAGCTGCACACAAGACACAACCTGACATCCAAAACGTGATTTGAATTTCGTTCAAATTTTCCTCCTTCGATTTCCATAGCTAAAAAAAATATGGCTACCCCCATCTGGGTGGCATTCCCCATGTAAAATAAATTCAAGCGATTACTATACCTACGAATATATAGGAAAATATATGTTGGTTGTATAGAACACATTTACACCTTATTGAAATTCATAGTAAGTTTTCTGAATGAAAAATGATCTAAATATTACATATTGTCACTTTATGCCCCACTTGAAGCCCCAAGCAAATGTAGCGGCTCTTTTGATCTCGTCAGGGTTCATCCAAGGTCGCAAACGCTTGGCAAATGTTTACCAGACAGTTGCCATACATTTGCCTGTAATGTTCTTGAAAGGTTTTAGTTACAGGCCACACACACACACACACACACACATACATATATATATATATATATATATATATATATATATATATATATATATATATATATATATATATATATATATATATATATATATAAAGAAAAATCAAGTAAAAAATCTTTGTAAAATGGGACATTCTAAACACCAAACATTTACACTATACATGCGTTAATCCTTTCATTCTCACTGAACCGAGCGCTTATATGACGACAGTTTTAACTGTAATGTTGAAACTTTTCTCTCGAAGATTTGACCCATTTTCCAAACTACACAATCTCTCATTTGATGCTCACTGAACTAAGCTCTTACACATCTTTTTTGCCTTATTTTCTGCTTCAAAGAAATCAGATCTGAATCATTTTAAATATAGTAACTATGTAAATTAAATATCCAAACATGTGTATTACTGGAAGAAATGTGGTAAAATCTGGTAAAACGAAGGAACTTCACACAAATCATGAAATCAGACGTACTTCTAAATAACACAAAGTACAATAAATTAGGCATAGGAATTACGGAGAAGGATCAAGCAGACAGAAGCTCCAGTTGGAAGACAGCTACAGTATCATCATGCACACGTGGAGGACCACACACGTGGACTTGACACGCTTCCATGCAGCTAACAGCGCATCGCTACTTGCACGTACAATTAAAGTGGAACGATCCCCCGGAGGAAGGCGGCTATCATAAATATGGAAAAGCCACGGTGTGCCTTTCTCCCTGCTTCGGCGCACGCCAGCTTCGGCGTGTTTGCGCCAGCCGGCTGAGCGCGACGGCAACGGTTCCGTCGCTCCTTGGCCGACCGACAATGTGTGTGTTCCTCCTCGACGTTGGTGTTCTGCCCCCACCGGGCTCGGCCGGAGGAATTATGGGAAAGTGACTCAGCCGAGCTTGATTGTGAGCATGGAGCTTGTTTAGCTTTGCGCCATTTCGACGGGAATCTGCCCGGTAATCCCCGGTGTGGGATAAACTTAGAGGAAGCTAACAGAGCCGCACAAGCTCCCATCCCACATAATCAAGCCCAAAAAAAAAAAATCGTCAATCTAGAGTTGCAAGAAGGGACTACACAGAACAGACACAAAACTTGAGCGACAGTTAGCTAGAGCAACAACTAGCTAACAAGTTCAATTGAAATGAAACGTTTCATTTTATTAACAATGTTAGCTTAGCTTATAAGACTTTTTGAATGAGTTAAGAATTGTTGCTCACTTTAATTGATCGTGGTAATGTTACACAATGTAAAAATAAAAACACAGGCAACGAAAACTCGAAGATTGTTATGTCCGCTAACAACCCAGGCTAGTCTTAGCTCCTCCTCGACAACAATGCTACTTTGTTCATCGAGATCACTTAGGCATAACTAAACACCAATTATGACTTTTATTTTCGGCTTTTGTGCCATCTTGTGGCATCTCAGTGCATTACATAGAGAGCGGAAAAAATGCTATCTTTTTTTTTTTTTTTTTTTTTTTTTAATCAAAGCACTATGAATAGGTCTGAAAGTACTAAAAAAATGTGGAAGTGGAACTCACCCACTCAAATCTAAACACAGTATTTTGATTAAAATTGTGGTAGTGGAATGTGAATTAAACAGGTTAATCCACCTGTTTTTCATCCATCTCACTTGTCAGCCATTTTGTGACTTGCCGCTAACTGAAGAGACTTTGTTTTTGCCCTGTGAAGTGTAATTGCAATGAATTAAAGATTGGCATCAGATTTTTTTTCACGCACTTCAAAGTACTTGGTCATTTGTGTTTCAGTTTTAGACTAACCTGTAAACAATGTAAACACAAAAAAAAAAACAGTTGTTGAAAGTTGATTTATACAGTTTTTTTTCTTTTGTTAATGTTAAAAATGATACTGTTTAGGTACAGAGGGGGGGTCAAAAGGTTTTTTCTTTTGCAAAAAATAATCACGAAGCACTGACATACAGTAACAAAATGGTGCCCCCCCCTCACCCTGAACTGAATAACATTTTCCTGCTTAATCCATGCCCCACAAACGGAATATTGACAGGAACACCTTGTTTAGACTGGCTGGGGTGCACACGCCATATTAGTGTAAAAAAAAAAAAAAGATTTAAAGGGCTTCACTGTTCCATTAAAAGACAAATTTGTAAATAATGAACCATGAATAGGTAAGCGTTGCAAAATAGAAAATAAAAAAAAAACACGATAGACCATTAATCCCTTGTTGCTCGCCACACTGAGCTCTAATGAGGTATTTTTTCATTTATTTTTTACCGTAGAGACCAGTAAGTCCTAAGTTTTCCTCCTTTTTCTCATCAAGAATTGTCAGTGGCACAAGACAGGGGTGTATTTATTTGAGTTAGGGCATTCAGCGGAGGGAAAACGACTGGAGCTTGCGGCCAAAGCCATGAGAAGTCATGGTAACGCTCTACTGAGCTGACACGTTCCGCCAACACACACACATACACACACGCGCGCACAAAGCCACTTCCCAGACTTTTCCACAGCTGTCATATATCTCTATGTATGTGTAACGCTAATGGAGGAATAAAGAGTGTCTGTGTACTCCAAATATGCGCCTGTGATTATTTCTTCCTCTATATATTTCTTTATTTATTTATTCGCTATTTGATTTGTCGCCTTACTTTGGGGAGTTATTGTTTTTGTCTATGAGCCAATATCTGAAGAGACAGACGCATACGCAGATACACACACATCTGCACACAAACAGATGCACACACACACACACACACACACATATATTACACACACATGTGCATAAGGGGAATCCATTAGTAGCTGTAAGAGGCACACAATAAAGGTATTGTTACAACTGCTCCCGTCAAAGACAATAAAATATTCATGGTAATAAATTGTAAGTAGTCCGAGTAGGTTTTTTAATGCGGGGAGGCCTCAGCGCGCGCACACTCTCACACACGCGCGCAAACACACACGCACGCACTCAAACATGATATGAAGCCTATTAGCATTATCACAAATTGTTTGTTTTACTCGTTTCGCCGGATAAATATCACAAACTTAGCTTACAAGGGATTCATTAAAAGACTTCTTTTTTTATTAACTATTTGGCATATATTTTCCTAATTACTGTGTATTTATGAATGGTGTGTCAGTATGATGGGAAAATTAGTTTTTAGAGTGCACTAAAAAGAAGACAAAATAATATGACTGCAAGAATAAAGTTGTAATAAATCAAAACAAATAAAATAAAATAAAAATAAAAATGTAACGAGGGAGGAAAATAACATTTTTTTAACCAAATGAAACTTAAAAAAAGGGGGGAGGAACAGTCACATTTTTTCAAAAGAAATGAATTAATATAAAATTGTAATTTACAACACGGGAAAGTTATCATTTAACTAAAGTAAAAACTTGACAAAACAAAGTTGTAATTTTAAAAGAGGAAAAGTTTGCGTGGGTATTTTCACACTGAGTGCCACTGACGTGAACAGACGTCAGTTAAAATCCTACCGAGGGACACCATTGACGTCATTTGACGTCAGTACTTTTTTTTTAATGGGATATGATGGAGAAAAGCTTTTTGAAGTAAACACTGATTATTGACAGTCACAATGATCAAAATTAGCTAGCAGTTCTTTATTTAATGGATGGCTTTAAAAGAGTAAACAAAATTGTGTCTTTTTTTTAAATGGAAAATGGTGGAGAAAAGGTTTGTGAAATTTAAAATAACTGACTATTGGCAGTCACAATGCTCAAAATGAGCTTTTGGAGTCTTTTTTTTTTTTCAACCACTGGAGTAAAACAAATTACAGGTTTTTGCACAATTTTCCTCCTGCCACAAAAAAATACACCTTTTTTCGCTTAACATTATGATTTCTTATGACATCTTAACACTGAGTACTGTTAATGTAAAATGAAAACACTACCTGGCGGCACCATTGATGTCAATCAATGTCAACCGTCCATTTTTTTTTTTAATGGGAAATGGTGGAGAAAAGGTTTTTGAAATTAAAAACAAACAAAAAAAAGACTGACTATACAGTCTTTTTGTTTGTGTCTTTTGTTTTTTTGGCTGGCCTTACAAGGGTAAACTTTAGCTTTTTGCATCATTTCTCTCTCGCCTTAAAAATTACACCTTTCATGGCTTAACATTATGACTTCATTTTCACGATAGCTTAATTTTCTTCACATAAATTTTGATTTAATTTGCCAAACATTGAGCCTTTTTGTTGCATTTGTTTTTTCTTATTCCCAAAAGACTAGCTCTTGCCCAAAATCCGCTGGGAAGCAATAAGCCTGCCTCAACAATAAAGAATACATGCCTGCCTGTGAGTGATGTTTTCTATATTTGGATTGTATTCCTGCTCTATGTGTATAAAAGGAAGCTGTTTGAAGGTTTAGGCCCATACGTTAGCCCATATATGGCATTTCACATTCATTGCTACACGTTCACTACGCTTCTCTTTCATTATACTTAAATAAAACTTTTGATCATTACCTCTCGTTGCTGATTGGCTGTGATGGATGACAAGATTCCGCCTGATGGAGGCCCATCTGGAATCATTCCACTGAAATAAGCTAAAAGGAGAGAGAAAGAAAAACGTGAGAAATGACTAAAAAGTAGAAGTTTGTACGTTGATAAATCAAGCAGCGTTGATCTGAGCAGACAAATGAACTGAGGCCACACAGGAACAAATGTAATAAATGTGAGCGTCCGCTCTTTAGCGCCCCAACATTTGCATTGCAGACGTACGTATAGTGCCGTAATGGATGACCCCTGCGGGGGTGGCGAGGCGCTTTAATGAAAAATAAATTCGCACTCAGTGAGCGATCGCCGTTCTAAAGCGGGGCATCAGTCATGTGCAATGGATTAAACGTGGTGGGGAACTTGCAGAACTTTTTTCTATTTCAGTCTGGGGGGTGTCATTTTTTTTTTTCTCCCCACTATGAATAATTCATGTGTGCTGTCCTCAACTGGCATCAAGTCATTTGGACGCCAAAATCTGCGGCCTGATGGCAACTTGTTGATATTTCAGAACTTCATTTTGTTTCCAGTCTGTGCCACCCACCCACCCACGCACACACACACACACACACACACACACACACACATGACACACACATTAGACACTGCATGTGTCAGAGTTGTGACTCAGTGCTTGTCAAAAAAAAATGAATGGAAGATTCCATCCACAGGCTCCCATTTTGGAGCACATCCACCTGAGATGTGTGGATACATTCGGCCTCTTGTTCTGTGATTAATGGTCTCAATTGAATGTTTCGTCATCTCTGCTAATGACTCAGTCGTTTTTTTTGTTGTTTTTTTTGGTTATCCCGGAATGGCTGCGACTCGTCTCCCGCCCACGGGAAATTAAGCTTTTTGCACTCGTTACACGTTAGTATGCATCGAACGGAAGACGGGATGTAGAAATGCGATATATCGCAATATAATCACATTGTGTTGGTATTCAGGGTGTCCTAAAAGTCCAAGTTGGTTTTAGAGCTTTTAAGATATGTGTAGAAGCAGGTTTTGCGCAGTAAGGTTTGTCAAGAACATAGCCTGTGTTGAGAAACTTACCATAGATAGCGTAAAT